>NW_026988485.1:1200000-1557127 GCF_030222135.1 Aotus nancymaae | reverse complement strand
AAAACCAAAACGTAGCTATCTAACTGAATGGTTGTCAATGTGTGCATTCAACTGACGGAGTTCAACTCAAGTGTGGATTCAGCGGTTAGCAAACCCTTCTGTGCAGAATCCCAAAACCGGCATTTCCAGCCTAATGCCGGGATATGTACGAAACAGCAGTAAACTTCGTCTATAGCTCAGGAGAAACGTTTCCTTGAAACTGCTCTGCTGTGTGTTCATTCACCTAAGGGAGTTGAATCTATGCTGAGATTCAGCGAGTCAGAAACACGTTTCTTCGAGGAGCTGCGTTGGGATATTCCCGAGTGAATGGGACCATAGGCTGTACAGAGAAATATCTGCTTCTAAAACCAAAAAGGAACTATGTTACTGAATGGTTGTCAATATGTGCATTCAACGGACGGAGTAAACTCACGTGTGGATTCAGCGGTTTGCAAACCCTTTCTGTGCAGAATCCCAAAACCGGCATTTCCAGCCCAATGCCGGCATACGTACGAAACAGCAGGAAACTTCGTCTAAAACTCAGGAGAAACGTTTCCTTGAAACTGCTCTGCTGTGCGTTCGTTCACCTAAGAGAGTTGAATCGATGTTGAGATTCAGCGAGTCAGATACACGTTTCTTCTAGTAGTTCTGTTTGGATATTCCTGAGTCAATGGGACCATAGGCTGTACAGAGAAATATCTGCTTCTAGAACCAAAACGGACCTATCTAACTGAATCGTTGTCAATGTGTGCATTCAACTGACGGAGTTAAACTCACGTGGGGATTCAGCGGTTTGCAAACCCTTTCTGTGCAGAATCCCAAAACCGGTATTTCCAGCCCTATGCCGGCATACGTACGAAACAGCAGTAAACTTCGTCTAAAACTCAGGAGAAACGTTTCCTTGAAACTGCTCTGCTGTGCGTTCATTCACCTAAGAGAGTTGAATGTATGTTGAGATTCAGCGAGTCAGAAACACGTTTCTTCTAGGAGCTGCGTTGGGATATTCCCGAGTGAATGGACCATAGGCTGTACAGAGAAATACCTGCTTCTAAAACCAAAACGGAGCTATCTAACTGAATGGTTGTCATTCCGTGAATTCAACTGGCGGAGTTAAACTCACTTGTTGATTCAGCGGTTTGCAAACCCTTTCTGTGCAGAATCCCAAAACCGGCATTTCCAGCCCTATGCCGGCATACGTACGAAACAGCAGTAAACTTCCTCTAAAACTCAGGAGAAACGTTTCCTTGAAACTGCTCTGTTGTGGGTTCATTCACCTAAGAGAGTTGAATCTATGTTGAGATTCACCGAGTCAGAAACACGTTTGTTGTAGGAGCTGTGTTGGGATATTCACGACTGAATGGGACCATAGGCTGTACAGAGTAATATCTGCTTCTAAAACCAAAACGGAGCTATCTAACTGAATGGTTGTCAATGTGTGCATTCAACTGACGGAGTTACACTCACGTTGGATTCAGCGGTTTGCAAAGACTTTCTGTGCAGAATCCCAAAACCGGCATTTCCAGCCCAATGCCGTCATACATACGAAACAGCAGTAAAATTCGTCTAAAACTCAGGAGAAACGTTTCCTTGAAACTGCTCGGCTGTGCGTTCATTCAAATAAGTTAGTTGAATCTATGTTGAGATTCAGCGAGTCAGAAACACGTTTCTTCTAGGAGCTGCGTTGGGATATTCCCGAGTGAAGGGGCCATAGGCTGTACAGAGAAATATCTGCTTCTAAAACCAAAACGGAGCTATCTAACTGAATGGTTGTCAATGTGTGCATTCAACTGACGAGGTTTAATTCACGTGTGGATTCAGCGGTTTGCAAACCCTTTCTGTGCAGAATCCCAAAACCGGCATTTCCAGCCCAATGCCGGCATACGTACGAAACAGCAGTAAACTTCGTCTAAAACTCCAGAGAAACGTTTCCTTGAAACTGCTCTGCTGTGCGTTCGTTCACCTGAGAGAGTTGAAACTATGTTGAGATTCAGCGAGTCAGAAACACGTTTCTCTTGGAGCTGCGTTGGGATATTCCCGAGTGAATGGGACCATAGGCTGTACAGAGAAATATCTGCATCTAAAACCAAAACGGAGCTATCTAACTGAATGGTTGTCAATGGGTTCATTCAACTGAGGGAGTTAAACTCACGTGTGGATTCAGCGGTTTGCAAACCCTTTCTGTGCAGAATCCCAAAACTGGCATTTCCAGTCCAATGCTGGCGTACGTACGAAACAGCAGTAAACTTCGTCTAAAACTCAGTAGAAACGTTTCCTTGAAGCTGCTCAGCTGTGCGTTCATTCACCTAAGAGAGTTGAATGTATGTTGAGATTCAGCGAGTCAGAAACATGTTTCTCTAGGAGCTGCGTTGGGATATTCCCGAGTGAATGGACCATAGGCTGTACAGAGAAATATCTGCTTCTAAAACCAAAACGGAGCTATCTAACTGAATGGTTGTCAATGTGTGCATTCAACTGATGGAGTTAAACTCACGTGTGGATTCAGCAGTTTTCAAACCCTTTCTGTGCAGAATCCCAAAACCGGCATTTCCAGCCCAATGCCGTCATACATACGAAACAGCGGTAAACTTCGTCTAAAACTCAGGAGAAACGTTTCCTTGAAACTGCTCGGCTGTGCATACGTTCACCTAAGAGAGTTGAATCTATGTTGAGATACAGCAAGTCAGAACCACGTTTCTTCTAGGAGCTGCGTTGGGATATTTCCGAATGAATGGGACCATAGGCTGGACAGAGAAATATCTGCTTCTAAAACCAAAACGGAGCTATCTAACGGAATGGTTGTCAATGTGTGCATTCAACTGACGGAGTTAAACTCACGTGTGGATTCAGCGGTTTCCAAACCTTTCTGTGCAGCATCCGAAAACCGTAATTTCCAGCCCAATGACGGCATACGTGCGAAACAGCAGTAAACTTCGTCTAAAACTCAGGAAAAACGTTTCCTTGAAACTGCTCTGCTGTGCGTTCGTTCACCTAAGAGAGTTGAATCTATGCTGAGATTCAGCGAGTCAGAAACACGTTTCTTCTAGGAGCTGCATTGGGATATTTCCGAATGAATGGGACCATAGGCTGCACTGAGACTATCTGCTTCTAAAACCAAAACGGAGCTTTCTAACTGAATGGTTGTCAATGTCTGCATTCAAGTGATGGAGTTAAACTCACGTGTGGATTCAGCGGTTGGCAAACGCGTTCTGTGCAGAATCCCAAAACCGGCATTTCCAGCCCAATGCCGGCATACGTACAAAACAGCAGTAAACCTCGTCTACAACTCAGGAGAAACGTTTCCTTGAAACTGCTCTGATGTGCGTTCGTTCACCTAAGAGAGTTGAAACTTTGTTGAGATTCAGCGAGTTAGAAACACGTTTCTTCTACGAGCCGCGTTGGGATATTCCCGAGTGAATGGGACCATAGGCTTTACAAAGAAATATCTGCTTCTAAAACCAAAATGGAGCTATCTAACTGAATGGTTGTCATTGTGTGCATTCAACGGATGGAGGTAAACTCACTTGTGGATTTAGCGTTTTGCCAACCCTTTCTGTGCAGAATCCTAAAACAAGCATTTCCAGCCCAATGCCGGCATACGTACGAAACAGCAGTAAACTTGCTCTAAAACTCAGGAGAAACGTTTCCTTGAAACTGCTCGGCTGTGCGTTCGTTCACCTAAGAGAGTTGAATCTATGCTGAGATTCAGCGAGTAAGAAACACGTTTCTTCTAGGAGTTGCGTTGGGATATTCCCGAGTGAATGGGACCATAGACTGTACAGAGAAATATCTGCTTCTAAAACCAAAACGGAGCTATCTAATTGAATGGCTGTGAATATCTGCATTCCATTGACGGAGGTAAACTCACGTGTGGATTCAGCTTTTTACAAACCCTTTCTGTGCAGAAACCCAAAACCGGCATTTCCAGCCCAATGCCGGCATACGTACCAAACAGCAGTAAACTTCGTCTAAAACTCAGGAGAAACGTTTTCTTGAAACTGCTCTGCTGTGCGTTCGTTCACATAAGAGAGTTGAATCTATGCTGATATTCAGCGAGTCAGAAACACGTTTCTTCTAGGGGCTGCGTTGGGATATTTCCGAATGAATGGGACCATAGTCTGCACAGAGACTATCTGCTTCTAAAACCAAAACGGAGCTATCTAACTGAATGGTTGTCAATGTGTGCATTCAACTGATGGAGTTAAACTCACGTGTGGATTCAGCAGTTTTCAAACCCTTTCTGTGCAGAATCCCAAAACCGGCATTTCCAGCCCAATGCCGTCATACATACGAAACAGCGGTAAACTTCGTCTAAAACTCAGGAGAAACGTTTCCTTGAAACTGCTCGGCTGTGCATACGTTCACCTAAGAGAGTTGAATCTATGTTGAGATACAGCAAGTCAGAACCACGTTTCTTCTAGGAGCTGCGTTGGGATATTTCCGAATGATTGGGACCATAGGCTGGACAGAGAAATATCTGCTTCTAAAACCAAAACGGAGCTATCTAACGGAATGGTTGTCAATGTGTGCATTCAACTGATGGAGTTAAACTCACGTGTGGATTCAGCGGTTTCCAAACCTTTCTGTGCAGCATCCGAAAACCGTAATTTCCAGCCCAATGACGGCATACGTACGAAACAGCAGTAAACTTCGTCTAAAACTCAGGAAAAACGTTTCCTTGTAACTGCTCTGCTGTGCGTTCGTTCACCTAAGAGAGTTGAATCTATGCTGAGATTCAGCGAGTCAGAAACACGTTTCTTCTAGGAGCTGCATTGGGATATTTCCGAATGAATGGGACCATAGGCTGCACTGAGACTATCTGCTTCTAAAACCAAAACGGAGCTTTCTAACTGAATGGTTGTCAATGTCTGCATTCAAGTGATGGAGTTAAACTCACGTGTGGATTCAGCGGTTGGCAAACGCGTTCTGTGCAGAATCCCAAAACCGGCATTTCCAGCCCAATGCCGGCATACGTACAAAACAGCAGTAAACCTCGTCTACAACTCAGGAGAAACGTTTCCTTGAAACTGCTCTGATGTGCGTTCGTTCACCTAAGAGAGTTGAAACTTTGTTGAGATTCAGCGAGTTAGAAACACGTTTCTTCTACGAGCCGCGTTGGGATATTCCCGAGTGAATGGGACCATAGGCTTTACAAAGAAATATCTGCTTCTAAAACCAAAATGGAGCTATCTAACTGAATGGTTGTCATTGTGTGCATTCAACGGATGGAGGTAAACTCACTTGTGGATTTAGCGTTTTGCCAACCCTTTCTGTGCAGAATCCTAAAACAAGCATTTCCAGCCCAATGCCGGCATACGTACGAAACAGCAGTAAACTTGCTCTAAAACTCAGGAGAAACGTTTCCTTGAAACTGCTCGGCTGTGCGTTCGTTCACCTAAGAGAGTTGAATCTATGCTGAGATTCAGCGAGTAAGAAACACGTTTCTTCTAGGAGTTGCGTTGGGATATTCCCGAGTGAATGGGACCATAGACTGTACAGAGAAATATCTGCTTCTAAAACCAAAACGGAGCTATCTAATTGAATGGCTGTGAATATCTGCATTCCATTGACGGAGGTAAACTCACGTGTGGATTCAGCTTTTTACAAACCCTTTCTGTGCAGAAACCCAAAACCGGCATTTCCAGCCCAATGCCGGCATACGTACCAAACAGCAGTAAACTTCGTCTAAAACTCAGGAGAAACGTTTTCTTGAAACTGCTCTGCTGTGCGTTCGTTCACATAAGAGAGTTGAATCTATGCTGATATTCAGCGAGTCAGAAACACGTTTCTTCTAGGGGCTGCGTTGGGATATTTCCGAATGAATGGGACCATAGTCTGCACAGAGACTATCTGCTTCTAAAACCAAAACGGAGCTATCTAACTGAATGGTTGTCAATGTGTGCATTCAACTGATGGAGTTAAACTCACGTGTGGATTCAGCAGTTTTCAAACCCTTTCTGTGCAGAATCCCAAAACCGGCATTTCCAGCCCAATGCCGTTATACATACGAAACAGCGGTAAACTTCGTCTAAAACTCAGGAGAAACGTTTCCTTGAAACTGCTCGGCTGTGCATACGTTCACCTAAGAGAGTTGAATCTATGTTGAGATACAGCAAGTCAGAACCACGTTTCTTCTAGGAGCTGCGTTGGGATATTTCCGAATGAATGGGACCATAGGCTGGATAGAGAAATATCTGCTTCTAAAACCAAAACGGAGCTATCTAACGGAATGGTTGTCAATGTGTGCATTCAACTGATGGAGTTAAACTCACGTGTGGATTCAGCGGTTTCCAAACCTTTCTGTGCAGCATCCGAAAACCGTAATTTCCAGCCCAATGACGGCATACGTACGAAACAGCAGTAAACTTCGTCTAAAACTCAGGAAAAACGTTTCCTTGTAACTGCTCTGCTGTGCGTTCGTTCACCTAAGAGAGTTGAATCTATGCTGAGATTCAGCGAGTCAGAAACACGTTTCTTCTAGGAGCTGCATTGGGATATTTCCGAATGAATGGGACCATAGGCTGCACTGAGACTATCTGCTTCTAAAACCAAAACGGAGCTTTCTAACTGAATGGTTGTCAATGTCTGCATTCAAGTGATGGAGTTAAACTCCCGTGTGGATTCAGCGGTTGGCAAACGCGTTCTGTGCAGAATCCCAAAACCGGCATTTCCAGCCCAATGCCGGCATACGTACAAAACAGCAGTAAACTTCGTCTACAACTCAGGAGAAACGTTTCCTTGAAACTGCTCTACTGTGCGTTCTTTCACCTAAGAGAGTTGAATCTATGTTCAGATTCATCGAGTCTGAAATACATTTCTTCTAGGAGCTGCATTGGGACATTCCCGAGTGAATGGGACCATAGGCTTTACAGAGAAATATCTGCTTCTAAAACCAAAACGGAGCTATCTAACTGAATGGTTGTCAATGTGTGCATTCAACTGACGGAGTTCAACTCAAGTGTGGATTCAGCGGTTAGCAAACCCTTTCTGTGCAGAATCCCAAAACCGGCATTTCCAGCCTAATGCCTGGATATGTACGAAACAGCAGTAAACTTCGTCTATAGCTCAGGAGAAACGTTTCCTTGAAACTGCTCTGCTGTGTGTTCATTCACCTAAGGGAGTTGAATCTATGCTGAGATTCAGCGAGTCAGAAACACGTTTCTTCGAGGAGCTGCGTTGGGATATTCCCGAGTGAATGGGACCATAGGCTGTACAGAGAAATATCTGCTTCTAAAACCAAAAAGGTGCTATCTAACTGAATGGTTGTCAATGTGTGCATTCAACTGACGGAGTTCAACTCAAGTGTGGATTCAGCGGTTTCCAAACCTTTTTGTGCAGCATACCAAAACGGGAATTTCCAGCCCAATGACGGCATAGGTACGAAACAGCAGGAAACTTCGTCTAAAACTCAGGAGAAACGTTTCCTTGAAACTGCTCTGATGTGCGTTCGTTCACCTAACAGAGTTGAATCTATGCTGAGATTCAGCGATTCAGAAACACGTTTCTTCTAGGAGCTGCGTTGGGATATTCCCGAATGAATGGGACCATAGGCTGCACAGAGACTAACTTCTTCTAAAACCAATACGGAGCTATCTAACTGAATGGTTGTCAATGTGTGCATTCAACTGATGGAGTTAAACTGACTTGTGGATTCAGTGGTTTGCAAACCTTTTCTGTGCAGAATCCGAAAACCGGCATTTCCAGCCCAATCCCGTCATACACACGAAACAGCGGTCAACTTCGTCTAAAACTCAGGAGAAACGTTTCCTTGAAACTGCTCGGCTGTGCGTACGTTCACCTAAGAGAGTTGAATCTATGTTGAGATTCAGCGAGTCAGAAACACATTTCTTCTAGGAGGTGCGTTGGGATATTCCCGAGTGAATGGGAACATAGGCTGTACAGAGAAATATCTACTTCTAAAACCAAAACGGTGCTATCTAATGGAATGGTTGTCAAAGTGTGCATTCAACTGATGGAGTTAATCTCACGTGTGGATTCAGCGGTTTGCAAACCCTTTCTGTGCAGAACCCGAAAACTGGCATTTCCAGCCCAATGCCGGCATACGTTCGAAACAGCAGTAAACTTGGTCGAAAACTCAGGAGAAACGTTTCGTTGAAAGTGCTCTGCTGTGCGTTCGTTCACCTAAGAGAGTTGAATCTATGCTGAGATTCAGCGAGAAAGAAACACGTTTCTTCTAGGAGTTGCGTTGGGATATTCCCCAGTGAATGGGGCCATAGACTGTACAGAGAAATATCTGCTTCTAAAACCAAAACGGAGCTATCTAATTGAATGGTTGTGAATGTCTGCATTCAACTGACGGAGTTAAACTCACGTGTGGATTCAGCTTTTTACAAATCCTTTCTGTGCAGAATCCCAAAACCGGCATTTCCAGCCCAATGCCGGCATATGTACCAAACAGCAGTAAACTTCGTCTAAAACTCAGGAGAAACGTTTCCTTGAAACTGCTCTGCTGTGCGTTCGTTCACCTAAGAGAGTTGAATCTATGCTGATATTCAGCGAGTCAGAAACACGTTTCTTCTAGGAGCTGCGTTGGGATATTTCCGAGTGAATGGGACCATAGGCTGTACAGAGAAATATCTGCTTCTAAAACCAAAACGGACCTATCTAACTGAATCGTTGTCAATGTGTGCCTTCAATTGACGGAGTGAAACTCACGGGTGGATTCAGCGGTTTGCAAACCCTTTCTGTGCAGAATCCCAATACCGACATTTCCAGCCCAATGCCGTCATACATACGAAACAGCGGTAAACTTCGTCTAAAACTCAGGAGAAACGTTTCCTTGAAACTGCTCTGCTGTGCGTTCGTTCACCTAAGGGAGTTGAATCTATGTTGATATTCAGCGAGTAAGAAACACCTTTCTTCTCGGAGCTGGCTTGGGATATTCCCGAGTGAATGGGACCATAGGCCGTACAGAGAAATACGTGCTTCTAAAACCAAAAAGGTGCTATCTAACTGAATGGTTGTCAATGTGTGCATTCAACTGACGGAGTTAAACTCACGTGTGGATTCAGCGGTTTGCAAACCCTTTCAGTGCAGAATCCCAAAGCCGGCATTTGCAGCCCAATGCCGGCATACGTACGAAACAGCAGTAAACTTGGTCTAAACTCAGGAGAAACGTTTCCTTGAAACTGCTCGGCTGTGCGTTCGTTCACCTAGGAGAGTGGAATCTATTTTGAGATTCAGGAAGTCAGAAACACGTTTCTTCTAGGAGCTGCGTTGGGGTATTCCCGAGAGAACGGGACCATTGTCTGTGTAGAGAAATATCTGCTTCTAAAACCAAAACGGAGCTATCTAACGGAACGGTTGTCAATGTGTGCATTCAAATGACGGAGTTAAACTCACGTGTGGTTTCAGCGGTTTGCATACCCATTCTGTGCAGAATCCCAAAACCGGCATTTCCAGCCCAATGCCGTCATACATACGAAACAGCAGTAAACTTCGTCTAAAGCTCAGGAGAAACGTTTCCTTGAAACTGCTCTGCTGTGCGTTCGTTCACCTTAGAGAGTTGAATCTATGTTCAGATTCAGCAGGTCAGAAACACGTTTCTTCCAGGAGCTGCGTTGGGATATTCCCGAGTGAATGGGTCCATAGACTGTACAGAGAAATATCTGCTTCTAAAACCAAAAAGGAGCTATCTAACTGAACGGTTGTCAATATGTGCATTCAACTGACGGAGTAAACTCACGTGTGGATTCAGCGGTTTGCAAACCCTTTCTGTGCAGAATCCCAAAACCGGCATTTCCAGCCCAATGCCGGCATACGCATGAAACAGCAGTAAACTTCGTCTAAAACTCAGGAGAAACGTTTCCTTGAATGTGCTCTGCTGTGCGTTCGTTCACCTAAGAGAGTTGAATCTATGTTGAGATTCAGCGAGTTAGAAACACGTTTCTTCTACGAGCCGCGTTGGTATATTCCCGAGTGATTGGGACCATAGGCTTTACAAAGAAATATCTGCTTCTAAAACCAAAACGGAGCTATCTAACTGAATGGTTGTCATTGTGTGCATTCAACGGATGGAGGTAAACTCACTTGTGGATTCAGCGTTTTGCCAACCCTTTCTGTGCCGAATCCTTAAACAAGCATTTCCAGCCCAATGCCGGCATATGTACGAAACAGCAGTAAACTTGCTCTAAAACTCAGGAGAAACGTTTCCTTGAAACTGCTCGGCTGTGCGTTCGTTCACCTAAGAGAGTTGAATCTATGCTGAGATTCAGCGAGTAAGAAACACGTTTCTTCTAGGAGTTGCGTTGGGATATTCCCGAGTGAATGGGACCATAGACTGTACAGAGAAATATCTGCTTCTAAAACCAAAACGGAGCTATCTAATTGAATGGCTGTGAATATCTGCATTCCATTGACGGAGGTAAACTCACGTGTGGATTCAGCTTTTTACAAACCCTTTCTGTGCAGAAACCCAAAACCGGCATTTCCAGCCCAATGCCGGCATACGTACCAAACAGCAGTAAACTTCGTCTAAAACTCAGGAGAAACGTTTTCTTGAAACTGCTCTGCTGTGCGTTCGTTCACATAAGACAGTTGAATCTATGCTGATATTCAGCGAGTCAGAAACACGTTTCTTCTAGGAGCTGCGTTGGGATATTTCCGAATGAATGGGACCATAGTCCGCACAGAGACTATCTGCTTCTAAAACCAAAACGGAGCTATCTAACTGAATGGTTGTCAATGTGTGCATTCAACTGATGGAGGTAAACTCACGTGTGGATTCAGCAGTTTGCAAACCCTTTCTGTGCAGAATCCCAAAACCGGCATTTCCAGCCCAATGCCGTCATACATACGAAACAGCGGTAAACTTCGTCTGACACTCAGGAGAAACGTTTCCTTGAAACTGCTCGGCTGTGCATACGTTCACCTAAGAGAGTTGAATCTATGTTGAGATACAGCAAGTCAGAACCACGTTTCTTCTAGGAACTGCGTTGGGATATTTCCGAATGAATGGGACCATAGGCTGGACAGAGAAATATCTGCTTCTAAAACCAAAAAGGAGCTATCTAACGGAATGGTTGTCAATGTGTGCATTCAACTGACGGAGTTAAACTCACGTGTGGATTCAGCGGTTTCCAAATCTTTCTGTGCAGCATCCGAAAACCGTAATTTCCAGCCCAATGACGGCATACGTACGAAACAGCAGTAAACATCATCTACAACTCAGGAGAAACGTTTCCTTGAAACTGCTCTACTGTGCGTTCTGTCACCTAAGAGAGTTGAATCTATGTTCAGATTCATCGAGTCAGAAATTCATTTCTTCTAGGAGCTGCGTTGGGACATTCCCGAGTGAATGGGACCATAGGCTTTACAGAGAAATATCTGCTTCTAAAACCAAAACGTAGCTATCTAACTGAATGGTTGTCAATGTGTGCATTCAACTGACGGAGTTCAACTCAAGTGTGGATTCAGCGGTTAGCAAACCCTTTCTGTGCAGAATCCCAAAACCGGCATTTCCAGCCTAATGCCGGGATATGTACGAAACAGCAGTAAACTTCGTCTATAGCTCAGGAGAAACGTTTCCTTGAAACTGCTCTGCTGTGTGTTCATTCACCTAAGGGAGTTGAATCTATGCTGAGATTCAGCGAGTCAGAAACACGTTTCTTCGAGGAGCTGCGTTGGGATATTCCCGAGTGAATGGGACCATAGGCTGTACAGAGAAATATCTGCTTCTAAAACCAAAAAGGAACTATGTTACTGAATGGTTGTCAATATGTGCATTCAACGGACGGAGTAAACTCACGTGTGGATTCAGCGGTTTGCAAACCCTTTCTGTGCAGAGTCCCAAAACCGGCATTTCCAGCCCAATGCCGGCATACGTACGAAACAGCAGGAAACTTCGTCTAAAACTCAGGAGAAACGTTTCCTTGAAACTGCTCTGCTGTGCGTTCGTTCACCTAAGAGAGTTGAATCGATGTTGAGATTCAGCGAGTCAGATACACGTTTCTTCTAGTAGTTCTGTTGGGATATTCCTGAGTCAATGGGACCATAGGCTGTACAGAGAAATATCTGCTTCTAGAACCAAAACGGACCTATCTAACTGAATCGTTGTCAATGTGTGCATTCAACTGACGGAGTTAAACTCACGTGGGGATTCAGCGGTTTGCAAACCCTTTCTGTGCAGAATCCCAAAACCGGTATTTCCAGCCCTATGCCGGCATACGTACGAAACAGCAGTAAACTTCGTCTAAAACTCAGGAGAAACGTTTCCTTGAAACTGCTCTGCTGTGCGTTCATTCACCTAAGAGAGTTGAATGTATGTTGAGATTCAGCGAGTCAGAAACACGTTTCTTCTAGGAGCTGCGTTGGGATATTCCCGAGTGAATGGACCATAGGCTGTACAGAGAAATACCTGCTTCTAAAACCAAAACGGAGCTATCTAACTGAATGGTTGTCATTCCGTGAATTCAACTGGCGGAGTTAAACTCACTTGTTGATTCAGCGGTTTGCAAACCCTTTCTGTGCAGAATCCCAAAACCGGCATTTCCAGCCCTATGCCGGCATACGTACGAAACAGCAGTAAACTTCCTCTAAAACTCAGGAGAAACGTTTCCTTGAAACTGCTCTGTTGTGGGTTCATTCACCTAAGAGAGTTGAATCTATGTTGAGATTCACCGAGTCAGAAACACGTTTGTTGTAGGAGCTGTGTTGGGATATTCACGACTGAATGGGACCATAGGCTGTACAGAGTAATATCTGCTTCTAAAACCAAAACGGAGCTATCTAACTGAATGGTTGTCAATGTGTGCATTCAACTGACGGAGTTACACTCACGTTGGATTCAGCGGTTTGCAAAGACTTTCTGTGCAGAATCCCAAAACCGGCATTTCCAGCCCAATGCCGTCATACATACGAAACAGCAGTAAAATTCGTCTAAAACTCAGGAGAAACGTTTCCTTGAAACTGCTCGGCTGTGCGTTCATTCAAATAAGTTAGTTGAATCTATGTTGAGATTCAGCGAGTCAGAAACACGTTTCTTCTAGGAGCTGCGTTGGGATATTCCCGAGTGAAGGGGCCATAGGCTGTACAGAGAAATATCTGCTTCTAAAACCAAAACGGAGCTATCTAACTCAATGGTTGTCAATGTGTGCATTCAACTGACGAGGTTTAATTCACGTGTGGATTCAGCGGTTTGCAAACCCTTTCTGTGCAGAATCCCAAAACCGGCATTTCCAGCCCAATGCCGTCATACGTACGAAACAGCAGTAAACTTCGTCTAAAACTCCAGAGAAACGTTTCCTTGAAACTGCTCTGCTGTGCGTTCGTTCACCTGAGAGAGTTGAAACTATGTTGAGATTCAGCGAGTCAGAAACACGTTTCTCTTGGAGCTGCGTTGGGATATTCCCGAGTGAATGGGACCATAGGCTGTACAGAGAAATATCTGCATCTAAAACCAAAACGGAGCTATCTAACTGAATGGTTGTCAATGGGTTCATTCAACTGAGGGAGTTAAACTCACGTGTGGATTCAGCGGTTTGCAAACCCTTTCTGTGCAGAATCCCAAAACTGGCATTTCCAGTCCAATGCTGGCGTACGTACGAAACAGCAGTAAACTTCGTCTAAAACTCAGTAGAAACGTTTCCTTGAAGCTGCTCAGCTGTGCGTTCATTCACCTAAGAGAGTTGAATGTATGTTGAGATTCAGCGAGTCAGAAACATGTTTCTCTAGGAGCTGCGTTGGGATATTCCCGAGTGAATGGACCATAGGCTGTACAGAGAAATATCTGCTTCTAAAACCAAAACGGAGCTATCTAACTGAATGGTTGTCAATGTGTGCATTCAACTGATGGAGTTAAACTCACGTGTGGATTCAGCAGTTTTCAAACCCTTTCTGTGCAGAATCCCAAAACCGGCATTTCCAGCCCAATGCCGTCATACATACGAAACAGCGGTAAACTTCGTCTAAAACTCAGGAGAAACGTTTCCTTGAAACTGCTCGGCTGTGCATACGTTCACCTAAGAGAGTTGAATCTATGTTGAGATACAGCAAGTCAGAACCACGTTTCTTCTAGGAGCTGCGTTGGGATATTTCCGAATGAATGGGACCATAGGCTGGACAGAGAAATATCTGCTTCTAAAACCAAAACGGAGCTATCTAACGGAATGGTTGTCAATGTGTGCATTCAACTGACGGAGTTAAACTCACGTGTGGATTCAGCGGTTTCCAAACCTTTCTGTGCAGCATCCGAAAACCGTAATTTCCAGCCCAATGACGGCATACGTGCGAAACAGCAGTAAACTTCGTCTAAAACTCAGGAAAAACGTTTCCTTGAAACTGCTCTGCTGTGCGTTCGTTCACCTAAGAGAGTTGAATCTATGCTGAGATTCAGCGAGTCAGAAACACGTTTCTTCTAGGAGCTGCATTGGGATATTTCCGAATGAATGGGACCATAGGCTGCACTGAGACTATCTGCTTCTAAAACCAAAACGGAGCTTTCTAACTGAATGGTTGTCAATGTCTGCATTCAAGTGATGGAGTTAAACTCACGTGTGGATTCAGCGGTTGGCAAACGCGTTCTGTGCAGAATCCCAAAACCGGCATTTCCAGCCCAATGCCGGCATACGTACAAAACAGCAGTAAACCTCGTCTACAACTCAGGAGAAACGTTTCCTTGAAACTGCTCTGATGTGCGTTCGTTCACCTAAGAGAGTTGAAACTTTGTTGAGATTCAGCGAGTTAGAAACACGTTTCTTCTACGAGCCGCGTTGGGATATTCCCGAGTGAATGGGACCATAGGCTTTACAAAGAAATATCTGCTTCTAAAACCAAAATGGAGCTATCTAACTGAATGGTTGTCATTGTGTGCATTCAACGGATGGAGGTAAACTCACTTGTGGATTTAGCGTTTTGCCAACCCTTTCTGTGCAGAATCCTAAAACAAGCATTTCCAGCCCAATGCCGGCATACGTACGAAACAGCAGTAAACTTGCTCTAAAACTCAGGAGAAACGTTTCCTTGAAACTGCTCGGCTGTGCGTTCGTTCACCTAAGAGAGTTGAATCTATGCTGAGATTCAGCGAGTAAGAAACACGTTTCTTCTAGGAGTTGCGTTGGGATATTCCCGAGTGAATGGGACCATAGACTGTACAGAGAAATATCTGCTTCTAAAACCAAAACGGAGCTATCTAATTGAATGGCTGTGAATATCTGCATTCCATTGACGGAGGTAAACTCACGTGTGGATTCAGCTTTTTACAAACCCTTTCTGTGCAGAAACCCAAAACCGGCATTTCCAGCCCAATGCCGGCATACGTACCAAACAGCAGTAAACTTCGTCTAAAACTCAGGAGAAACGTTTTCTTGAAACTGCTCTGCTGTGCGTTCGTTCACATAAGAGAGTTGAATCTATGCTGATATTCAGCGAGTCAGAAACACGTTTCTTCTAGGGGCTGCGTTGGGATATTTCCGAATGAATGGGACCATAGTCTGCACAGAGACTATCTGCTTCTAAAACCAAAACGGAGCTATCTAACTGAATGGTTGTCAATGTGTGCATTCAACTGATGGAGTTAAACTCACGTGTGGATTCAGCAGTTTTCAAACCCTTTCTGTGCAGAATCCCAAAACCGGCATTTCCAGCCCAATGCCGTCATACATACGAAACAGCGGTAAACTTCGTCTAAAACTCAGGAGAAACGTTTCCTTGAAACTGCTCGGCTGTGCATACGTTCACCTAAGAGAGTTGAATCTATGTTGAGATACAGCAAGTCAGAACCACGTTTCTTCTAGGAGCTGCGTTGGGATATTTCCGAATGAATGGGACCATAGGCTGGACAGAGAAATATCTGCTTCTAAAACCAAAACGGAGCTATCTAACGGAATGGTTGTCAATGTGTGCATTCAACTGATGGAGTTAAACTCACGTGTGGATTCAGCGGTTTCCAAACCTTTCTGTGCAGCATCCGAAAACCGTAATTTCCAGCCCAATGACGGCATACGTACGAAACAGCAGTAAACTTCGTCTAAAACTCAGGAAAAACGTTTCCTTGAAACTGCTCTGCTGTGCGTTCGTTCACCTAAGAGAGTTGAATCTATGCTGAGATTCAGCGAGTCAGAAACACGTTTCTTCTAGGAGCTGCATTGGGATATTTCCGAATGAATGGGACCATAGGCTGCACTGAGACTATCTGCTTCTAAAACCAAAACGGAGCTTTCTAACTGAATGGTTGTCAATGTCTGCATTCAAGTGATGGAGTTAAACTCCCGTGTGGATTCAGCGGTTGGCAAACGCGTTCTGTGCAGAATCCCAAAACCGGCATTTCCAGCCCAATGCCGGCATACGTACAAAACAGCAGTAAACTTCGTCTACAACTCAGGAGAAACGTTTCCTTGAAACTGCTCTACTGTGCGTTCTTTCACCTAAGAGAGTTGAATCTATGTTCAGATTCATCGAGTCTGAAATACATTTCTTCTAGGAGCTGCGTTGGGACATTCCCGAGTGAATGGGACCATAGGCTTTACAGAGAAATATCTGCTTCTAAAACCAAAACGGAGCTATCTAACTGAATGGTTGTCAATGTGTGCATTCAACTGACGGAGTTCAACTCAAGTGTGGATTCAGCGGTTAGCAAACCCTTTCTGTGCAGAATCCCAAAACCGGCATTTCCAGCCTAATGCCTGGATATGTACGAAACAGCAGTAAACTTCGTCTATAGCTCAGGAGAAACGTTTCCTTGAAACTGCTCTGCTGTGTGTTCATTCACCTAAGGGAGTTGAATCTATGCTGAGATTCAGCGAGTCAGAAACACGTTTCTTCGAGGAGCTGCGTTGGGATATTCCCGAGTGAATGGGACCATAGGCTGTACAGAGAAATATCTGCTTCTAAAACCAAAAAGGTGCTATCTAACTGAATGGTTGTCAATGTGTGCATTCAACTGACGGAGTTCAACTCAAGTGTGGATTCAGCGGTTTCCAAACCTTTTTGTGCAGCATACCAAAACGGGAATTTCCAGCCCAATGACGGCATAGGTACGAAACAGCAGGAAACTTCGTCTAAAACTCAGGAGAAACGTTTCCTTGAAACTGCTCTGATGTGCGTTCGTTCACCTAACAGAGTTGAATCTATGCTGAGATTCAGCGATTCAGAAACACGTTTCTTCTAGGAGCTGCGTTGGGATATTCCCGAATGAATGGGACCATAGGCTGCACAGAGACTAACTGCTTCTAAAACCATACGGAGCTATCTAACTGAATGGTTGTCAATGTGTGCATTCAACTGATGGAGTTAAACTGACTTGTGGATTCAGTGGTTTGCAAACCTTTTCTGTGCAGAATCCGAAAACCGGCATTTCCAGCCCAATCCCGTCATACACACGAAACAGCGGTCAACTTCGTCTAAAACTCAGGAGAAACGTTTCCTTGAAACTGCTCGGCTGTGCGTACGTTCACCTAAGAGAATTGAATCTATGTTGAGATTCAGCGAGTCAGAAACACATTTCTTCTAGGAGGTGCGTTGGGATATTCCCGAGTGAATGGGAACATAGGCTGTACAGAGAAATATCTACTTCTAAAACCAAAACGGTGCTATCTAATGGAATGGTTGTCAAAGTGTGCATTCAACTGATGGAGTTAATCTCACGTGTGGATTCAGCGGTTTGCAAACCCTTTCTGTGCAGAACCCGAAAACTGGCATTTCCAGCCCAATGCCGGCATACGTTCGAAACAGCAGTAAACTTGGTCGAAAACTCAGGAGAAACGTTTCGTTGAAAGTGCTCTGCTGTGCGTTCGTTCACCTAAGAGAGTTGAATCTATGCTGAGATTCAGCGAGAAAGAAACACGTTTCTTCTAGGAGTTGCGTTGGGATATTCCCCAGTGAATGGGGCCATAGACTGTACAGAGAAATATCTGCTTCTAAAACCAAAACGGAGCTATCTAATTGAATGGTTGTGAATGTCTGCATTCAACTGACGGAGTTAAACTCACGTGTGGATTCAGCTTTTTACAAATCCTTTCTGTGCAGAATCCCAAAACCGGCATTTCCAGCCCAATGCCGGCATATGTACCAAACAGCAGTAAACTTCGTCTAAAACTCAGGAGAAACGTTTCCTTGAAACTGCTCTGCTGTGCGTTCGTTCACCTAAGAGAGTTGAATCTATGCTGATATTCAGCGAGTCAGAAACACGTTTCTTCTAGGAGCTGCGTTGGGATATTTCCGAGTGAATGGGACCATAGGCTGTACAGAGAAATATCTGCTTCTAAAACCAAAACGGACCTATCTAACTGAATCGTTGTCAATGTGTGCCTTCAATTGACGGAGTGAAACTCACGGGTGGATTCAGCGGTTTGCAAACCCTTTCTGTGCAGAATCCCAATACCGACATTTCCAGCCCAATGCCGTCATACATACGAAACAGCGGTAAACTTCGTCTAAAACTCAGGAGAAACGTTTCCTTGAAACTGCTCTGCTGTGCGTTCGTTCACCTAAGGGAGTTGAATCTATGTTGATATTCAGCGAGTAAGAAACACCTTTCTTCTCGGAGCTGGCTTGGGATATTCCCGAGTGAATGGGACCATAGGCCGTACAGAGAAATACGTGCTTCTAAAACCAAAAAGGTGCTATCTAACTGAATGGTTGTCAATGTGTGCATTCAACTGACGGAGTTAAACTCACGTGTGGATTCAGCGGTTTGCAAACCCTTTCAGTGCAGAATCCCAAAGCCGGCATTTGCAGCCCAATGCCGGCATACGTACGAAACAGCAGTAAACTTGGTCTAAACTCAGGAGAAACGTTTCCTTGAAACTGCTCGGCTGTGCGTTCGTTCACCTAGGAGAGTGGAATCTATTTTGAGATTCAGGAAGTCAGAAACACGTTTCTTCTAGGAGCTGCGTTGGGGTATTCCCGAGAGAACGGGACCATTGTCTGTGTAGAGAAATATCTGCTTCTAAAACCAAAACGGAGCTATCTAACGGAACGGTTGTCAATGTGTGCATTCAAATGACGGAGTTAAACTCACGTGTGGTTTCAGCGGTTTGCATACCCATTCTGTGCAGAATCCCAAAACCGGCATTTCCAGCCCAATGCCGTCATACATACGAAACAGCAGTAAACTTCGTCTAAAGCTCAGGAGAAACGTTTCCTTGAAACTGCTCTGCTGTGCGTTCGTTCACCTTAGAGAGTTGAATCTATGTTCAGATTCAGCAGGTCAGAAACACGTTTCTTCCAGGAGCTGCGTTGGGATATTCCCGAGTGAATGGGTCCATAGACTGTACAGAGAAATATCTGCTTCTAAAACCAAAAAGGAGCTATCTAACTGAACGGTTGTCAATATGTGCATTCAACTGACGGAGTAAACTCACGTGTGGATTCAGCGGTTTGCAAACCCTTTCTGTGCAGAATCCCAAAACCGGCATTTCCAGCCCAATGCCGGCATACGCATGAAACAGCAGTAAACTTCGTCTAAAACTCAGGAGAAACGTTTCCTTGAATGTGCTCTGCTGTGCGTTCGTTCACCTAAGAGAGTTGAATCTATGTTGAGATTCAGCGAGTTAGAAACACGTTTCTTCTACGAGCCGCGTTGGTATATTCCCGAGTGATTGGGACCATAGGCTTTACAAAGAAATATCTGCTTCTAAAACCAAAACGGAGCTATCTAACTGAATGGTTGTCATTGTGTGCATTCAACGGATGGAGGTAAACTCACTTGTGGATTCAGCGTTTTGCCAACCCTTTCTGTGCCGAATCCTTAAACAAGCATTTCCAGCCCAATGCCGGCATACGTACGAAACAGCAGTAAACTTGCTCTAAAACTCAGGAGAAACGTTTCCTTGAAACTGCTCGGCTGTGCGTTCGTTCACCTAAGAGAGTTGAATCTATGCTGAGATTCAGCGAGTAAGAAACACGTTTCTTCTAGGAGTTGCGTTGGGATATTCCCGAGTGAATGGGACCATAGACTGTACAGAGAAATATCTGCTTCTAAAACCAAAACGGAGCTATCTAATTGAATGGCTGTGAATATCTGCATTCCATTGACGGAGGTAAACTCACGTGTGGATTCAGCTTTTTACAAACCCTTTCTGTGCAGAAACCCAAAACCGGCATTTCCAGCCCAATGCCGGCATACGTACCAAACAGCAGTAAACTTCGTCTAAAACTCAGGAGAAACGTTTTCTTGAAACTGCTCTGCTGTGCGTTCGTTCACATAAGACAGTTGAATCTATGCTGATATTCAGCGAGTCAGAAACACGTTTCTTCTAGGAGCTGCGTTGGGATATTTCCGAATGAATGGGACCATAGTCCGCACAGAGACTATCTGCTTCTAAAACCAAAACGGAGCTATCTAACTGAATGGTTGTCAATGTGTGCATTCAACTGATGGAGGTAAACTCACGTGTGGATTCAGCAGTTTGCAAACCCTTTCTGTGCAGAATCCCAAAACCGGCATTTCCAGCCCAATGCCGTCATACATATGAAACAGCGGTAAACTTCGTCTGACACTCAGGAGAAACGTTTCCTTGAAACTGCTCGGCTGTGCATACGTTCACCTAAGAGAGTTGAATCTATGTTGAGATACAGCAAGTCAGAACCACGTTTCTTCTAGGAACTGCGTTGGGATATTTCCGAATGAATGGGACCATAGGCTGGACAGAGAAATATCTGCTTCTAAAACCAAAAAGGAGCTATCTAACGGAATGGTTGTCAATGTGTGCATTCAACTGACGGAGTTAAACTCACGTGTGGATTCAGCGGTTTCCAAATCTTTCTGTGCAGCATCCGAAAACCGTAATTTCCAGCCCAATGACGGCATACATACGAAACAGCAGTAAACATCATCTACAACTCAGGAGAAACGTTTCCTTGAAACTGCTCTACTGTGCGTTCTGTCACCTAAGAGAGTTGAATCTATGTTCAGATTCATCGAGTCAGAAATACATTTCTTCTAGGAGCTGCGTTGGGACATTCCCGAGTGAATGGGACCATAGGCTTTACAGAGAAATATCTGCTTCTAAAACCAAAACGTAGCTATCTAACTGAATGGTTGTCAATGTGTGCATTCAACTGACGGAGTTCAACTCAAGTGTGGATTCAGCGGTTAGCAAACCCTTTCTGTGCAGAATCCCAAAACCGGCATTTCCAGCCTAATGCCGGGATATGTACGAAACAGCAGTAAACTTCGTCTATAGCTCAGGAGAAACGTTTCCTTGAAACTGCTCTGCTGTGTGCTCATTCACCTAAGGGAGTTGAATCTATGCTGAGATTCAGCGAGTCAGAAACACGTTTCTTCGAGGAGCTGCGTTGGGATATTCCCGAGTGAATGGGACCATAGGCTGTACAGAGAAATATCTGCTTCTAAAACCAAAAAGGAACTATGTTACTGAATGGTTGTCAATATGTGCATTCAACGGACGGAGTAAACTCACGTGTGGATTCAGCGGTTTGCAAACCCTTTCTGTGCAGAATCCCAAAACCGGCATTTCCAGCCCAATGCCGGCATACGTACGAAACAGCAGGAAACTTCGTCTAAAACTCAGGAGAAACGTTTCCTTGAAACTGCTCTGCTGTGCGTTCGTTCACCTAAGAGAGTTGAATCGATGTTGAGATTCAGCGAGTCAGATACACGTTTCTTCTAGTAGTTCTGTTGGGATATTCCTGAGTCAATGGGACCATAGGCTGTACAGAGAAATATCTGCTTCTAGAACCAAAACGGACCTATCTAACTGAATCGTTGTCAATGTGTGCATTCAACTGACGGAGTTAAACTCACGTGGGGATTCAGCGGTTTGCAAACCCTTTCTGTGCAGAATCCCAAAACCGGTATTTCCAGCCCTATGCCGGCATACGTACGAAACAGCAGTAAACTTCGTCTAAAACTCAGGAGAAACGTTTCCTTGAAACTGCTCTGCTGTGCGTTCATTCACCTAAGAGAGTTGAATGTATGTTGAGATTCAGCGAGTCAGAAACACGTTTCTTCTAGGAGCTGCGTTGGGATATTCCCGAGTGAATGGACCATAGGCTGTACAGAGAAATACCTGCTTCTAAAACCAAAACGGAGCTATCTAACTGAATGGTTGTCATTCCGTGAATTCAACTGGCGGAGTTAAACTCACTTGTTGATTCAGCGGTTTGCAAACCCTTTCTGTGCAGAATCCCAAAACCGGCATTTCCAGCCCTATGCCGGCATACGTACGAAACAGCAGTAAACTTCCTCTAAAACTCAGGAGAAACGTTTCCTTGAAACTGCTCTGTTGTGGGTTCATTCACCTAAGAGAGTTGAATCTATGTTGAGATTCACCGAGTCAGAAACACGTTTGTTGTAGGAGCTGTGTTGGGATATTCACGACTGAATGGGACCATAGGCTGTACAGAGTAATATCTGCTTCTAAAACCAAAACGGAGCTATCTAACTGAATGGTTGTCAATGTGTGCATTCAACTGACGGAGTTACACTCACGTTGGATTCAGCGGTTTGCAAAGACTTTCTGTGCAGAATCCCAAAACCGGCATTTCCAGCCCAATGCCGTCATACATACGAAACAGCAGTAAAATTCGTCTAAAACTCAGGAGAAACGTTTCCTTGAAACTGCTCGGCTGTGCGTTCATTCAAATAAGTTAGTTGAATCTATGTTGAGATTCAGCGAGTCAGAAACACGTTTCTTCTAGGAGCTGCGTTGGGATATTCCCGAGTGAAGGGGCCATAGGCTGTACAGAGAAATATCTGCTTCTAAAACCAAAACGGAGCTATCTAACTGAATGGTTGTCAATGTGTGCATTCAACTGACGAGGTTTAATTCACGTGTGGATTCAGCGGTTTGCAAACCCTTTCTGTGCAGAATCCCAAAACCGGCATTTCCAGCCCAATGCCGTCATACGTACGAAACAGCAGTAAACTTCGTCTAAAACTCCAGAGAAACGTTTCCTTGAAACTGCTCTGCTGTGCGTTCGTTCACCTGAGAGAGTTGAAACTATGTTGAGATTCAGCGAGTCAGAAACACGTTTCTCTTGGAGCTGCGTTGGGATATTCCCGAGTGAATGGGACCATAGGCTGTACAGAGAAATATCTGCATCTAAAACCAAAACGGAGCTATCTAACTGAATGGTTGTCAATGGGTTCATTCAACTGAGGGAGTTAAACTCACGTGTGGATTCAGCGGTTTGCAAACCCTTTCTGTGCAGAATCCCAAAACTGGCATTTCCAGTCCAATGCTGGCGTACGTACGAAACAGCAGTAAACTTCGTCTAAAACTCAGTAGAAACGTTTCCTTGAAGCTGCTCAGCTGTGCGTTCATTCACCAAAGAGAGTTGAATGTATGTTGAGATTCAGCGAGTCAGAAACATGTTTCTCTAGGAGCTGCGTTGGGATATTCCCGAGTGAATGGACCATAGGCTGTACAGAGAAATATCTGCTTCTAAAACCAAAACGGAGCTATCTAACTGAATGGTTGTCAATGTGTGCATTCAGCTGACGGAATTAAACTCACTTGTGGATTCAGCGGTTTGCCAACGCTTTCTGTGCAGAATCCCAAAACCCGCATTTCCAGCCCAATGCCGTCATACGTACGAAACAGCAGTAAACTTCGTCTAAAACTCAGGAGAAACGATTCCTTGAAACTGCTCGGCTCTGCGTTCGTTCATCTAAGAGTGTTGAATCTATGTTGAGATTCATCGAGTCAGAAACACGTTTCTTCTAGGAGCTGCGTTGGGATATTCCCGCGTGAATGGGATCATAGGCTGTACAGAGAAATATCTGCTTCTAAAACCAAAATGGAGCTATCTAACTGAATGGTTGTCAATGTGTGCATTCAACTGACGGAGTTAAACTCACGTGTGGATTCAGCGGTTTGCAAACCCTTTCAGTGCAGAATCCCAAAACCGGCATTTCCAGCCCAATGCCGGCATACGTACGAAACAGTAGTAAACTTCGTCTGAAACTCAGGAGAAACGTTTCCTTGAAACTGCTCTACTGTGCGTTCGTTAACCTAAGAGAGTTGAATCTATGTTGACATTCAGCGAGTAAGAAACACATTTCTTCTCGGAGCTGGGTTGGGATATTCTCGGGTGAATGGGACCGTAGGCTGTACAGAGAAATATCTGCTTCTAAAACCAAAACGGAGCTATCTAACTGAATGGTTGTCCATGTGTGCATTCAACTGACGGAGTAAAACTCACGTGGGGATTCAGCGGTTTGCAAACCCCTTCTGTGCAGAATCCCAAAACCGGCAATTTCAGCTAAATGACGGCATACGTACGAAACAGGTGTAAAATTCGTATAAAACTCAGGAGAAACGTTTCCTTGAAACTGCTCTGCTGTGCGTTCGTTCACCTAAGAGAGTTGAATCTATGTTGAGATTCAGCGAGTCAGAAACACATTTCTTTAAGGAGCTGCGTTGGGATATTCCCGAGTGAATGGGACCATAGGCTGTACAGAGAAATATCTGCTCCTAAAACCAAAACGGAGCTATCTAACTGAATGGTTGTCAATGTGTGCATTCAACTGACGGAGTTAAACTCACGTGTGGATTCAGCGGTTTCCAAACCTTTTTGTGCAGCATCCCAAAACCGGAATTTCCAGCCCAATGTCGGCATACGTACGAAACAGCAGTAAACTTCGTCTAAAACTCAGGAGAAACGTTTCCTTGAAACTGCTCTGCTGTGCGTTCATTCACCTTACAGAGTTGAATCTATGTTGACATTCAGCGAGTCAGAAACACATTTCTTCTAGGAGCTGCGTTGGGATATTCCCGAGTGAATGGGACCATAGGCTGTACAGAGAAATATCTGCTTCTAAAACCAAAACGGAGCTATCTAACTGAATGGTTGTCAATGTGTGCATTCAACTGTCAGAGTTAAACTCACGTGTGGATTCAGCGGTTTGCAAACCCTTTCTGTGCAGAATCCCAAAACCGGCATTTCAAGCCCTATGCCGGCATACGTATGAAAAAGCAGTAAACTTCGTGTAAAACTCAGGAGAAACGTTTCCTTGAAACTGCTCTGTTGTGTGTTCGTTCACCTAAGAGAGTTGAATCTATGTTGAGGTTCACCGAGTCAGAAACACGTTTCTTCTAGGAGCTGCATTGGGATATTCACGAGTGAATGGGACCATAGGCTGTACAGAGGAATATCTGCTTTTAAAACCAAAACGGAGCTATCTAACTGAATGTTTGTCAATGTGTGCATTCAGCTAACGGAGTTACACTCACGTGTGGATTCAGCGGTTTGCAAACCCTTTCTGTGCAGAATGCCAAAACCGGAATTTCCAGCCCAATGCCGTCATACATACGAAACAGCAGTAAACTTCGTCTAAAACTCAGAAGAAACGTTTCCTTGAAACTGCTCGGCTGTGCGTTCGTTCAACTAAGCGTGTTGAATCTCTGTTGGAATTCAGTGAGTCAGAAACACGTTTCTTCTAGGAGCTGCATTGGGATATTCCCGAGTGAAAGGGACCATAGGCTATACAGAGAAATATCTGCTTCTAAAACCAAAACGGAGCTATCTAACTGAATGGTTGTCAATGTCTGCATTCAACTGATGGAGTTAAACTCGCGTGTGGATTCAGCGGTTGGCAAACGCGCTCTGTGCAGAATCCCAAAACCGGCATTTCCAGCCCAATGCCGGCATACGTACGAAACAGCAGTAAACTTCGTCTAAAACTCATTAGAAACGTTTCCTTGAAACTGCTCTGCTGTGCGTTCATTCACCTGAGGGAGTTCAATCTATGTTGAGATTCAGCGACTCAGAAACACGTTTCTCTAGGAGCTGCGTTGGAATATTCCCGAGTGAATGGGACCATAGGCTGTACAGAGAAATATCTGCATCTAAAACCAAAACGGAGCTATCTAACTGAATGGTTGTCAATGGGCGCATTCAACTGAGGGAGTTAAACTCACGTGTGGATTCAGCGGTTTGCAAACCCTTTCTGTGCAGAATCCCAAAACCGGCATTTCCAGTCCAATGCCGGCATACGTACGAAACAGCAGTAAACTTCGTCTAAAACTCAAGAGAAACGTTTCCTTGAAACTGCTCTGCTGTGGGTTCATTCACCTGAGAGAGTTGAATCCATGTTGAGATTCAGCGAGTCAGAAACACATTTCTCTAGGAGCTGCGTTGGGATATTCCCGAGTGAATGGAACCATAGACTGTACAGAGAAATATCTACTTCTAAAACCAAAACGGAGCTATCTAACTGAATGGTTGTCAATGTGTGCATTCAACTGACGGAGGTAAACTCACGTGTGGATTCAGCGGTTTGCAAACCCTTTCTGTGCAAAATCCCAAAACCGGCATTTCCAGCCCAATGCCGTCATACGTACGAAACAGCAGTAAACTTCGTCTAAAACTCAGGAGAAACGTTTCCTTGAAACTGCTCGGCTGTGCGTTCGTTCACCTAAGAGAGTTGAATCTATGTTGAGATTCAACGAGTCAGAAACACGTTTCTTCTAGGAGCTGCGATGGGATATTCCCGAGTGAATGGGACCATGGGCTGTACAGAGAAATATCTGCTTCTAAAACCAAAACGGAGCTATCTAACTGAATGGTTGTCAATGTGTCCATTCAGCTGACGGGGTTAAACTCACGTGTGGATTCAGCGGTTTGCAAACACTTTCTGTGCAGAATCCCAAAACCGGAATTTCCAGCCCAATGCCATCATACGTACGAAACAGCAGTAAAGTTCTTCTAAAAGTCAGGAGAAACGTTTCCTTGAAACTGTTCGGCTGTGCGTTCGTTCACCTAAGAGAGTTGAATCTATGTTGTGATTCAGCGATGCAGAAACACGTTTCTTCTAGGAGCTGCGTTGGGATATTCCCGAGTGAATGGGACCATAGGCTGTACAGAGAAATATCTACTTCTAAAACCAAAACGGAGTCATCTAACTGACTGATTGTCAATGTGTGCATTCAACTGACGGAGTTAAACTCACGAGTGGATTCAGCGGTTTGCAAACCCTTTCTGTGCAGAATCCCAAAACCGGCATTTCCAGCGCAATGCCGGCATACGTACGAAACAGCAGTAAACTTCGTCTAAAACTCATGAGAAAAGGTTCCTTGAAACTGCTCTGCTGTGCGTTCATTCACCTGAGAGAGTTGAATCCATGTTGAGATTCAGCGAGTCAGAAACACGTTTCTCTAGGAGCTGCGTTGGGATATTCCCGAGTCAATGGGACCATAGGCTGTACAGAGAAATATCTGCATCTAAAACCAAAACGGAGCTATCTAACTGAATGGTTGTCAATGGGCGCATTCAACTGAGGGAGTTAAACTCACGTGTGGATTCAGCGGTTTGCAAACCCTTTCTGTGCAGAATCCCAAAACCGGCATTTCCAGTCCAATGCCGGCATACGTACGAAACAGCAGTAAACTTCGTCTAAAACTCAGGTGAAACGTTTCCTTGAAACTGCTCTGCTGTGCGTTCATTCACCTGAGAGAGTTGAATGTATGTTGAGATTCAGCGAGTCAGAAACACGTTTCTTCTAGGAGCTGCGTTGGGATATTCCCTTGTGAATGGACCATAGATTGTACAGAGAAATATCTGCTTCTAAAACCAAAACGGTGCTATCTAACTGAATGGTTGTCAATGTGTGCATTCAACTGACGGAGTTAAACTCACGTGTGGATTCAGCGGTTTGCAAACCCTTTCTGCGCAGAATGCCAAAACCGGCATTTCCAGCCCAATGCCGGCATACGTACGAAACAGCAGTAAACTTCCTCTAAAACTCAGGAGAAACGTTTCCTTCAAACTGCTCGGCTGTGCGTTCGTTCACCTAAGAGAGTTGAATCTATGTTGAGATTCAGCAATGCACAAACACGTTTCTTCTAGGAGCTGCGTTGGGATATTCCCGAGTGAATGGGACCATAGGCTGTACAGAGAAATATCTGCTTCTAAAACCAAAGCGGAACCATCTAACTGACTGATTGTCAATGTGTGCATTCAACTGACGGAGTTAAACTCACGTGTGGATTCAGCGGTTTGCAAACCCTTTCTGTGCAGAATCCCAAAACCGGCATTTCCAGCCCCATGTCGGCATACATTCGAAACAGCAGGAAACTTCGTCTCAAACTCAGGAGAAACGTTTCCTTGAAACTGCTCTGCTGTGCGTTCATTCACCTGAGAGAGTTGAATCCATGTTGAGATTCAGCAAGTCAGAAACACGTTTCTCTAGGAGCTGCGTTGGGATATTCCCGAGTGAATGGAACCATAGACTGTACAGAGAAATATCTGCTTCCAAAACCAAAACGGAGCTATCTAACTGAATGGTTGTCAATGTGTGCATTCAACTGACGGAGTTACACTCACGTGTGGATTCAGCGGTTTGCAAAGACTTTCTGTGTAGAATGCCAAAACCGGCATTTCCAGCCCAATGCCGTCATACATACAAAACAGCAGTAAAATTCGTCTAAAACTCAGGAGAAACGTTTCCTTGAAACTGCTCGGCTGTGCGTTCGTTCACCTAAGAGAGTTGAATCCATGTTGAGATTCAGCGAGTCAGAAACACGTTGCTCTAGGAGCTGCGTTGGGGTATTCCCGAGTGAATGGGACCATAGGCTGTACAGAGAAATATCTGCTTCTAAAACCAAAACGGAGCTGTATAACTGAATGGTTGTCAATGTGTGTATTCAACTGACGGAGTTAAACTCACGTGTGGATTCAGCAGTTTGCAAACCCTTTCTGTGCAGAATCCCAAAACCGGCATTTCTAGCCCTATGCCGGCATACGTACGAAACAGCAGTAAGCTTCGTCTAAAACTCAGGAGAAACGTTTCCTTGAAAATGCTCTGTTGTGTTTTCGTTCACGTAAGAGTGTTGAATCTATGGTGAGATTCACCGAGTCAGAAACACGTTTCTTCTAGGAGCTGCGTTGGGATATTCCCGAGTGAATGGGACCATAGGCTGAACAGAGAAATATCTGCTTCTAAAACCAAAGCGGAACCATCTATCTGACTGATTGTCAATGTGAGCATTCAACTGACGGAGTTAAACTCACGTGTGGATTCAGCGGTTTGCAAACCCTCTCTGTGCAGAATCCCAAAACCGGCATTTCCAGCCCAATGCCGTCATACGTACGAAACAGTAGTAAACTTCGTCTAAAACTCAGGAGAAACGTTTCCTTTAAACTGCTCGGCTGTGCGTTCGTTCACCTAAGAGAGTTGAATCTATGTTGAGATTCAGCGATGCAGAAACACGTTTCTTCTAGGAGCTGCGTTGGGATATTCCCGAGTGAATGGGACCATAGGCTGTACAGAGAAATATCTGCTTCTAAAACCAAAGCGGAACCATCTAACTGACTGATTGTCAATGTGTGCATTCAACTGACGGAGTTAAACTCACGTGTGGATTCAGCGGTTTGCAAACCCTTTCTGTGCAGAATCCCAAAACCGGCAGTTCCAGTCCAAAGCCGGCATACGAACGAAACAGCAGTAAACTTCGTCTAAAACTCAGGAGAAACGTTTTCTTGAAACTGCTCTGCTGTGCGATCATTCACCTAAGAGTTTTGAATGTATGTTGAGATTCACCGAGTCAGAAACACGTTTCTTCTAGGAGCTGCGTTGGGATACTCCCGAGTGAATGGACCATAGGCTGTACAGAGAAATATCTGCTTCTAAAACCAAAACGGAGCTATCTAACTGAATGGTTGTCAATGTGTGCATTCAACTGATGGAGGTAACCTCACGTGTGGATTCAGCGGTTTGCAAACCCTTTCTGTGCAAAATCCCAAAACCGGAATTTCCAGCCCAATGCCGTCATACGTACGAAACAGCAGGAAACTTCGTCTAAAACTCAGGAGAAACGTTTCCTTGAAACTGCTCTGCTGTGCGTTCGTTCACCTGAGGGAGTTGAATCCATGTTGGGATTCAGCGAGTCAGAAACACGTTTCTCTAGGAGCTGCGTTGGGATATTCCCGAGTGAATGGGACCATAGGATGTACAGAGAAATATCTGCTTCTAAAACCAAAACGGAGCTATCTAACTGAATGGTTGTCAATGGGTGCATTCAACTGATGGAGTTAACCTCACGTGTGGATTCAGCGGTTTGCAAACCCTTTCTGTGCTGAATCCCAAAACCGGCATTTCCAGCCCTCTGCCGGCATATGTACGAAACAGCAGTAAATTTCGTCTAAAAGTCAGGAGAAACGTTTCCTTGAAACTGCTCTGTTGTGTGTTCGTTCACCTAAGAGAGCTGAATCTATGTTGACATTCACCGAGTCAGAAACACGTTTCTTCTAGGAGCTGCGTTGGGATATTCACGAGTGAATGGGACCATAGGCTGTACAGAGAAATATCTGCTTCTAAAACCAAAACGGAGCTATCTAACTGAATGGTTGTCAATGGGTGCATTCAACTGATTGAGTTAAACTCACGTGTGGATTCAGCGGTTTGCAAAGACTTTCTGTGCAGAATTCCAAAACCGGAATTTCCAGCACAATGCTGTCATACATACGAAACAGCAGTAAAATTCGTCTAAAACTCAGGAGAAACGGTTCCTTGAAACTGCTCGGTTGTGCGTTCGTTCACCTAAGAGAGTTGAATCTATGTTGAGATTCAGCGAGAGAGAAACACGTTTCTTCTAGGACCTGCATTGGGATATTCCCGAGTGAAAGGGACCATAGGCCGTACAGAGAAATATCTGCTTCTAAAACCAAAACGGAGCTATCTAACTGAATGGTTGTCAATGTGTGCATTCAGCTGACAGAGTTAAACTCACGTGTGGATTCAGCGGTTTGCAAACCCTTTCTGTGCAGAATCCCAAAACAGTCATTTCCAGCCCAATGCCGGCATATGTACGAAACAGCAGTAAACTTCGTCTAATACTCAGGAGAAACGTTTCCTTGAAACTGCTCCGCTGTGCGTTCATTCACCTGAGAGAGTTGAATCCATGTTGAGATTCAGCAAGTCAGAAACACGTTTCTCTAGGAGCTGCGTTGGGATATTCCCGAGTGAATGGAACCATAGAGTGTACAGAGAAATATCTACTTCTAAAACCAAAGCGGAGCTATCTAACTGAATGGTTGTCAATGTGTGCATTCAACTGACGGAGGTAACCTCACGTGTGGATTCAGCGGTTTGCAAACCCTTTCTGTGCAGAATCCCAAAACCGGCATTTCCAGCCCAATGCCGTCATACGTACGAAACAGCAGGAAACTTCGTCTAAAACTCAGGAGAAACGTTTCCTTGAAACTGCTCTGCTGTTCGTTCGTTCACCTGAGAGAGGTGAATCTATGTTGAGATTCAGCGAGTCAGAAACACGTTTCTCTAGGAGCTGCTTTGGGATATTCCCGATTGAATTGGACCATAGGCTGTACAGAGAAATATCTGCATCTAAAACCGATACGGAGCTATCTAACTGAATGGATGTCAATGTGTGCATTCAACTGACGAAGTTAAACTCACGTGTGGATTCAGCGGATTTCAAACCCTTTCTGTGCAGAATCCCAAAACCGGCATTTCCAGCCCAATGCCGGCATACGTACGAAACAGCAGTAAACTTCATCTAAAACTCAGGAGAAACGTTTTCTTGAAACTGCTCTGCTGTGCATTCATTCACCTGAGAGAGTTGAATCCATGTTGAGATTCAGCGAGTCAGAAACACGTTTCTCTAGGAGCTGCAGTGGGGTATTCGTGAGTGAATTGGACCATAGGCTGTACAGAGAAATATCTGCTTCTAAAACCAAAACGGAGCTATATAACTGAATGGTTGTCAATGTGTGCATTCAACTGACGGAGTTAAACTCACGTGTGGATTCCGCAGTTTGCAAACCCTTTCTGTGCAGAATCCCAAAAGCGGCATTTCCAGCCCTATGCCGGCATACGTACGAAACAGCAGTAAACTTCGTCTAAAACTCAGGAGAAACGTTTCCTTGAAACAGCCCTGTTGTGTGTTCGTTCACCTAAGAGAGTTGAATTTATGTTGAGATTCACCGAGTCAGAAACACGTTTCTTCTAGGAGCTGCGTTGGGATATTCACGAGTGAATGGGACCATAGGCTCTACAGAGAAATATCTGCTTCTAAAACCAAAACGGAGCTATCTAACTGAATGGTTGTCAATGTGTGCATTCAACTGACGGAGTTAAATTCACGTGTGGATTCAGCGGTTTGCAAACCCTTTCTGTGCAGAATCCCAAAACTGGTATTTATAGCCCAATGCCGTCACACATACGAAACAGCAGTAAACTTCGTCGAAAACTCAGGAGAAACGTTTCCTTGAAACTGTTCTGTTGTGCCTTCGTTCACCTGAGAGAGTTGAAACTATGTTGAGATTCAGCGAGTCAGAAACACGTTTCTCTAGGAGCTGCGTTGGGATATTCCCGAGTGAATGGGACCATAGGCTGTACAGAGAAATATCTGCATCTAAAACCAAAACAGAGCTATCTAACTGAATGGTTGTCAATGGGTGCTTTCAACTGAGGGTGTTAAACTCACGTGTGGATTCAGCGGTTTGCAAACCCTTTCTGTGCAGAATCCCAAAACTGGCATTTCCAGTCCAATGCTGGCATACGTAGGAAACAGCAGTAAACTTCGTCTAAAACTCTGGAGAAACGATTCCTTGAAACTGCTCTGCTGTGCGTTTATTCAGCTAAGAGAGTTGAATCTATGTTGAGATACAACGAGACAGAAACACGTTTCTTCTAGGAGCTGCGTTGAGGTATTCCCGATTGAATTGGACCATAGGCTGTACAGAGAAATATCTACTTCTAAAACCAAAACGGTGCTATCTAATGGAATGGTTGTCAAAGTGTGCATTGAACTGACGGAGTTAAACTCACGTGTGGATTCAGCGGTTTGCAAACCCTTTCTGTGCAGAATCCCAAAACCGGCATTTCCAGCCCAATGCCGTCATATGTACGAAACAGCAGTAAACTTCGTCTAAAACTCAGGAGAAACGTTTCCTTGAAACTGCTCGGCTGTGCGTTCGTTCACCTAAGAGAGTTGAATCTATGGTGAGATTCAGCGAGTCAGAAACAGGTTTCTTCTAGGAGCTGCGTTGGGATATTGCCGAGTGAATGGGACCATAGGATGTACAGAGAAATATCTGCATCTAAAACCAAAACGGAGCTATCTAACTGAATGGTTGTCAATGGGCCCATTCAACTGAGGGAGTTAAACTCACGTGTGGATTCAGCGGTTTGCAAACCCTTTCTGTGCAGTATCCCCAAACTGGCATTTCCAGTCCAATGCTGGCATACGTACGAAAAGCAGTAAACTTCGTCTAAAACTCAGGAGAAACGTTTCCTTGAAACTGCTCTGCTGTGCGTTCATTCACCTAAGAGAATTGAATGTATGTTGAGATTCAGCGAGTCAGAAACACGTTTCTTCTAGGAGCTGCGTTGGGATATTCCCGTGTGAATGGACCATAGACTGTACAGAGAAATATCTTCTTCTAAAACCAAAACGGAGCTATCTAACTGAATGGTTGTCAATGGGTGCATTCAACTGACGGAGTTAAACTCACGAGTGGATTCAGCGGTTTGCAAACCCTTTCTGTGCAGAATGTCAAAACCGGCATTTCCAGCCCAATGCCGGCATACGTACGAAACAGCAGTAAACTTCGTCTAAAACTCAGGAGAAACGTTTCCTTCAAATTGCTCAGCTTTGCATTCATTCACCTAAGAGAGTTGAATCTATGTTGAGATTCAGCGATGCAGAAACACGTTTCTTTTAAGAGCTGCGTTGGGATATTCCCGAGTGAATGGGACCATAGGCTGTACAGAGAAATATCTGCTTCTGAAATCAAAACGGAGTCATCTAACTGACTGATTGTCAATGTGTGCATTCAACTGACGGAGTTAAACTCACGAGTGGATTCAGCGGTTTGCAAACCCTTTCTGTGCAGAATCCCCAAACCGGCATTTCCAGCCCAATGCCGGTATACATACGAAACTGCAGTAAACTTCGTATAAAACTCAGGAGAAACGTTTCCTTGAAACTGCTCTGCTGTCCGTTCATTCACCTGAGAGAGTTGAATCCATGTTGAGATTCAGCGAGTCAGAAACACGTTTCTATAGCAGCTGCGTTGGGATATTCCCGAGTGAATGGAACCATAGACTGTACAGAGAAATATCTGCTTCTAAAACCCAAACGGAACTATCTAAATGAATGGTTGTCAATGTGTGCATTCAACTGACGGAGTTACACTCACGTGTGGATTCAGCGGTTTGCAAAGACTTTCTGTGCAGAATCCCAAAACCGGCATTTCCAGCCCAATGCCGTCATACATACGAAACAGCTGTAAAATTCGTCTAAAACTCAGGAGAAACGTTTCCTTGAAACTGCTCGGCTGTGCGTTCGTTCACGTAGGAGAGTTGAATCCATGTTGAGATTCAGCGAGTCAGAAACACGTTTCTCTAGGAGCTGCATTGGGGTATTCGCGAGTGAATTGGACCATAGGCTGTACAGAGAAATATCTGCTTCTAAAACCAAAACGGAGCTATATAACTGAATGGTTGTCAATGTGTGCATTCAACTGACGGAGTTAAACTCACGTGTGGATTCCGCAGTTTGCAAACCCTTTCTGTGCAGAATCCCAAAACCGGCATTTCCAGCCCAATGCCGGCATACGTACGAAACAGCAGTAAACTTCGTCTAAAACTCAGGAGAAACGTTTCCTTGAAACTGCCCTGTTGTGTGTTCGTTCACCTAAGAGAGTTGAATTTATGTTGAGATTCACCGAGTCAGAAACACGTTTCTTCTAGGAGTTGCGTTGGGATATTCACGAGTGAATGGGACCATAGGCTGTACAGAGAAATATCTGCTTTTAAAACCAAAACGGAGCTATCTAACTGAATGGTTGTCAATGTGTGCATTCAACAGACGGAGTTACACTCACGTGTGGATTCAGCGGTTTGCAAAGACTTTCTGTGCAGAATCCCAAAACCGGCATTTCCAGCCAATGCCGTCATACGTAGGAAACAGCAGTAAACTTCGTCTAAAACTCAGGAGAAACGTTTCCTTGAAACTGCTCGGCTGTGCGTTCCTTCACCTAAGAGAGTTGAATCTATGTTAAGATTCAGCGAGTCAGAAACACGTTTCTTCTAGGAGCTGCGTTGGGATATTCCCGAGTGAATGGGACCATAGGCTCTACAGAGAAATATCTGTTTCTAAAACCAAAACGGAGCTATCTAACTGAATGGTTGTCAATGTGTGCATTCAACTGACGGAGTTAAATTCACGTGTGGATTCAGCGGTTTGCAAACCCTTTCTGTGCAGAATCCCAAAACCGACATTTATAGCCCAATGCCATCATACATACGAAACAGCAGTAAACTTCGTCGAAAACTCAGGAGAAACGTTTCCTTGAAACTGTTCTGTTGTGCGTTCGTTCACCTGAGAGAGTTGAAACTATGTTGAGATTCAGCGAGTCAGAAAAACGTTTCTCTAGTAGCTGCGTTGGGATATTCCCGAGTGAATGGAACCATAGGCTGTACAGAGAAATATCTGCATGTAAAACCAGAACGGAGCTATCTAACTGAATGGTTGTCAATGGGTGCATTCAACTGAGGGTGTTAAACTCACGTGTGGATTCAGCGGTTTGCAAACCCTTTCTGTGCAGAATCCCAAAGCTGGCATTTCCAGTCCAATGCTGGCATACGTAGGAAACAGCAGTAAACTTCGTCTAAAACTCAGGAGAAACGTTTCCTTGAAACTGCTCTGCTGTGCGTTCATTCAACTAAGAGAGTTGAATGTATGTAGAGATTCAGCGAGTCAGAAACACGTTTCTTCTAGGAGCTGCGTTGGGATATTCCCGAGTGAATGGACCATAGGCTGTACAGAGAAATATCTGCGTCTAAAACCAAAACGGAGCTATCTAACTGAATGGTTGTCAATCGGTGCATTCAACTGACGGAGTTAAACTCACGTGTTGATTCAGCGGTTTGCAAACCCTTTCTGTGCAGAATGCCAAAACCGGCATTTCCAGCCCAATGCCGTCATACGTACGAAACAGCAGTAAACTTCGTCTAAAACTCAGGAGAAACGTTTCCTTGAAACTGCTCTGCTGTGCGTTCGTTCGCCTGAGAGAGTTGAAACCATGTTGAGATTCAGCGAGTCAGAAACACGTTTCTCTAGGAGCTGCGCTGCGATATTCCCGAGTGAATGGGACCATAGGCTGTACAGAGAAATATCTGCTTCTAAAACCAAAACGGAGCTATCTAACTGAATGGTTGTCAATGTGTGCCTTCAACTGGCGGAGTTAAACTCAGGTGTGGATTAAGCGCTTGGCGAACCGTTTCTGGGCAGAATCCCAAAACCGGCATTTCCAGCCCAATGCCGGCATACGTACGAAACAGCAGTAAACTTCGTCTAAAACTCAGGAGAAACGTTTCCTTGAAACTGCTCTGCTGTGCGTTTATTCACCTAAGAGAGTTGATTCTATGTTGAGATTCAACGAGTCAGAAACACGTTTCTTCTAGGAGCTGCGTTGAGGTATTCCCGATTGAATTGGACCATAGGCTGTACAGAGAAATATCTGCTTCTGAAACCAAAACGGAGCTATCTAACTGAATAGTTGTCAATGTGTGCATTCAACTGACGGAGTTAAACTCACGTGTGGATTCAGCGGTTTGCAAACCCTTTCCGTGCAGAATCCCAAAACCGGCATTTCCAGCCCAATGCCGTCATATGTACGAAACAGCAGTAAACTTCGTCTAAAACTCAGGAGAAACGTTTCCGTGAAACTGCTCGGCTGTGCGTTCGTTCACCTAAGAGAGTTGAATCTATGTTGAGATTCAGCGAGTCAGAAACAGGTTTCTTCTAGGAGCTGCGTTGGGATATTGCCGAGTGAATGCGACCATAGGCTGTACAGAGAAATATCTGCTTCTAAAACCAAAACGGATATATCTCACTGAATGGTTGTCAATGTCTGCATTCAACTGACGGAGTTAAACTCACGTGTGGATTCAGCGGTTTGCAAACCCTTTGTGTGCAGAATCCCAAAACCGGCATTTCCAGCCCTATGCCGGCATACGTACGAAACAGCAGTAAACTTCGTCTAAAACTCAGGAGAAACCTTTCCTTGAAACTCCTCTGCTGTGTGTTCATTCACCTAAGAGAGTTGAATCTATGTTGAGATTCAACGAGTCAGAAACACGTTTCTTCTAGGAGCTGCGTTGGGATATTCCCGAGCGAATGGGACCATAGGCTGTACAGAGAAATATGTGCTTCTAAAACCAAAACGGAGCTATCTAACTGAGTGGTTGTCAATGTGTGCATTCAACTGATGGAGTTAAACTCTCGTGTGGATTCAGCGGTTTGCAAACCCTTTCTGTGCAGAATCCCAAACTGGCATTACTAGCCCAGTGCCATCATACATACGAAACAGCAGTAAACTTCGTCTAAAACTCAGGAGAAACGTTTCCTTGAAACTGCTCGGCTGTGCGTTCGTTCACCTAAGAGAGTTGAATCTTTGTTGAGATTCATTGAGTGAGAAACACGTTTCGTCTAGCACCTGCGTTAGGATTTTCCCGTGTGAATGGGACCATAGGGTGTACAGAGAAATATCTGCTTCTAAAACGAAAACGGAGCTATCTAACTGAATGGTTGTCAATGTGTGCATTCAACTGACGGAGTTCAACTCACGTGTGGATTCAGCGGTTTGCAAACCCTTTCTGTGCAGAATCCCAAAACCGGCATTTCCAGTCCAATTCCGGCATACGTAAGAAACAGCAGTAAATTTAGCCTAAAACTCAGGAGAAACGTTTCTTTGAAACTGCTCTGCTGTGCCTTCATTCACCTAAGAGAGTTGAATGTATGTTGAGATTCAGCGAGTCAGAAACACGTTTCTTCTAGGAGCTGCATTGGGATATTCCCGAGTGAATGGACCATAGGCTGTACAGAGAAATATCTGCTTCTAAAACCAAAACGGAGCTATCTAACTGAATGGTTGTCAATGGGTGCATTCAACTGACGGAGTTAAACTCACGTGTGGATTCAGCGGTTTGCAAACACTTTCTGTGCAGAATCCCAAAACCGGCATTTCCAGTCCAATGCCGGCATACGTAAGAAACAGCAGTAAACTTCGTCTAAAACTCAGGAGAAACGTTTCCTTGAAACTGCTCGGCTGTGCGTTCGTTCACCTAAGAGAGTTGAATCTGTGTTGAGATTCAACGAGTCAGAAACACGTTTCTTCTAGGAGCTGCGTTGGGATATTCCCGAGTGAATGGGACCATAGGCTGTACAGAGAAATTTCTGCTTCTAAAACCAAAACGGAGCTATCTAACTGAATGGTTGTCAATGTGTGCATTCAACTGATGGAGTTAAACTCCCGTGTGGATTAAGCGGTTTGCAAACCCTTTCTGTGCAGAATCCCAAAACCGGCATTTCCAGCCCTATGCCGGCATACGTACGAAACAGCAGTAAACTTCGTCTAAAACTCAGGAGTAACGTTTCCTTGAAAGTCCTCTGCTGTGTGTTCATTCACCTAAGAGAGTTGAATCTATGCTGAGATTCCACGAGTCAGAAACACGTTTCTTCTAGGAGCTTCGTTGGGATATTCCCGAGTGAATGGGACCATAGGCTGTACAGAGAAATATGTGCTTCTAAAACCAAAACGGAGCTATCTAACTGAGTGGTTGTCAATGTGTGCATTCAACTGACGGAGTTAAACTCACGTGTGGATTCAGCTGTTTGCAAACACTTTCTGTGCAGAATCCCAAAACTGGCATTTCTAGCCCAGTGCATTCATACATACGAAACAGCAGTAAACTTCGTCTAAAACTCAGGAGAAACGTTTCCTTGAAACTGCTCGGCTGTGCGTTCGTTCACCTAAGAGAGTTGAATCTATGTTGAGACTCATTGAGTCAGAAACACGTTTCTTCTAGGACCTGCGTTGGGATATTCCCGTGTGACTGGGACCATAGGCTGTACAGAGAAATATCTGCTTCTAAAACCAAAACGGAGCTATCTAACTGAATGGTTGTCAATGTGTGCATTCAACTGACGGAGTTAAACTCACGTGTGGATTCAGCGGTTTGCAAACCCTTTCTGTGCAGAATCCCAAAACCGGCATTTCCAGTTCAATGCCGGCATACGTACGAAACAGCAGTAAACTTCGTCTAAAACTCAGGAGAAACGTTTCCTTGAAACTGCTCGGCTGTGCGTTCGTTCACCTAAGAGAGCTGAATCTATGTTGAGATTCAGCGAGTCAGAAACACGTTTCTTCTAGGAGCTGCGTTGGGATATTCCCGAGTGAATGGGACCATAGGCTGTACAGAGAAATATCTGCATCTAAAACCAAAACGGAGCTATCTAACTGAATGGATGTCAATGGGCGCATTCAACTGAGGGAGTTAAACTCACGTGTGGATTCAGCGGTTGTCAAACCCTTTCTGTGCAGCATCCCAAAACCGGCATTTCCAGTCCAATGCTGGCATACGTACGAAAAGCAGTAAACTTCGTCTAAAACTCAGGAGAAACGTTTCTTTGAAACTGCTCTGCTGTGCGTTCATTCACCTAAGAGAATTGAATGTATGTTGAGATTCAGCGAGTCAGAAACACGTTTCTTCTAGGAGCTGCGTTGGGATATTCCCGTGTGAATGGACCATAGACTGTACAGAGAAATATCTGCTTCTAAAACCAAAACGGAGGTATCTAACTGAATAGTTGTCAATGTGTGCATTCAACTGACGGAGTTAAACTCACGTGTGGATTCAGCGGTTTGCAAACCCTTTCTGTGCAGAATGCCAAAACCGGCATTTCCAGCCCAATGCCGGCATACGTAGGAAACAGCAGTAAACTTCGTCTAAAACTCAGGAGAAACGTTTCCTTCAAACTGCTCGGCTTTGCATTCGTTCACCTAAGAGAGTTGAATCTTTGTTGAGATTCAGCGATTCAGAAACACGTTTCTTTTAGGAGCTGCGTTGGGATATTCTCGAGTGAATGGGACCATAGGCTGTACAGAGAAATATCTGCTTCTAAAACCAAAACGGAGTCATCTAACTGACTGATTGTCAATGTGTGCATTCAACTGACGGAGTTAAACTCACGAGTGGATTCAGCGGTTTGCAAACCCTTTCTGTGCAGAATCCCCAAACCGGCATTTCCAGCCCAATGCCGGTATACATACGAAACAGCAGTAAACTTCGTCTATAACTCAGGAGAAACGTTTCCTTGAAACTGCTCTGCTGTCCGTTCATTCACCTGAGAGAGTTGAATCCATGTTGAGATTCAGCCAGTCAGAAACACGTTTCTCTAGCAGCTGCGTTGGGATATTCCCGAGTGAATGGAACCATAGACTGTACAGAGAAATATCTGCTTCTAAAACCAAAACGGAGCTATCTAACTGAATGGTTGTCAATGTGTGCATTCAACTGACGGAGTTACACTCACGTGTGGATTCAGTGGTTTGCAAAGACTTTCTGTGCAGAATCCCAAAACCGGCATTTCCAGCACAATGCCGTCATACATACGAAACAGTTGTAAAATTCGTCTAAAACTCAGGAGAAACGTTTCCTTGAAACTGCTCGGCTGTGCGTTCCTTCACGTAAGAGAGATGAATCCATGTTGAGATTCAGCGAGTCAGAAACACGTTTCTCTAGGAGCTGCATTGGGGTATTCGCGAGTGAATTGGACCATAGGCTGTACAGAGAAATATCTGCTTCTAAAACCAAAACGGAGCTATATAACTGAATGGTTTTCAATGTGTGCATTCAACTGACGGAGTTAAACTTACGTGTGGATTCCGCAGTTTTCAAACCCTTTCTGTGCAGAATCCCAAAACCGGCATTTCCAGCCCAATGCCGTCATACATACAAAACAGCAGTAAAATTCGTGTAAAACTCAGGAGAAACGTTTCCTTGAAACTGCTCGGCTGTGCGTTCGTTCACCTAAGAGAGTTGAATCTGTGTTGAGATTCAACGAGTCAGAAACACGTTTCTTCTAGGAGCTGCGTTGGGATATTCCCGAGTGAATGGGACCATAGGTTGTACAGAGAAATTTCTGCTTCTAAAACCAAAACGGAGCTATCTAACTGAATGGTTGTCAATGTGTGCATTCAAATGACGGAGTTAAACTCCCGTGTGGATTAAGCGGTTTGCAAACCCTTTCTGTGCAGAATCCCAAAGCCGGCATTTCCAGCCCTATGCCGGCATACGTATGAAACAGCAGTAAACTTAGTCTAAAACTCAGGAGAAACGTTTCCTTGAAACTGCTCTGCTGTGTGTTCATTCACCTAAGAGAGTTGAATCTATGCTGAGATTCCACGAGTCAGAAACACGTTTCTTCTAGGAGCTGCGCTGGGATATTCCCGAGTGAATGGGACCATAGGCTGTACAGAGAAATATCTGCTTCTAAAACCAAAACGGAGCTATCTAACTGAATGGTTGTCAATGTGTGCATTGAACTGACGGAATTAAACTCACGTGTGGATTCAGCGGTTTGCAAACATTTTCTGTGCAGAATCCCAAAACCGGCATTTCCAGCCCTATGCCGGCATACGTACGAAACAGCAGTAAACGTCGTCTAAAACTCAGGAGAATCGTTTCCTTGAAACTGCTCGGCTGTGCGTTCGTTCAACTAAGAGAGTTGAATCTATGCTGATATTCAGCGAGTCAGAAACAGGTTTCTTCTAGGAGTTGCGTTGGGATATTCCCGAGTGAATGCGACTATAGGCTGTACAGAGAAATATCTGCTTTTAAAACCAAAATGGAGCAATCTAACTGAATGGTTGTCAATGTGTGCATTCAACTGACGGAGTTAAACTCACGTGTGGATTCAGCGGTTTGTAAACCCTTTCTGTGCAGAATCCCAAAACCGGCATTTCCACTCCAATGCCGGCATACGTACGAAACAGCAGTAAACTTCGTCTAAAACTCAGGAGAAACGTTTCCTTGAAACTGCTCGGCTGTGCGTTCGTTCACCTAAGAGAGTTGAATCTATGTTGAGATTCAGCGATGCAGAAACACGTTTCTTCTAGGAGCTGCGTTGGGATATTCCTGAGTGAATGGGACCATAGGCTGTACAGATAAATATCTGCTTCTAAAACCAAAACGGAGCTATATAAGTGAATGGTTGTCAATGTGTGCATTCGGCTGACAGAGTTAAACTCACGTGTGGATTCAGCGGTTTGCATACCCTTTCTGTGCAGAATCCCAAAACCGGCATTTCCAGCCCAATGCCGTCATACATACGAAACAGCAGTAAACTTCGTCTAAAACTCAGGAGAAACGTTTCCTTGAAACTGTTCTGTTGTGCGTTCGTTCACCTGAGAGAGTTGAAACTATGTTGAGATTCAGCGAGTCAGAAACACGTTTCTCTAGGAGCTGCGTTGGGATATTCCCTAGTGAATGGGACCATAGGCTGTACAGAGAAATTTCTGCATCTAAAACCAAAACGGAGCTATCTAACTGAATGGTTGTCAATGGGTGCATTCTACTGAGGGTGTTAAACTCACGTGTGGATTCATCGGTTTGCAAACCCTTTCTGTGCAGAATTCCAAAACTGGCATTTCCAGTCCAATGCTGGCATACGTAGGAAACAGCAGTAAACTTCGTCTAAATCTCAGGAGAAACGTTTCCTTGAAACTGCTCTGCTGTGCGTTCATTCACCTAAGAGTGTTGAATGTATGTTGAGATTCAGCGAGTCAGAAACACGTTTCTTCTAGGAGCTGCGTTGGGATATTCCCGAGTGAATGTACCATAGGCTGTACAGAGAAATATCTGCTTCTAAAACCGAAACGGAGCTATCTAACTGAATGGTTGTCAATCGGTGCATTCAACTGACGGAGTTAAACTCACGTGTTGATTCAGCGGTTTGCAAACCCTTTCTGAGCAGATTGCCAAAACCGGCATTTCCAGCCCAATGCCGTCATACGTGCGAAACAGCAGTAAACTTCGTCTAAAACTCCGGAGAAACGTTTCCTTGAAACTGCTCTGCTGTGCGTTCGTTCACCTGAGAGAGTTGAAACTATGTTGAGATTCAGCGAGTCAGAAACACGTTTCTCTAGGAGCTGCGTTGGGATATTCCCGAGTGAATGGGACCATAGGCTGTACAGAGAAATATCTGCATCTAAAACCGATACGGAGCTATCTAACTGAATGGTTGTCAATGTGTGCATTCAACTGACGAAGTTAAACTCACGTGTGGATTCAGCGGATTTCAAACCCTTTCTGTGCAGAATCCCAAAACCGGCATTTCCAGCCCAATGCCGGCATACGTACGAAACAGCAGTAAACTTCATCTAAAACTCAGGAGAAACGTTTTCTTGAATCTGCTCTGCTGTGCATTCATTCACCTGAGAGAGTTGAATCCATGTTGAGATTCAGCGAGTCAGAAACACGTTTCTCTAGGAGCTGCAGTGGGGTATTCGTGAGTGAATTGGACCATAGGCTGTACAGAGAAATATCTGCTTCTAAAACCAAAACGGAGCTATATAACTGAATGGTTGTCAATGTGTGCATTCAACTGACGGAGTTAAACTCACGTGTGGATTCCGCAGTTTGCAAACCCTTTCTGTGCAGAATCCCAAAACCGGCATTTCCAGCCCTATGCCGGCATACGTACGAAACAGCAGTAAACTTCGTCTAAAACTCAGGAGAAACGTTTCCTTGAAACAGCCCTGTTGTGTGTTCGTTCACCTAAGAGAGTTGAATTTATGTTGAGATTCACCGAGTCAGAAACACGTTTCTTCTAGGAGCTGCGTTGGGATATTCACGAGTGAATGGGACCATAGGCTCTACAGAGAAATATCTGCTTCTAAAACCAAAACGGAGCTATCTAACTGAATGGTTGTCAATGTGTGCATTCAACTGACGGAGTTAAATTCACGTGTGGATTCAGCGGTTTGCAAACCCTTTCTGTGCAGAATCCCAAAACTGGCATTTATAGCCCAATGCCGTCACACATACGAAACAGCAGCAAACTTCGTCTAAAACTCAGGAGAAACGTTTCCTTGAAACTGTTCTGTTGTGCCTTCGTTCACCTGAGAGAGTTGAAACTATGTTGAGATTCAGCGAGTCAGAAACACGTTTCTCTAGGAGCTGCGTTGGGATATTCCCGAGTGAATGGGACCATAGGCTGTACAGAGAAATATCTGCATCTAAAACCAAAACAGAGCTATCTAACTGAATGGTTGTCAATGGGTGCATTCAACTGAGGGTGTTAAACTCACGTGTGGATTCAGCGGTTTGCAAACACTTTCTGTGCAGAATCCCAAAACTGGCATTTCCAGTCCAATGCTGGCATACGTAGGAAACAGCAGTAAACTTCGTCTAAAACTCAGGAGAAACGATTCCTTGAAACTGCTCTGCTGTGCGTTTATTCACCTAAGAGAGTTGAATCTATGTTGAGATACAACGAGACAGAAACACGTTTCTTCTAGGAGCTGCGTTGAGGTATTCCCGATTGAATTGGACCATAGGCTGTACAGAGAAATATCTGCTTCTAAAACCAAAACGGAGCTATCTAACTGAATGGTTGTCAATGTGTGCATTGAACTGACGGAGTTAAACTCACGTGTGGATTCAGCGGTTTGCAAACCCTTTCTGTGCAGAATCCCAAAACCGGCATTTCCAGCCCAATGCCGTCATATGTACGAAACAGCAGTAAACTTCGTCTAAAACTCAGGAGAAACGTTTCCTTGAAACTGCTCGGCTGTGCGTTCGTTCACCTAAGAGAGTTGAATCTATGGTGAGATTCAGCGAGTCAGAAACAGGTTTCTTCTAGGAGCTGCGTTGGGATGTTGCCGAGTGAATGCGACCATAGGCTGTACAGAGAAATATCTGCTTCTAAAACCAAAACGGAGCTATCTAACTGAATGGTTGCCAATGTCTGCATTCAACTGACGGAGTTAAACTCACGTGTGGATTCAGCGGTTTGCAAACACTTTCTGAGCAGAATCCCAAAACCGGCATTTCCAGCCTTATGCCGGCATACGTACGAAACAGCAGTAAACTTCGTCTAAAACTCAGGAGAAACGTTTCCTTGAAACTGCTCGGCTGTGCGTTCGTTCACCTAAGAGAGTTGAATCTATGTTGAGATTCAGCGAGTCAGAAACCCGTTTCTTCTAGGAGCTGCGTTGGGATATTGCCGAGTGAATGGGACCATAGGATGTACAGAGAAATATCTGCATCTAAAACCAAAACGGAGCTATCTAACTGAATGGTTGTCAATGGGCCCATTCAACTGAGGGAGTTAAACTCCCGTGTGGATTAAGCGGTTTGCAAACCCTTTCTGTGCAGTATCCCCAAACTGGCATTTCCAGTCCAATGCTGGCATACGTACGAAAAGCAGTAAACTTCGTCTAAAACTCAGGAGAAACGTTTCCTTGAAACTGCTCTGCTGTGCGTTCATTCAACTAAGAGAGTTGAATGTATGTAGAGATTCAGCGAGTCAGAAACACGTTTCTTCTAGGAGCTGCGTTGGGATATTCCCGAGTGAATGGACCATAGGCTGTACAGAGAAATATCTGCGTCTAAAACCAAAACGGAGCTATCTAACTGAATGGTTGTCAATCGGTGCATTCAACTGACGGAGTTAAACTCACGTGTTGATTCAGCGGTTTGCAAACCCTTTCTGTGCAGAATGCCAAAACCGGCATTTCCAGCCCAATGCCGTCATACGTACGAAACAGCAGTAAACTTCGTCTAAAACTCAGGAGAAACGTTTCCTTGAAACTGCTCTGCTGTGCGTTCGTTCGCCTGAGAGAGTTGAAACTATGTTGAGATTCAGCGAGTCAGAAACACGTTTCTCTAGGAGCTGCGCTGCGATATTCCCGAGTGAATGGGACCATAGGCTGTACAGAGAAATATCTGCTTCTAAAACCAAAACGGAGCTATCTAACTGAATGGTTGTCAATGTGTGCCTTCAACTGGCGGAGTTAAACTCAGGTGTGGATTAAGCGCGTTGCGAACCGTTTCTGTGCAGAATCCCAAAACCGGCATTTCCAGCCCAATGCCGGCATACGTACGAAACAGCAGTAAACTTCGTCTAAAACTCAGGAGAAACGTTTCCTTGAAACTGCTCTGCTGTGCGTTTATTCACCTAAGAGAGTTGATTCTATGTTGAGATTCAACGAGTCAGAAACACGTTTCTTCTAGGAGCTGCGTTGAGGTATTCCCGATTGAATTGGACCATAGGCTGTACAGAGAAATATCTGCTTCTGAAACCAAAACGGAGCTATCTAACTGAATAGTTGTCAATGTGTGCATTCAACTGACGGAGTTAAACTCACGTGTGGATTCAGCGGTTTGCAAACCCTTTCCGTGCAGAATCCCAAAACCGGCATTTCCAGCCCAATGCCGTCATATGTACGAAACAGCAGTAAACTTCGTCTAAAACTCAGGAGAAACGTTTCCGTGAAACTGCTCGGCTGTGCGTTCGTTCACCTAAGAGAGTTGAATCTATGTTGAGATTCAGCGATGCAGAAACAGGTTTCTTCTAGGAGCTGCGTTGGGATATTGCCGAGTGAATGCGACCATAGGCTGTACAGAGAAATATCTGCTTCTGAAATCAAAATGGAGTCATCTAACTGACTGATTGTCAATGTGTGCATTCAACTGACGGAGTTAAACTCACGAGTGGATTCAGCGGTTTGCAAACCCTTTCTGTGCAGAATCCCCAAACCGGCATTTCCAGCCCAATGCCGGTATACATACGAAACAGCAGTAAACTTCGTATAAAACTCAGGAGAAACGTTTCCTTGAAACTGCTCTGCTGTCCGTTCATTCACCTGAGAGAGTTGAATCCATGTTGAGATTCAGCGAGTCAGAAACACGTTTCTCTAGCAGCTGCGTTGGGATATTCCCGAGTGAATGGAACCATAGACTGTACAGAGAAATATCTGCTTCTAAAACCAAAACGGAACTATCTAACTGAATGGTTGTCAATGTGTGCATTCAACTGACGGAGTTACACTCACGTGTGGATTCAGCGGTTTGCAAAGACTTTCTGTGCAGAATCCCAAAACCGGCATTTCCAGCCCAATGCCGTCATACATACGAAACAGCTGTAAAATTCGTCTAAAACTCAGGAGAAACGTTTCCTTGAAACTGCTCGGCTGTGCGTTCGTTCACGTAGGAGAGTTGAATCCATGTTGAGATTCATCGAGTCAGAAACACGTTTTTCTAGGAGCTGCATTGGGGTATTCGCGAGTGAATTGGACCATAGGCTGTACAGAGAAATATCTGCTTCTAAAACCAAAACGGAGCTATATAACTGAATGGTTGTCAATGTGTGCATTCAACTGACGGAGTTAAACTCACGTGTGGATTCCGCAGTTTGCAAACCCTTTCTGTGCAGAATCCCAAAACCGGCATTTCCAGCCCAATGCCGGCATACGTACGAAACAGCAGTAAACTTCGTCTAAAACTCAGGAGAAACGTTTCCTTGAAACTGCCCTGTTGTGTGTTCGTTCACCTAAGAGAGTTGAATTTATGTTGAGATTCACCGAGTCAGAAACACGTTTCTTCTAGGAGTTGCGTTGGGATATTCACGAGTGAATGGGACCATAGGCTGTACAGAGAAATATCTGCTTTTAAAACCAAAACGGAGCTATCTAACTGAATGGTTGTCAATGTGTGCATTCAACAGACGGAGTTACACTCACGTGTGGATTCAGCGGTTTGCAAAGACTTTCTGTGCAGAATCCCAAAACCGGCAATTCCAGCCAATGCCGTCATACGTAGGAAACAGCAGTAAACTTCGTCTAAAACTCAGGAGAAACGTTTCCTTGAAACTACTCGGCTGTGCGTTCGTTCACCTAAGAGAGTTGAATCTATGTTAAGATTCAGCGAGTCAGAAACACGTTTCTTCTAGGAGCTGCATTGGGATATTCCCGAGTGAATGGGACCATAGGCTCTACAGAGAAATATCTGTTTCTAAAACCAAAACGGAGCTATCTAACTGAATGGTTGTCAATGTGTGCATTCAACTGACGGAGTTAAATTCACGTGTGGATTCAGCGGTTTGCAAACCCTTTCTGTGCAGAATCCCAAAACCGACATTTATAGCCCAATGCCGTCATACATACGAAACAGCAGTAAACTTCGTCGAAAACTCAGGAGAAACGTTTCCTTGAAACTGTTCTGTTGTGCGTTCGTTCACCTGAGAGAGTTGAAACTATGTTGAGATTCAGCGAGTCAGAAAAACGTTTCTCTAGGAGCTGCGTTGGGATATTCCCGAGTGAATGGAACCATAGGCTGTACAGAGAAATATCTGCATGTAAAACCAGAACGGAGCTATCTAACTGAATGGTTGTCAATGGGTGCATTCAACTGAGGGTGTTAAACTCACGTGTGGATTCAGCGGTTTGCAAACCCTTTCTGTGCAGAATCCCAAAGCTGGCATTTCCAGTCCAATGCTGGCATACGTAGGAAACAGCAGTAAACTTCGTCTAAAACTCAGGAGAAACGTTTCCTTGAAACTGCTCTGCTGTGCGTTCATTCAACTAAGAGAGTTGAATGTATGTAGAGATTCAGCGAGTCAGAAACACGTTTCTTCTAGGAGCTGCGTTGGGATATTCCCGAGTGAATGGACCATAGGCTGTACAGAGAAATATCTGCGTCTAAAACCAAAACGGAGCTATCTAACTGAATGGTTGTCAATCGGTGCATTCAACTGACGGAGTTAAACTCACGTGTTGATTCAGCGGTTTGCAAACCCTTTCTGTGCAGAATGCCAAAACCGGCATTTCCAGCCCAATGCCGTCATACGTACGAAACAGCAGTAAACTTCGTCTAAAACTCAGGAGAAACGTTTCCTTGAAACTGCTCTGCTGTGCGTTCGTTCGCCTGAGAGAGTTGAAACTATGTTGAGATTCAGCGAGTCAGAAACACGTTTCTCTAGGAGCTGCGCTGCGATATTCCCGAGTGAATGGGACCATAGGCTGTACAGAGAAATATCTGCTTCTAAAACCAAAACGGAGCTATCTAACTGAATGGTTGTCAATGTGTGCCTTCAACTGGCGGAGTTAAACTCAGGTGTGGATTAAGCGCGTTGCGAACCGTTTCTGTGCAGAATCCCAAAACCGGCATTTCCAGCCCAATGCCGGCATACGTACGAAACAGCAGTAAACTTCGTCTAAAACTCAGGAGAAACGTTTCCTTGAAACTGCTCTGCTGTGCGTTTATTCACCTAAGAGAGTTGATTCTATGTTGAGATTCAACGAGTCAGAAACACGTTTCTTCTAGGAGCTGCGTTGAGGTATTCCCGATTGAATTGGACCATAGGCTGTACAGAGAAATATCTGCTTCTGAAACCAAAACGGAGCTATCTAACTGAATAGTTGTCAATGTGTGCATTCAACTGACGGAGTTAAACTCACGTGTGGATTCAGCGGTTTGCAAACCCTTTCCGTGCAGAATCCCAAAACCGGCATTTCCAGCCCAATGCCGTCATATGTACGAAACAGCAGTAAACTTCGTCTAAAACTCAGGAGAAACGTTTCCGTGAAACTGCTCGGCTGTGCGTTCGTTCACCTAAGAGAGTTGAATCTATGTTGAGATTCAGCGATGCAGAAACAGGTTTCTTCTAGGAGCTGCGTTGGGATATTGCCGAGTGAATGCGACCATAGGCTGTACAGAGAAATATCTGCTTCTGAAATCAAAATGGAGTCATCTAACTGACTGATTGTCAATGTGTGCATTCAACTGACGGAGTTAAACTCACGAGTGGATTCAGCGGTTTGCAAACCCTTTCTGTGCAGAATCCCCAAACCGGCATTTCCAGCCCAATGCCGGTATACATACGAAACAGCAGTAAACTTCGTATAAAACTCAGGAGAAACGTTTCCTTGAAACTGCTCTGCTGTCCGTTCATTCACCTGAGAGAGTTGAATCCATGTTGAGATTCAGCGAGTCAGAAACACGTTTCTCTAGCAGCTGCGTTGGGATATTCCCGAGTGAATGGAACCATAGACTGTACAGAGAAATATCTGCTTCTAAAACCAAAACGGAACTATCTAACTGAATGGTTGTCAATGTGTGCATTCAACTGACGGAGTTACACTCACGTGTGGATTCAGCGGTTTGCAAAGACTTTCTGTGCAGAATCCCAAAACCGGCATTTCCAGCCCAATGCCGTCATACATACGAAACAGCTGTAAAATTCGTCTAAAACTCAGGAGAAACGTTTCCTTGAAACTGCTCGGCTGTGCGTTCGTTCACGTAGGAGAGTTGAATCCATGTTGAGATTCATCGAGTCAGAAACACGTTTTTCTAGGAGCTGCATTGGGGTATTCGCGAGTGAATTGGACCATAGGCTGTACAGAGAAATATCTGCTTCTAAAACCAAAACGGAGCTATATAACTGAATGGTTGTCAATGTGTGCATTCAACTGACGGAGTTAAACTCACGTGTGGATTCCGCAGTTTGCAAACCCTTTCTGTGCAGAATCCCAAAACCGGCATTTCCAGCCCAATGCCGGCATACGTACGAAACAGCAGTAAACTTCGTCTAAAACTCAGGAGAAACGTTTCCTTGAAACTGCCCTGTTGTGTGTTCGTTCACCTAAGAGAGTTGAATTTATGTTGAGATTCACCGAGTCAGAAACACGTTTCTTCTAGGAGTTGCGTTGGGATATTCACGAGTGAATGGAACCATAGGCTGTACAGAGAAATATCTGCTTTTAAAACCAAAACGGAGCTATCTAACTGAATGGTTGTCAATGTGTGCATTCAACAGACGGAGTTACACTCACGTGTGGATTCAGCGGTTTGCAAAGACTTTCTGTGCAGAATCCCAAAACCGGCAATTCCAGCCAATGCCGTCATACGTAGGAAACAGCAGTAAACTTCGTCTAAAACTCAGGAGAAACGTTTCCTTGAAACTGCTCGGCTGTGCGTTCGTTCACCTAAGAGAGTTGAATCTATGTTAAGATTCAGCGAGTCAGAAACACGTTTCTTCTAGGAGCTGCGTTGGGATATTCCCGAGTGAATGGGACCATAGGCTCTACAGAGAAATATCTGTTTCTAAAACCAAAACGGAGCTATCTAACTGAATGGTTGTCAATGTGTGCATTCAACTGACGGAGTTAAATTCACGTGTGGATTCAGCGGTTTGCAAACCCTTTCTGTGCAGAATCCCAAAACCGACATTTATAGCCCAATGCCGTCATACATACGAAACAGCAGTAAACTTCGTCGAAAACTCAGGAGAAACGTTTCCTTGAAACTGTTCTGTTGTGCGTTCGTTCACCTGAGAGAGTTGAAACTATGTTGAGATTCAGCGAGTCAGAAAAACGTTTCTCTAGGAGCTGCGTTGGGATATTCCCGAGTGAATGGAACCATAGGCTGTACAGAGAAATATCTGCATGTAAAACCAGAACGGAGCTATCTAACTGAATGGTTGTCAATGGGTGCATTCAACTGAGGGTGTTAAACTCACGTGTGGATTCAGCGGTTTGCAAACCCTTTCTGTGCAGAATCCCAAAGCTGGCATTTCCAGTCCAATGCTGGCATACGTAGGAAACAGCAGTAAACTTCGTCTAAAACTCAGGAGAAACGTTTCCTTGAAACTGCTCTGCTGTGCGTTCATTCAACTAAGAGAGTTGAATGTATGTAGAGATTCAGCGAGTCAGAAACACGTTTCTTCTAGGAGCTGCGTTGGGATATTCCCGAGTGAATGGACCATAGGCTGTACAGAGAAATATCTGCGTCTAAAACCAAAACGGAGCTATCTAACTGAATGGTTTTCAATCGGTGCATTCAACTGACGGAGTTAAACTCACGTGTTGATTCAGCGGTTTGCAAACCCTTTCTGTGCAGAATGCCAAAACCGGCATTTCCAGCCCAATGCCGTCATACGTACGAAACAGCAGTAAACTTCGTCTAAAACTCAGGAGAAACGTTTCCTTGAAACTGCTCTGCTGTGCGTTCGTTCGCCTGAGAGAGTTGAAACTATGTTGAGATTCAGCGAGTCAGAAACACGTTTCTCTAGGAGCTGCGCTGCGATATTCCCGAGTGAATGGGACCATAGGCTGTACAGAGAAATATCTGCTTCTAAAACCAAAACGGAGCTATCTAACTGAATGGTTGTCAATGTGTGCCTTCAACTGGCGGAGTTAAACTCAGGTGTGGATTAAGCGCTTTGCGAACCGTTTCTGGGCAGAATCCCAAAACCGGCATTTCCAGCCCAATGCCGGCATATGTACGAAACAGCAGTAAACTTCGTCTAAAACTCAGGAGAAACGTTTCCTTGAAACTGCTCTGCTGTGCGTTTATTCACCTAAGAGAGTTGATTCTATGTTGAGATTCAACGAGTCAGAAACACGTTTCTTCTAGGAGCTGCGTTGAGGTATTCCCGATTGAATTGGACCATAGGCTGTACAGAGAAATATCTGCTTCTGAAACCAAAACGGAGCTATCTAACTGAATAGTTGTCAATGTGTGCATTCAACTGACGGAGTTAAACTCACGTGTGGATTCAGCGGTTTGCAAACCCTTTCCGTGCAGAATCCCAAAACCGGCATTTCCAGCCCAATGCCGTCATATGTACGAAACAGCAGTAAACTTCGTCTAAAACTCAGGAGAAACGTTTCCGTGAAACTGCTCGGCTGTGCGTTCGTTCACCTAAGAGAGTTGAATCTATGTTGAGATTCAGCGAGTCAGAAACAGGTTTCTTCTAGGAGCTGCGTTGGGATATTGCCGAGTGAATGCGACCATAGGCTGTACAGAGAAATATCTGCTTCTAAAACCAAAACGGATATATCTCACTGAATGGTTGTCAATGTCTGCATTCAACTGACGGAGTTAAACTCACGTGTGGATTCAGCGGTTTGCAAACCCTTTGTGTGCAGAATCCCAAAACCGGCATTTCCAGCCCTATGCCGGCATACGTACGAAACAGCAGTAAACTTCGTCTAAAACTCAGGAGAAACCTTTCCTTGAAACTCCTCTGCTGTGTGTTCATTCACCTAAGAGAGTTGAATCTATGTTGAGATTCAACGAGTCAGAAACACGTTTCTTCTAGGAGCTGCGTTGGGATATTCCCGAGCGAATGGGACCATAGGCTGTACAGAGAAATATGTGCTTCTAAAACCAAAACGGAGCTATCTAACTGAGTGGTTGTCAATGTGTGCATTCAACTGATGGAGTTAAACTCTCGTGTGGATTCAGCGGTTTGCAAACCCTTTCTGTGCAGAATCCCAAACTGGCATTTCTAGCCCAGTGCCATCATACATACGAAACAGCAGTAAACTTCGTCTAAAACTCAGGAGAAACGTTTCCTTGAAACTGCTCGGCTGTGCGTTCGTTCACCTAAGAGAGTTGAATCTTTGTTGAGAGTCATTGAGTGAGAAACACGTTTCGTCTAGCACCTGCGTTAGGATTTTCCCGTGTGAATGGGACCATAGGGTGTACAGAGAAATATCTGCTTCTAAAACGAAAACGGAGCTATCTAACTGAATGGTTGTCAATGTGTGCATTCAACTGACGGAGTTCAACTCACGTGTGGATTCAGCGGTTTGCAAACCCTTTCTGTGCAGAATCCCAAAACCGGCATTTCCAGTCCAATTCCGGCATACGTAAGAAACAGCAGTAAATTTAGCCTAAAACTCAGGAGAAACGTTTCTTTGAAACTGCTCTGCTGTGCCTTCATTCACCTAAGAGAGTTGAATGTATGTTGAGATTCAGCGAGTCAGAAACACGTTTCTTCTAGGAGCTGCATTGGGATATTCCCGAGTGAATGGACCATAGGCTGTACAGAGAAATATCTGCTTCTAAAACCAAAACGGAGCTATCTAACTGAATGGTTGTCAATGGGTGCATTCAACTGACGGAGTTAAACTCACGTGTGGATTCAGCGGTTTGCAAACTCTTTCTGTGCAGAATCCCAAAACCGGCATTTCCAGTCCAATGCCGGCATACGTAAGAAACAGCAGTAAACTTCGTCTAAAACTCAGGAGAAACGTTTCCTTGAAACTGCTCGGCTGTGCGTTCGTTCACCTAAGAGAGTTGAATCTGTGTTGAGATTCAACGAGTCAGAAACACGTTTCTTCTAGGAGCTGCGTTGGGATATTCCCGAGTGAATGGGACCATAGGCTGTACAGAGAAATTTCTGCTTCTAAAACCAAAACGGAGCTATCTAACTGAATGGTTGTCAATGTGTGCATTCAACTGATGGAGTTAAACTCCCGTGTGGATTAAGCGGTTTGCAAACCCTTTCTGTGCAGAATCCCAAAACCGGCATTTCCAGCCCTATGCCGGCATACGTACGAAACAGCAGTAAACTTCGTCTAAAACTCAGGAGTAACGTTTCCTTGAAAGTCCTCTGCTGTGTGTTCATTCACCTAAGAGAGTTGAATCTATGCTGAGATTCCACGAGTCAGAAACACGTTTCTTCTAGGAGCTTCGTTGGGATATTCCCGAGTGAATGGGACCATAGGCTGTACAGAGAAATATGTGCTTCTAAAACCAAAACGGAGCTATCTAACTGAGTGGTTGTCAATGTGTGCATTCAACTGACGGAGTTAAACTCACGTGTGGATTCAGCTGTTTGCAAACACTTTCTGTGCAGAATCCCAAAACTGGCATTTCTAGCCCAGTGCATTCATACATACGAAACAGCAGTAAACTTCGTCTAAAACTCAGGAGAAACGTTTCCTTGAAACTGCTCGGCTGTGCGTTCGTTCACCTAAGAGAGTTGAATCTATGTTGAGATTCAGCGAGTCAGAAACACGTTTCTTCTAGGAGCTGCGTTGGGATATTCCCGAGTGAATGGGACCATAGGCTGTACAGAGAAATATCTGCATCTAAAACCAAAACGGAGCTATCTAACTGAATGGATGTCAATGGGCGCATTCAACTGAGGGAGTTAAACTCACGTGTGGATTCAGCGGTTGTCAAACCCTTTCTGTGCAGCATCCCAAAACCGGCATTTCCAGTCCAATGCTGGCATACGTACGAAAAGCAGTAAACTTCGTCTAAAACTCAGGAGAAACGTTTCTTTGAAACTGCTCTGCTGTGCGTTCATTCACCTAAGAGAATTGAATGTATGTTGAGATTCAGCGAGTCAGAAACACGTTTCTTCTAGGAGCTGCGTTGGGATATTCCCGTGTGAATGGACCATAGACTGTACAGAGAAATATCTGCTTCTAAAACCAAAACGGAGGTATCTAACTGAATAGTTGTCAATGTGTGCATTCAACTGACGGAGTTAAACTCACGTGTGGATTCAGCGGTTTGCAAACCCTTTCTGTGCAGAATGCCAAAACCGGCATTTCCAGCCCAATGCCGGCATACGTAGGAAACAGCAGTAAACTTCGTCTAAAACTCAGGAGAAACGTTTCCTTCAAACTGCTCGGCTTTGCATTCGTTCACCTAAGAGAGTTGAATCTTTGTTGAGATTCAGCGATTCAGAAACACGTTTCTTTTAGGAGCTGCGTTGGGATATTCTCGAGTGAATGGGACCATAGGCTGTACAGAGAAATATCTGCTTCTAAAACCAAAACGGAGTCATCTAACTGACTGATTGTCAATGTGTGCATTCAACTGACGGAGTTAAACTCACGAGTGGATTCAGCGGTTTGCAAACCCTTTCTGTGCAGAATCCCCAAACCGGCATTTCCAGCCCAATGCCGGTATACATACGAAACAGCAGTAAACTTCGTCTATAACTCAGGAGAAACGTTTCCTTGAAACTGCTCTGCTGTCCGTTCATTCACCTGAGAGAGTTGAATCCATGTTGAGATTCAGCCAGTCAGAAACACGTTTCTCTAGCAGCTGCGTTGGGATATTCCCGAGTGAATGGAACCATAGACTGTACAGAGAAATATCTGCTTCTAAAACCAAAACGGAGCTATCTAACTGAATGGTTGTCAATGTGTGCATTCAACTGACGGAGTTACACTCACGTGTGGATTCAGTGGTTTGCAAAGACTTTCTGTGCAGAATCCCAAAACCGGCATTTCCAGCACAATGCCGTCATACATACGAAACAGTTGTAAAATTCGTCTAAAACTCAGGAGAAACGTTTCCTTGAAACTGCTCGGCTCTGCGTTCCTTCACGTAAGAGAGATGAATCCATGTTGAGATTCAGCGAGTCAGAAACACGTTTCTCTAGGAGCTGCATTGGGGTATTCGCGAGTGAATTAGACCATAGGCTGTACAGAGAAATATCTGCTTCTAAAACCAAAACGGAGCTATATAACTGAATGGTTGTCAATGTGTGCATTCAACTGACGGAGTTAAACTTACGTGTGGATTCCGCAGTTTTCAAACCCTTTCTGTGCAGAATCCCAAAACCGGCATTTCCAGCCCAATGCCGTCATACATACAAAACAGCAGTAAAATTCGTGTAAAACTCAGGAGAAACGTTTCCTTGAAACTGCTCGGCTGTGCGTTCGTTCACCTAAGAGAGTTGAATCTGTGTTGAGATTCAACGAGTCAGAAACACGTTTCTTCTAGGAGCTGCGTTGGGATATTCCCGAGTGAATGGGACCATAGGTTGTACAGAGAAATTTCTGCTTCTAAAACCAAAACGGAGCTATCTAACTGAATGGTTGTCAATGTGTGCATTCAAATGACGGAGTTAAACTCCCGTGTGGATTAAGCGGTTTGCAAACCCTTTCTGTGCAGAATCCCAAAGCCGGCATTTCCAGCCCTATGCCGGCATACGTATGAAACAGCAGTAAACTTAGTCTAAAACTCAGGAGAAACGTTTCCTTGAAACTGCTCTGCTGTGTGTTCATTCACCTTAGAGAGTTGAATCTATGCTGAGATTCCACGAGTCAGAAACACGTTTCTTCTAGGAGCTGCGCTGGGATATTCCCGAGTGAATGGGACCATAGGCTGTACAGAGAAATATCTGCTTCTAAAACCAAAACGGAGCTATCTAACTGAATGGTTGTCAATGTGTGCATTGAACTGACGGAATTAAACTCACGTGTGGATTCAGCGGTTTGCAAACATTTTCTGTGCAGAATCCCAAAACCGGCATTTCCAGCCCTATGCCGGCATACGTACGAAACAGCAGTAAACGTCGTCTAAAACTCAGGAGAATCGTTTCCTTGAAACTGCTCGGCTGTGCGTTCGTTCAACTAAGAGAGTTGAATCTATGCTGATATTCAGCGAGTCAGAAACAGGTTTCTTCTAGGAGTTGCGTTGGGATATTCCCGAGTGAATGCGACTATAGGCTGTACAGAGAAATATCTGCTTTTAAAACCAAAATGGAGCAATCTAACTGAATGGTTGTCAATGTGTGCATTCAACTGACGGAGTTAAACTCACGTGTGGATTCAGCGGTTTGTAAACCCTTTCTGTGCAGAATCCCAAAACCGGCATTTCCACTCCAATGCCGGCATACGTACGAAACAGCAGTAAACTTCGTCTAAAACTCAGGAGAAACGTTTCCTTGAAACTGCTCGGCTGTGCGTTCGTTCACCTAAGAGAGTTGAATCTATGTTGAGATTCAGCGATGCAGAAACACGTTTCTTCTAGGAGCTGCGTTGGGATATTCCTGAGTGAATGGGACCATAGGCTGTACAGATAAATATCTGCTTCTAAAACCAAAACGGAGCTATATAAGTGAATGGTTGTCAATGTGTGCATTCGGCTGACAGAGTTAAACTCACGTGTGGATTCAGCGGTTTGCATACCCTTTCTGTGCAGAATCCCAAAACCGGCATTTCCAGCCCAATGCCGTCATACATACGAAACAGCAGTAAACTTCGTCTAAAACTCAGGAGAAACGTTTCCTTGAAACTGTTCTGTTGTGCGTTCGTTCACCTGAGAGAGTTGAAACTATGTTGAGATTCAGCGAGTCAGAAACACGTTTCTCTAGGAGCTGCGTTGGGATATTCCCTAGTGAATGGGACCATAGGCTGTACAGAGAAATTTCTGCATCTAAAACCAAAACGGAGCTATCTAACTGAATGGTTGTCAATGGGTGCATTCTACTGAGGGTGTTAAACTCACGTGTGGATTCATCGGTTTGCAAACCCTTTCTGTGCAGAATTCCAAAACTGGCATTTCCAGTCCAATGCTGGCATACGTAGGAAACAGCAGTAAACTTCGTCTAAATCTCAGGAGAAACGTTTCCTTGAAACTGCTCTGCTGTGCGTTCATTCACCTAAGAGTGTTGAATGTATGTTGAGATTCAGCGAGTCAGAAACACGTTTCTTCTAGGAGCTGCGTTGGGATATTCCCGAGTGAATGTACCATAGGCTGTACAGAGAAATATCTGCTTCTAAAACCGAAACGGAGCTATCTAACTGAATGGTTGTCAATCGGTGCATTCAACTGACGGAGTTAAACTCACGTGTTGATTCAGCGGGTTGCAAACCCTTTCTGAGCAGATTGCCAAAACCGGCATTTCCAGCCCAATGCCGTCATACGTGCGAAACAGCAGTAAACTTCGTCTAAAACTCCGGAGAAACGTTTCCTTGAAACTGCTCTGCTGTGCGTTCGTTCACCTGAGAGAGTTGAAACTATGTTGAGATTCAGCGAGTCAGAAACACGTTTCTCTAGGAGCTGCGTTGGGATATTCCCGAGGGAATGGGACCATAGGCTGTACAGAGAAATATCTGCATCTAAAACCGATACGGAGCTATCTAACTGATTGGTTGTCAATGTGTGCATTCAACTGACGAAGTTAAACTCACGTGTGGATTCAGCGGATTTCAAACCCTTTCTGTGCAGAATCCCAAAACCGGCATTTCCAGCCCAATGCCGGCATACGTACGAAACAGCAGTAAACTTCATCTAAAACTCAGGAGAAACGTTTTCTTGAAACTGCTCTGCTGTGCATTCATTCACCTGAGAGAGTTGAATCCATGTTGAGATTCAGCGAGTCAGAAACACGTTTCTCTAGGAGCTGCAGTGGGGTATTCGTGAGTGAATTGGACCATAGGCTGTACAGAGAAATATCTGCTTCTAAAACCAAAACGGAGCTATATAACTGAATGGTTGTCAATGTGTGCATTCAACTGACGGAGTTAAATTCACGTGTGGATTCCGCAGTTTGCAAACCCTTTCTGTGCAGAATCCCAAAACCGGCATTTCCAGCCCTATGCCGGCATACGTACGAAACAGCAGTAAACTTCGTCTAAAACTCAGGAGAAACGTTTCCTTGAAACAGCCCTGTTGTGTGTTCGTTCACCTAAGAGAGTTGAATTTATGTTGAGATTCACCGAGTCAGAAACACGTTTCTTCTAGGAGCTGCGTTGGGATATTCACGAGTGAATGGGACCATAGGCTCTACAGAGAAATATCTGCTTCTAAAACCAAAACGGAGCTATCTAACTGAATGGTTGTCAATGTGTGCATTCAACTGACGGAGTTAAATTCACGTGTGGATTCAGCGGTTTGCAAACCCTTTCTGTGCAGAATCCGAAAACTGGCATTTATAGCCCAATGCCGTCACACATACGAAACAGCAGCAAACTTCGTCTAAAACTCAGGAGAAACGTTTCCTTGAAACTGTTCTGTTGTGCCTTCGTTCACCTGAGAGAGTTGAAACTATGTTGAGATTCAGCGAGTCAGAAACACGTTTCTCTAGGAGCTGCGTTGGGATATTCCCGAGTGAATGGGACCATAGGCTGTACAGAGAAATATCTGCATCTAAAACCAAAACAGAGCTATCTAACTGAATGGTTGTCAATGGGTGCATTCAACTGAGGGTGTTAAACTCACGTGTGGATTCAGCGGTTTGCAAACACTTTCTGTGCAGAATCCCAAAACTGGCATTTCCAGTCCAATGCTGGCATACGTAGGAAACAGCAGTAAACTTCGTCTAAAACTCAGGAGAAACGATTCCTTGAAACTGCTCTGCTGTGCGTTTATTCACCTAAGAGAGTTGAATCTATGTTGAGATACAACGAGACAGAAACACGTTTCTTCTAGGAGCTGCGTTGAGGTATTCCCGATTGAATTGGACCATAGGCTGTACAGAGAAATATCTGCTTCTAAAACCAAAACGGAGCTATCTAACTGAATGGTTGTCAATGTGTGCATTGAACTGACGGAGTTAAACTCACGTGTGGATTCAGCGGTTTGCAAACCCTTTCTGTGCAGAATCCCAAAACCGGCATTTCCAGCCCAATGCCGTCATATGTACGAAACAGCAGTAAACTTCGTCTAAAACTCAGGAGAAACGTTTCCTTGAAACTGCTCGGCTGTGCATTCGTTCACCTAAGAGAGTTGAATCTATGGTGAGATTCAGCGAGTCAGAAACAGGTTTCTTCTAGGAGCTGCGTTGGGATGTTGCCGAGTGAATGCGACCATAGGCTGTACAGAGAAATATCTGCTTCTAAAACCAAAACGGAGCTATCTAACTGAATGGTTGCCAATGTCTGCATTCAACTGACGGAGTTAAACTCACGTGTGGATTCAGCGGTTTGCAAACACTTTCTGAGCAGAATCCCAAAACCGGCATTTCCAGCCTTATGCCGGCATACGTACGAAACAGCAGTAAACTTCGTCTAAAACTCAGGAGAAACGTTTCCTTGAAACTGCTCGGCTGTGCGTTCGTTCACCTAAGAGAGTTGAATCTATGTTGAGATTCAGCGAGTCAGAAACCCGTTTCTTCTAGGAGCTGCGTTGGGATATTGCCGAGTGAATGGGACCATAGGATGTACAGAGAAATATCTGCATCTAAAACCAAAACGGAGCTATCTAACTGAATGGTTGTCAATGGGCCCATTCAACTGAGGGAGTTAAACTCCCGTGTGGATTAAGCGGTTTGCAAACCCTTTCTGTGCAGTATCCCCAAACTGGCATTTCCAGTCCAATGCTGGCATACGTACGAAAAGCAGTAAACTTCGTCTAAAACTCAGGAGAAACGTTTCCTTGAAACTGCTCTGCTGTGCGTTCATTCACCTAAGAGAATTGAATGTATGTTGAGATTCAGCGAGTCAGAAACACGTTTCTTCGAGGAGCTGCGTTGGGATATTCCCGTGTGAATGGACCATAGACTGTACAGAGAAATATCTTCTTCTAAAACCAAAACGGAGCTATCTAACTGAATGGTTGTCAATGGGTGCATTCAACTGACGGAGTTAAACTCACGTGTGGATTCAGCGGTTTGCAAACCCTTTCTGTGCAGAATGCCAAAACCGGCATTTCCAGCCCAATGCCGGCATACGTACGAAACAGCAGTAAACTTCGTCTAAAACTCAGGAGAAACGTTTCCTTCAAACTGCTCGGCTTTGCATTCATTCACCTAAGAGAGTTGAATCTATGTTGAGATTCAGCGATGCAGAAACACGTTTCTTTTAAGAGCTGCGTTGGGATATTCCCGAGTGAATGGGACCATAGGCTGTACAGAGAAATATCTGCTTCTGAAATCAAAACGGAGTCATCTAACTGACTGATTGTCAATGTGTGCATTCAACTGACGGAGTTAAACTCACGAGTGGATTCAGCGGTTTGCAAACCCTTTCTGTGCAGAATCCCCAAACCGGCATTTCCAGCCCAATGCCGGTATACATACGAAACAGCAGTAAACTTCGTATAAAACTCAGGAGAAACGTTTCCTTGAAACTGCTCTGCTGTCCGTTCATTCACCTGAGAGAGTTGAATCCATGTTGAGATTCAGCGAGTCAGAAACACGTTTCTCTAGCAGCTGCGTTGGGATATTCCCGAGTGAATGGAACCATAGACTGTACAGAGAAATATCTGCTTCTAAAACCAAAACGGAACTATCTAACTGAATGGTTGTCAATGTGTGCATTCAACTGACGGAGTTACACTCACGTGTGGATTCAGCGGTTTGCAAAGACTTTCTGTGCAGAATCCCAAAACCGGCATTTCCAGCCCAATGCCGTCATACATACGAAACAGCTGTAAAATTCGTCTAAAACTCAGGAGAAACGTTTCCTTGAAACTGCTCGGCTGTGCGTTCGTTCACGTAGGAGAGTTGAATCCATGTTGAGATTCAGCGAGTCAGAAACACGTTTCTCTAGGAGCTGCATTGGGGTATTCGCGAGTGAATTGGACCATAGGCTGTACAGAGAAATATCTGCTTCTAAAACCAAAACGGAGCTATATAACTGAATGGTTGTCAATGTGTGCATTCCACTGACGGAGTTAAACTCACGTGTGGATTCCGCAGTTTGCAAACCCTTTCTGTGCAGAATCCCAAAACCGGCATTTCCAGCCCAATGCCGGCATACGTACGAAACAGCAGTAAACTTCGTCTAAAACTCAGGAGAAACGTTTCCTTGAAACTGCCCTGTTGTGTGTTCGTTCACCTAAGAGAGTTGAATTTATGTTGAGATACACCGAGTCAGAAACACGTTTCTTCTAGGAGTTGCGTTGGGATATTCACGAGTGAATGGGACCATAGGCTGTACAGAGAAATATCTGCTTTTAAAACCAAAACGGAGCTATCTAACTGAATGGTTGTCAATGTGTGCATTCAACAGACGGAGTTACACTCACGTGTGGATTCAGCGGTTTGCATAGACTTTCTGTGCAGAATCCCAAAACCGGCAATTCCAGCCAATGCCGTCATACGTAGGAAACAGCAGTAAACTTCGTCTAAAACTCAGGAGAAACGTTTCCTTGAAACTGCTCGGCTGTGCGTTCGTTCACCTAAGAGAGTTGAATCTATGTTAAGATTCAGCGAGTCAGAAACACGTTTCTTCTAGGAGCTGCGTTGGGATATTCCCGAGTGAATGGGACCATAGGCTCTACAGAGAAATATCTGCTTCTAAAACCAAAACGGAGCTATCTAACTGAATGGTTGTCAATGTGTGCATTCAACTGACGGAGTTAAATTCACGTGTGGATTCAGCGGTTTGCAAACCCTTTCTGTGCAGAATCCCAAAACCGACATTTATAGCCCAATGCCGTCATACATACGAAACAGCAGTAAACTTCGTCGAAAACTCAGGAGAAACGTTTCCTTGAAACTGTTCTGTTGTGCGTTCGTTCACCTGAGAGAGTTGAAACTATGTTGAGATTCAGCGAGTCAGAAACACGTTTCTCTAGGAGCTGCGTTGGGATATTCCCGAGTGAATGGAACCATAGGCTGTACAGAGAAATATCTGCATCTAAAACCAGAACGGAGCTATCTAACTGAATGGTTTTCAATGGGTGCATTCAACTGACGGAGTTAAACTCACGTGTGGATTCAGCGGTTTGCAAACCCTTTCTGTGCAGAATCCCAAAACTGGCATTTCCAGTCCAATGCTGGCATACGTAGGAAACAGCAGTAAACTTCGTCTAAAACTCAGGAGAAACGTTTCCTTGAAACTGCTCTGCTGTGCGTTCATTCAACTAAGAGAGTTGAATGTATGTAGAGATTCAGCGAGTCAGAAACACGTTTCTTCTAGGAGCTGCGTTGGGATATTCCCGAGTGAATGGACCATAGGCTGTACAGAGAAATATCTGCGTCTAAAACCAAAACGGAGCTATCTAACTGAATGGTTGTCAATCGGTGCATTCAACTGACGGAGTTAAACTCACGTGTTGATTCAGCGGTTTGCAAACCCTTTCTGTGCAGAATGCCAAAACCGGCATTTCCAGCCCAATGCCGTCATACGTACGAAACAGCAGTAAACTTCGTCTAAAACTCAGGAGAAACGTTTCCTTGAAACTGCTCTGCTGTGCGTTCGTTCGCCTGAGAGAGTTGAAACTATGTTGAGATTCAGCGAGTCAGAAACACGTTTCTCTAGGAGCTGCGCTGCGATATTCCCGAGTGAATGGGACCATAGGCTGTACAGAGAAATATCTGCTTCTAAAACCAAAACGGAGCTATCTAACTGAATGGTTGTCAATGTGTGCCTTCAACTGGCGGAGTTAAACTCAGGTGTGGATTAAGCGCTTTGCGAACCGTTTCTGTGCAGAATCCCAAAACCGGCATTTCCAGCCCAATGCCGGCATACGTACGAAACAGCAGTAAACTTCGTCTAAAACTCAGGAGAAACGTTTCCGTGAAACTGCTCGGCTGTTCGTTCGTTCACCTAAGAGAGTTGAATCTATGTTGAGATTCAGCGATGCAGAAACAGGTTTCTTCTAGGAGCTGCGTTGGGATATTGCCGATTGAATGCGACCATAGGCTGTACAGAGAAATATCTGCTTCTAAAACCAAAACGGAGCTATCTCACTGAATGGTTGTCAATGTCTGCATTCAACTGACGGAGTTAAACTCACGTGTGGATTCAGCGGTTTGCAAACCCTTTGTGTGCAGAATCCCAAAACCGGCATTTCCAGCCCTATGCCGGCATACGTACGAAACAGCAGTAAACTTCGTCTAAAACTCAGGAGAAACCTTTCCTTGAAACTCCTCTGCTGTGTGTTCATTCACCTAAGAGAGTTGAATCTATGTTGAGATTCAACGAGTCAGAAACACGTTTCTTCTAGGAGCTGCGTTGGGATATTCCCGAGCGAATGGGACCATAGGCTGTACAGAGAAATATGTGCTTCTAAAACCAAAACGGAGCTATCTAACTGAGTGGTTGTCACTGTGTGCATTCAACTGATGGAGTTAAACTCTCGTGTGGATTCAGCGGTTTGCAGACCCTTTCTGTGCAGAATCCCAAACTGGCATTTCTAGCCCAGTGCCATCATACATACGAAATAGCAGTAAACTTCGTCTAAAACTCAGGAGAAACGTTTCCTTGAAACTGCTCGGCTGTGCGTTCGTTCACCTAAGAGAGTTGAATCTTTGTTGAGATTCATTGAGTGAGAAACACGTTTCGTCTAGGAACTGCGTTAGGATATTCCCGTGTGAATGGGACCATAGGGTGTACAGAGAAATATCTGCTTCTAAAACCAAAACGGAGCTATCTAACTGAATGGTTGTCAATGTGTGCATTCAACTGACGGAGTTCAACTCACGTGTGGATTCAGCGGTTTGCAAACCCTTTCTGTGCAGAATCCGAAAACCGGCATTTCCAGTCCAATTCCGGCATACGTAAGAAACAGCAGTAAATTTAGCCTAAAACTCAGGAGAAACGTTTCTTTGAAACTGCTCTGCTGTGCCTTCATTCACCTAAGAGAGTTGAATGTATGTTGAGATTCAGCGAGTCAGAAACACGTTTCTTCTAGGAGCTGCATTGGGATATTCCCGAGTGAATGGACCATAGGCTGTACAGAGAAATATCTGCTTCTAAAACCAAAACGGAGCTATCTAACTGAATGGTTGTCAATGGGTGCATTCAACTGACGGAGTTAAACTCACGTGTGGATTCAGCGGTTTGCAAACCCTTTCTGTGCAGAATCCCAAAACCGGCATTTCCAGTCCAATGCCGGCATACGTAAGAAACAGCAGTAAACTTCGTCTAAAACTCAGGAGAAACGTTTCCTTGAAACTGCTCGGCTGTGCGTTCGTTCACCTAAGAGAGTTGAATCTGTGTTGAGATTCAACGAGTCAGAAACACGTTTCTTCTAGGAGCTGCGTTGGGATATTCCCGAGTGAATGGGACCATAGGCTGTACAGAGAAATTTCTGCTTCTAAAACCAAAACGGAGCTATCTAACTGAATGGTTGTCAATGTGTGCATTCAACTGATGGAGTTAAACTCCCGTGTGGATTCAGCGGTTTGCAAACCCTTTCTGTGCAGAATCCCAAAACCGGCATTTCCAGCCCTATGCCGGCATACGTACGAAACAGCAGTAAACTTCGTCTAAAACTCAGGAGTAACGTTTCCTTGAAAGTCCTCTGCTGTGTGTTCATTCACCTAAGAGAGTTGAATCTATGCTGAGATTCCACGAGTCAGAAACACGTTTCTTCTAGGAGCTGCGTTGGGATATTCCCGTGTGAATGGACCATAGACTGTACAGAGAAATATCTGCTTCTAAAACCAAAACGGAGGTATCTAACTGAATAGTTGTCAATGTGTGCATTCCACTGACGGAGTTAAACTCACGTGTGGATTCAGCGGTTTGCAAACCCTTTCTGTGCAGAATGCCAAAACCGGCATTTCCAGCCCAATGCCGGCATACGTAGGAAACAGCAGTAAACTTCGTCTAAAACTCAGGAGAAACGTTTCCTTCAAACTGCTCGGCTTTGCATTCGTTCACCTAAGAGAGTTGAATCTTTGTTGAGATTCAGCGATGCAGAAACACGTTTCTTTTAGGAGCTGCGTTGGGATATTCTCGAGTGAATGGGACCATAGGCTGTACAGAGAAATATCTGCTTCTAAAACCAAAACGGAGTCATCTAACTGACTGATTGTCAATGTGTGCATTCAACTGACGGAGTTAAACTCACGAGTGGATTCAGCGGTTTGCAAACCCTTTCTGTGCAGAATCCCCAAACCGGCATTTCCAGCCCAATGCCGGTATACATACGAAACAGCAGTAAACTTCGTCTATAACTCAGGAGAAACGTTTCCTTGAAACTGCTCTGCTGTCCGCTCATTCACCTGAGAGAGTTGAATCCATGTTGAGATTCAGCGAGTCAGAAACACGTTTCTCTAGCAGCTGCGTTGGGATATTCCCGAGTGAATGGAACCATAGACTGTACAGAGAAATATCTGCTTCTAAAACCAAAACGGAGCTATCTAACTGAATGGTTGTCAATGTGTGCATTCAACTGACGGAGTTACACTCACGTTTGGATTCAGTGGTTTGCAAAGACTTTCTGTGCAGAATCCCAAAACCGGCATTTCCAGCCCAATGCCGTCATACATACGAAACAGTTGTAAAATTCGTCTAAAACTCAGGAGAAACGTTTCCTTGAAACTGCTCGGCTGTGCGTTCCTTCACGTAAGAGAGATGAATCCATGTTGAGATTCAGCGAGTCAGAAACACGTTTCTCTAGGAGCTGCATTGGGGTATTCGCGAGTGAATTGGACCATAGGCTGTACAGAGAAATATCTGCTTCTAAAACCAAAACGGAGCTATATAACTGAATGGTTTTCAATGTGTGCATTCAACTGACGGAGTTAAACTTACGTGTGGATTCCGCAGTTTTCAAACCCTTTCTGTGCAGAATCCCAAAACCGGCATTTCCAGCCCAATGCCGTCATACATACAAAACAGCAGTAAAATTCGTGTAAAACTCAGGAGAAACGTTTCCTTGAAACTGCTCGGCTGTGCGTTCGTTCACCTAAGAGAGTTGAATCTGTGTTGAGATTCAACGAGTCAGAAACACGTTTCTTCTAGGAGCTGCGTTGGGATATTCCCGAGTGAATGGGACCATAGGTTGTACAGAGAAATTTCTGCTTCTAAAACCAAAACGGAGCTATCTAACTGAATGGTTGTCAATGTGTGCATTCAAATGACGGAGTTAAACTCCCGTGTGGATTAAGCGGTTTGCAAACCCTTTCTGTGCAGAATCCCAAAGCCGGCATTTCCAGCCCTATGCCGGCATACGTATGAAACAGCAGTAAACTTAGTCTAAAACTCAGGAGAAACGTTTCCTTGAAACTGCTCTGCTGTGTGTTCATTCACCTAAGAGAGTTGAATCTATGCTGAGATTCCACGAGTCAGAAACACGTTTCTTCTAGGAGCTGCGCTGGGATATTCCCGAGTGAATGGGACCATAGGCTGTACAGAGAAATATCTGCTTCTAAAACCAAAACGGAGCTATCTAACTGAATGGTTGTCAATGTGTGCATTCAGCTGACGGAATTAAACTCACGTGTGGATTCAGCGGTTTGCAAACATTTTCTGTGCAGAATCCCAAAACCGGCATTTCCAGCCCTATGCCGGCATACGTACGAAACAGCAGTAAACGTCGTCTAAAACTCAGGAGAATCGTTTCCTTGAAACTGCTCGGCTGTGCGTTCGTTCAACTAAGAGAGTTGAATCTATGCTGATATTCAGCGAGTCAGAAACAGGTTTCTTCTAGGAGTTGCGTTGGGATATTCCCAAGTGAATGGGACTATAGGCTGTACAGAGAAATATCTGCTTTTAAAACCAAAATGGAGCAATCTAACTGAATGGTTGTCAATGTGTGCATTCAACTGACGGAGTTAAACTCACGTGTGGATTCAGCGGTTTGTAAACCCTTTCTGTGCAGAATCCCAAAACCGGCATTTCCACTCCAATGCCGGCATACGTACGAAACAGCAGTAAACTTCGTCTAAAACTCAGGAGAAACGTTTCCTTGTAACTGCTCGGCTGTGCGTTCGTTCACCTAAGAGAGTTGAATCTATGTTGAGATTCAGCGATGCAGAAACACGTTTCTTCTAGGAGCTGCGTTGGGATATTCCTGAGTGAATGGGAACATAGGCTGTACAGAGAAATATCTGCTTCTAAAACCAAAGCGGAACCATCTAACTGACTGATTGTCAATGTGTGCATTCAACTGACGGAGTTAACCTCACGTGTGGATTCAGCGGTTTGCAAACCCTTTCTGTGCAGAATCCCAAAACCGGCATTTCCAGCCCAATGCCGGCATACGTACGAAACAGCAGTAAACTTCGTCCAAATCTCAGGAGAAACGTTTCCTTGAAAGTGCTCTGCTGTGCGTTCATTCACCTGAGAGAGTTGAATCCATGTTGAGATTCAGCGAGTCAGAAACACGTTTCTCTAGGAGCTGCGTTGGGATATTCCCGAGTGAATGGGACCATAGGCTGTACAGAGAAATATCTGCTTCTAAAACCAAAACGGAGCTATCTAACTGAATGGTTGTCAATGTGTGCATTCAACTGACGGAGTTAAATTCACGTGTGGATTCCGCGTTTTGCAAACCCTTTCTGTGCAGAATCCCAAAACCGGTATTTCCAGCCCAATGTCGGCATACGTACGAAACAGCAGTAAACTTCGTCTAAAACTCAGGAGAAACGTTTTCTTGAAACTGCTCTGCTGTGCGCTCATTCACCTAAGAGAGTTGAATGTATGTTGAGATTCACCGAGTCAGAAACACGTTTCTTCTAGGAGCTGCGTTGGGATATTCCCGAGTGAATGGACCATAGGCTGTACAGAGAAATATCTGCTTCTAAAAAAAAAACGGAGCTATCTAACTGAATGGTTGTCAATGGGTGCATACAACTGACGGAGTTAAACTCACGTGTGGATTCAGCGGTTTGCAAACCCTTTCTGTGCAGAATCCCAAAACCGACATTTATAGCCCAATGCCGTCATACATACGAAACAGCAGTAAACTTCGTCGAAAACTCAGGAGAAACGTTTCCTTGAAACTGTTCTGTTGTGCGTTCGTTCACCTGAGAGAGTTGAAACTATGTTGAGATTCAGCGAGTCAGAAAAACGTTTCTCTAGGAGCTGCGTTGGGATATTCCCGAGTGAATGGAACCATAGGCTGTACAGAGAAATATCTGCATGTAAAACCAGAACGGAGCTATCTAACTGAATGGTTGTCAATGGGTGCATTCAACTGAGGGTGTTAAACTCACGTGTGGATTCAGCGGTTTGCAAACCCTTTCTGTGCAGAATCCCAAAGCTGGCATTTCCAGTCCAATGCTGGCATACGTAGGAAACAGCAGTAAACTTCGTCTAAAACTCAGGAGAAACGTTTCCTTGAAACTGCTCTGCTGTGCGTTCATTCAACTAAGAGAGTTGAATGTATGTAGAGATTCAGCGAGTCAGAAACACGTTTCTTCTAGGAGCTGCGTTGGGATATTCCCGAGTGAATGGACCATAGGCTGTACAGAGAAATATCTGCGTCTAAAACCAAAACGGAGCTATCTAACTGAATGGTTGTCAATCGGTGCATTCAACTGACGGAGTTAAACTCACGTGTTGATTCAGCGGTTTGCAAACCCTTTCTGTGCAGAATGCCAAAACCGGCATTTCCAGCCCAATGCCGTCATACGTACGAAACAGCAGTAAACTTCGTCTAAAACTCAGGAGAAACGTTTCCTTGAAACTGCTCTGCTGTGCGTTCGTTCGCCTGAGAGAGTTGAAACTATGTTGAGATTCAGCGAGTCAGAAACACGTTTCTCTAGGAGCTGCGCTGCGATATTCCCGAGTGAATGGGACCATAGGCTGTACAGAGAAATATCTGCTTCTAAAACCAAAACGGAGCTATCTAACTGAATGGTTGTCAATGTGTGCCTTCAACTGGCGGAGTTAAACTCAGGTGTGGATTAAGCGCTTGGCGAACCGTTTCTGGGCAGAATCCCAAAACCGGCATTTCCAGCCCAATGCCGGCATACGTACGAAACAGCAGTAAACTTCGTCTAAAACTCAGGAGAAACGTTTCCTTGAAACTGCTCTGCTGTGCGTTTATTCACCTAAGAGAGTTGATTCTATGTTGAGATTCAACGAGTCAGAAACACGTTTCTTCTAGGAGCTGCGTTGAGGTATTCCCGATTGAATTGGACCATAGGCTGTACAGAGAAATATCTGCTTCTGAAACCAAAACGGAGCTATCTAACTGAATAGTTGTCAATGTGTGCATTCAACTGACGGAGTTAAACTCACGTGTGGATTCAGCGGTTTGCAAACCCTTTCCGTGCAGAATCCCAAAACCGGCATTTCCAGCCCAATGCCGTCATATGTACGAAACAGCAGTAAACTTCGTCTAAAACTCAGGAGAAACGTTTCCGTGAAACTGCTCGGCTGTGCGTTCGTTCACCTAAGAGAGTTGAATCTATGTTGAGATTCAGCGAGTCAGAAACAGGTTTCTTCTAGGAGCTGCGTTGGGATATTGCCGAGTGAATGCGACCATAGGCTGTACAGAGAAATATCTGCTTCTAAAACCAAAACGGATATATCTCACTGAATGGTTGTCAATGTCTGCATTCAACTGACGGAGTTAAACTCACGTGTGGATTCAGCGGTTTGCAAACCCTTTGTGTGCAGAATCCCAAAACCGGCATTTCCAGCCCTATGCCGGCATACGTACGAAACAGCAGTAAACTTCGTCTAAAACTCAGGAGAAACCTTTCCTTGAAACTCCTCTGCTGTGTGTTCATTCACCTAAGAGAGTTGAATCTATGTTGAGATTCAACGAGTCAGAAACACGTTTCTTCTAGGAGCTGCGTTGGGATATTCCCGAGCGAATGGGACCATAGGCTGTACAGAGAAATATGTGCTTCTAAAACCAAAACGGAGCTATCTAACTGAGTGGTTGTCAATGTGTGCATTCAACTGATGGAGTTAAACTCTCGTGTGGATTCAGCGGTTTGCAAACCCTTTCTGTGCAGAATCCCAAACTGGCATTACTAGCCCAGTGCCATCATACATACGAAACAGCAGTAAACTTCGTCTAAAACTCAGGAGAAACGTTTCCTTGAAACTGCTCGGCTGTGCGTTCGTTCACCTAAGAGAGTTGAATCTTTGTTGAGATTCATTGAGTGAGAAACACGTTTCGTCTAGCACCTGCGTTAGGATTTTCCCGTGTGAATGGGACCATAGGGTGTACAGAGAAATATCTGCTTCTAAAACGAAAACGGAGCTATCTAACTGAATGGTTGTCAATGTGTGCATTCAACTGACGGAGTTCAACTCACGTGTGGATTCAGCGGTTTGTAAACCCTTTCTGTGCAGAATCCCAAAACCGGCATTTCCAGTCCAATTCCGGCATACGTAAGAAACAGCAGTAAATTTAGCCTAAAACTCAGGAGAAACGTTTCTTTGAAACTGCTCTGCTGTGCCTTCATTCACCTAAGAGAGTTGAATGTATGTTGAGATTCAGCGAGTCAGAAACACGTTTCTTCTAGGAGCTGCATTGGGATATTCCCGAGTGAATGGACCATAGGCTGTACAGAGAAATATCTGCTTCTAAAACCAAAACGGAGCTATCTAACTGAATGGTTGTCAATGGGTGCATTCAACTGACGGAGTTAAACTCACGTGTGGATTCAGCGGTTTGCAAACACTTTCTGTGCAGAATCCCAAAACCGGCATTTCCAGTCCAATGCCGGCATACGTAAGAAACAGCAGTAAACTTCGTCTAAAACTCAGGAGAAACGTTTCCTTGAAACTGCTCGGCTGTGCGTTCGTTCACCTAAGAGAGTTGAATCTGTGTTGAGATTCAACGAGTCAGAAACACGTTTCTTCTAGGAGCTGCGTTGGGATATTCCCGAGTGAATGGGACCATAGGCTGTACAGAGAAATTTCTGCTTCTAAAACCAAAACGGAGCTATCTAACTGAATGGTTGTCAATGTGTGCATTCAACTGATGGAGTTAAACTCCCGTGTGGATTAAGCGGTTTGCAAACCCTTTCTGTGCAGAATCCCAAAACCGGCATTTCCAGCCCTATGCCGGCATACGTACGAAACAGCAGTAAACTTCGTCTAAAACTCAGGAGTAACGTTTCCTTGAAAGTCCTCTGCTGTGTGTTCATTCACCTAAGAGAGTTGAATCTATGCTGAGATTCCACGAGTCAGAAACACGTTTCTTCTAGGAGCTTCGTTGGGATATTCCCGAGTGAATGGGACCATAGGCTGTACAGAGAAATATGTGCTTCTAAAACCAAAACGGAGCTATCTAACTGAGTGGTTGTCAATGTGTGCATTCAACTGACGGAGTTAAACTCACGTGTGGATTCAGCTGTTTGCAAACACTTTCTGTGCAGAATCCCAAAACTGGCATTTCTAGCCCAGTGCATTCATACATACGAAACAGCAGTAAACTTCGTCTAAAACTCAGGAGAAACGTTTCCTTGAAACTGCTCGGCTGTGCGTTCGTTCACCTAAGAGAGTTGAATCTATGTTGAGACTCATTGAGTCAGAAACACGTTTCTTCTAGGACCTGCGTTGGGATATTCCCGTGTGACTGGGACCATAGGCTGTACAGAGAAATATCTGCTTCTAAAACCAAAACGGAGCTATCTAACTGAATGGTTGTCAATGTGTGCATTCAACTGACGGAGTTAAACTCACGTGTGGATTCAGCGGTTTGCAAACCCTTTCTGTGCAGAATCCCAAAACCGGCATTTCCAGTTCAATGCCGGCATACGTACGAAACAGCAGTAAACTTCGTCTAAAACTCAGGAGAAACGTTTCCTTGAAACTGCTCGGCTGTGCGTTCGTTCACCTAAGAGAGCTGAATCTATGTTGAGATTCAGCGAGTCAGAAACACGTTTCTTCTAGGAGCTGCGTTGGGATATTCCCGAGTGAATGGGACCATAGGCTGTACAGAGAAATATCTGCATCTAAAACCAAAACGGAGCTATCTAACTGAATGGATGTCAATGGGCGCATTCAACTGAGGGAGTTAAACTCACGTGTGGATTCAGCGGTTGTCAAACCCTTTCTGTGCAGCATCCCAAAACCGGCATTTCCAGTCCAATGCTGGCATACGTACGAAAAGCAGTAAACTTCGTCTAAAACTCAGGAGAAACGTTTCTTTGAAACTGCTCTGCTGTGCGTTCATTCACCTAAGAGAATTGAATGTATGTTGAGATTCAGCGAGTCAGAAACACGTTTCTTCTAGGAGCTGCGTTGGGATATTCCCGTGTGAATGGACCATAGACTGTACAGAGAAATATCTGCTTCTAAAACCAAAACGGAGGTATCTAACTGAATAGTTGTCAATGTGTGCATTCAACTGACGGAGTTAAACTCACGTGTGGATTCAGCGGTTTGCAAACCCTTTCTGTGCAGAATGCCAAAACCGGCATTTCCAGCCCAATGCCGGCATACGTAGGAAACAGCAGTAAACTTCGTCTAAAACTCAGGAGAAACGTTTCCTTCAAACTGCTCGGCTTTGCATTCGTTCACCTAAGAGAGTTGAATCTTTGTTGAGATTCAGCGATTTAGAAACACGTTTCTTTTAGGAGCTGCGTTGGGATATTCTCGAGTGAATGGGACCATAGGCTGTACAGAGAAATATCTGCTTCTAAAACCAAAACGGAGTCATCTAACTGACTGATTGTCAATGTGTGCATTCAACTGACGGAGTTAAACTCACGAGTGGATTCAGCGGTTTGCAAACCCTTTCTGTGCAGAATCCCCAAACCGGCATTTCCAGCCCAATGCCGGTATACATACGAAACAGCAGTAAACTTCGTCTATAACTCAGGAGAAACGTTTCCTTGAAACTGCTCTGCTGTCCGTTCATTCACCTGAGAGAGTTGAATCCATGTTGAGATTCAGCCAGTCAGAAACACGTTTCTCTAGCAGCTGCGTTGGGATATTCCCGAGTGAATGGAACCATAGACTGTACAGAGAAATATCTGCTTCTAAAACCAAAACGGAGCTATCTAACTGAATGGTTGTCAATGTGTGCATTCAACTGACGGAGTTACACTCACGTGTGGATTCAGTGGTTTGCAAAGACTTTCTGTGCAGAATCCCAAAACCGGCATTTCCAGCCCAATGCCGTCATACATACGAAACAGTTGTAAAATTCGTCTAAAACTCAGGAGAAACGTTTCCTTGAAACTGCTCGGCTGTGCGTTCCTTCACGTAAGAGAGATGAATCCATGTTGAGATTCAGCGAGTCAGAAACACGTTTCTCTAGGAGCTGCATTGGGGTATTCGCGAGTGAATTGGACCATAGGCTGTACAGAGAAATATCTGCTTCTAAAACCAAAACGGAGCTATATAACTGAATGGTTTTCAATGTGTGCATTCAACTGACGGAGTTAAACTTACGTGTGGATTCCGCAGTTTTCAAACCCTTTCTGTGCAGAATCCCAAAACCGGCATTTCCAGCCCAATGCCGTCATACATACAAAACAGCAGTAAAATTCGTGTAAAACTCAGGAGAAACGTTTCCTTGAAACTGCTCGGCTGTGCGTTCGTTCACCTAAGAGAGTTGAATCTGTGTTGAGATTCAACGAGTCAGAAACACGTTTCTTCTAGGAGCTGCGTTGGGATATTCCCGAGTGAATGGGACCATAGGTTGTACAGAGAAATTTCTGCTTCTAAAACCAAAACGGAGCTATCTAACTGAATGGTTGTCAATGTGTGCATTCAAATGACGGAGTTAAACTCCCGTGTGGATTAAGCGGTTTGCAAACCCTTTCTGTGCAGAATCCCAAAGCCGGCATTTCCAGCCCTATGCCGGCATACGTATGAAACAGCAGTAAACTTAGTCTAAAACTCAGGAGAAACGTTTCCTTGAAACTGCTCTGCTGTGTGTTCATTCACCTAAGAGAGTTGAATCTATGCTGAGATTCCACGAGTCAGAAACACGTTTCTTCTAGGAGCTGCGCTGGGATATTCCCGAGTGAATGGGACCATAGGCTGTACAGAGAAATATCTGCTTCTAAAACCAAAACGGAGCTATCTAACTGAATGGTTGTCAATGTGTGCATTGAACTGACGGAATTAAACTCACGTGTGGATTCAGCGGTTTGCAAACATTTTCTGTGCAGAATCCCAAAACCGGCATTTCCAGCCCTATGCCGGCATACGTACGAAACAGCAGTAAACGTCGTCTAAAACTCAGGAGAATCGTTTCCTTGAAACTGCTCGGCTGTGCGTTCGTTCAACTAAGAGAGTTGAATCTATGCTGATATTCAGCGAGTCAGAAACAGGTTTCTTCTAGGAGTTGCGTTGGGATATTCCCGAGTGAATGCGACTATAGGCTGTACAGAGAAATATCTGCTTTTAAAACCAAAATGGAGCAATCTAACTGAATGGTTGTCAATGTGTGCATTCAACTGACGGAGTTAAACTCACGTGTGGATTCAGCGGTTTGTAAACCCTTTCTGTGCAGAATCCCAAAACCGGCATTTCCACTCCAATGCCGGCATACGTACGAAACAGCAGTAAACTTCGTCTAAAACTCAGGAGAAACGTTTCCTTGAAACTGCTCGGCTGTGCGTTCGTTCACCTAAGAGAGTTGAATCTATGTTGAGATTCAGCGATGCAGAAACACGTTTCTTCTAGGAGCTGCGTTGGGATATTCCTGAGTGAATGGGACCATAGGCTGTACAGATAAATATCTGCTTCTAAAACCAAAACGGAGCTATATAAGTGAATGGTTGTCAATGTGTGCATTCGGCTGACAGAGTTAAACTCACGTGTGGATTCAGCGGTTTGCATACCCTTTCTGTGCAGAATCCCAAAACCGGCATTTCCAGCCCAATGCCGTCATACATACGAAACAGCAGTAAACTTCGTCTAAAACTCAGGAGAAACGTTTCCTTGAAACTGTTCTGTTGTGCGTTCGTTCACCTGAGAGAGTTGAAACTATGTTGAGATTCAGCGAGTCAGAAACACGTTTCTCTAGGAGCTGCGTTGGGATATTCCCTAGTGAATGGGACCATAGGCTGTACAGAGAAATTTCTGCATCTAAAACCAAAACGGAGCTATCTAACTGAATGGTTGTCAATGGGTGCATTCTACTGAGGGTGTTAAACTCACGTGTGGATTCATCGGTTTGCAAACCCTTTCTGTGCAGAATTCCAAAACTGGCATTTCCAGTCCAATGCTGGCATACGTAGGAAACAGCAGTAAACTTCGTCTAAATCTCAGGAGAAACGTTTCCTTGAAACTGCTCTGCTGTGCGTTCATTCACCTAAGAGTGTTGAATGTATGTTGAGATTCAGCGAGTCAGAAACACGTTTCTTCTAGGAGCTGCGTTGGGATATTCCCGAGTGAATGTACCATAGGCTGTACAGAGAAATATCTGCTTCTAAAACCGAAACGGAGCTATCTAACTGAATGGTTGTCAATCGGTGCATTCAACTGACGGAGTTAAACTCACGTGTTGATTCAGCGGTTTGCAAACCCTTTCTGAGCAGATTGCCAAAACCGGGATTTCCAGCCCAATGCCGTCATACGTGCGAAACAGCAGTAAACTTCGTCTAAAACTCCGGAGAAACGTTTCCTTGAAACTGCTCTGCTGTGCGTTCGTTCACCTGAGAGAGTTGAAACTATGTTGAGATTCAGCGAGTCAGAAACACGTTTCTCTAGGAGCTGCGTTGGGATATTCCCGAGTGAATGGGACCATAGGCTGTACAGAGAAATATCTGCATCTAAAACCGATACGGAGCTATCTAACTGAATGGTTGTCAATGTGTGCATTCAACTGACGAAGTTAAACTCACGTGTGGATTCAGCGGATTTCAAACCCTTTCTGTGCAGAATCCCAAAACCGGCATTTCCAGCCCAATGCCGGCATACGTACGAAACAGCAGTAAACTTCATCTAAAACTCAGGAGAAACGTTTTCTTGAAACTGCTCTGCTGTGCATTCATTCACCTGAGAGAGTTGAATCCATGTTGAGATTCAGCGAGTCAGAAACACGTTTCTCTAGGAGCTGCAGTGGGGTGTTCGTGAGTGAATTGGACCATAGGCTGTACAGAGAAATATCTGCTTCTAAAACCAAAACGGAGCTATATAACTGAATGGTTGTCAATGTGTGCATTCAACTGACGGAGTTAAACTCACGTGTGGATTCCGCAGTTTGCAAACCCTTTCTGTGCAGAATCCCAAAACCGGCATTTCCAGCCCTATGCCGGCATACGTACGAAACAGCAGTAAACTTCGTCTAAAACTCAGGAGAAACGTTTCCTTGAAACAGCCCTGTTGTGTGTTCGTTCACCTAAGAGAGTTGAATTTATGTTGAGATTCACCGAGTCAGAAACACGTTTCTTCTAGGAGCTGCGTTGGGATATTCACGAGTGAATGGGACCATAGGCTCTACAGAGAAATATCTGCTTCTAAAACCAAAACGGAGCTATCTAACTGAATGGTTGTCAATGTGTGCATTCAACTGACGGAGTTAAATTCACGTGTGGATTCAGCGGTTTGCAAACCCTTTCTGTGCAGAATCCCAAAACTGGCATTTATAGCCCAATGCCGTCACACATACGAAACAGCAGCAAACTTCGTCTAAAACTCAGGAGAAACGTTTCCTTGAAACTGTTCTGTTGTGCCTTCGTTCACCTGAGAGAGTTGAAACTATGTTGAGATTCAGCGAGTCAGAAACACGTTTCTCTAGGAGCTGCGTTGGGATATTCCCGAGTGAATGGGACCATAGGCTGTACAGAGAAATATCTGCATCTAAAACCAAAACAGAGCTATCTAACTGAATGGTTGTCAATGGGTGCATTCAACTGAGGGTGTTAAACTCACGTGTGGATTCAGCGGTTTGCAAACACTTTCTGTGCAGAATCCCAAAACTGGCATTTCCAGTCCAATGCTGGCATACGTAGGAAACAGCAGTAAACTTCGTCTAAAACTCAGGAGAAACGATTCCTTGAAACTGCTCTGCTGTGCGTTTATTCACCTAAGAGAGTTGAATCTATGTTGAGATACAACGAGACAGAAACACGTTTCTTCTAGGAGCTGCGTTGAGGTATTCCCGATTGAATTGGACCATAGGCTGTACAGAGAAATATCTGCTTCTAAAACCAAAACGGAGCTATCTAACTGAATGGTTGTCAATGTGTGCATTGAACTGACGGAGTTAAACTCACGTGTGGATTCAGCGGTTTGCAAACCCTTTCTGTGCAGAATCCCAAAACCGGCATTTCCAGCCCAATGCCGTCATATGTACGAAACAGCAGTAAACTTCGTCTAAAACTCAGGAGAAACGTTTCCTTGAAACTGCTCGGCTGTGCGTTCGTTCACCTAAGAGAGTTGAATCTATGGTGAGATTCAGCGAGTCAGAAACAGGTTTCTTCTAGGAGCTGCGTTGGGATGTTGCCGAGTGAATGCGACCATAGGCTGTACAGAGAAATATCTGCTTCTAAAACCAAAACGGAGCTATCTAACTGAATGGTTGCCAATGTCTGCATTCAACTGACGGAGTTAAACTCACGTGTGGATTCAGCGGTTTGCAAACACTTTCTGAGCAGAATCCCAAAACCGGCATTTCCAGCCTTATGCCGGCATACGTACGAAACAGCAGTAAACTTCGTCTAAAACTCAGGAGAAACGTTTCCTTGAAACTGCTCGGCTGTGCGTTCGTTCACCTAAGAGAGTTGAATCTATGTTGAGATTCAGCGAGTCAGAAACCCGTTTCTTCTAGGAGCTGCGTTGGGATATTGCCGAGTGAATGGGACCATAGGATGTACAGAGAAATATCTGCATCTAAAACCAAAACGGAGCTATCTAACTGAATGGTTGTCAATGGGCCCATTCAACTGAGGGAGTTAAACTCCCGTGTGGATTAAGCGGTTTGCAAACCCTTTCTGTGCAGTATCCCCAAACTGGCATTTCCAGTCCAATGCTGGCATACGTACGAAAAGCAGTAAACTTCGTCTAAAACTCAGGAGAAACGTTTCCTTGAAACTGCTCTGCTGTGCGTTCATTCAACTAAGAGAGTTGAATGTATGTAGAGATTCAGCGAGTCAGAAACACGTTTCTTCTAGGAGCTGCGTTGGGATATTCCCGAGTGAATGGACCATAGGCTGTACAGAGAAATATCTGCGTCTAAAACCAAAACGGAGCTATCTAACTGAATGGTTGTCAATCGGTGCATTCAACTGACGGAGTTAAACTCACGTGTTGATTCAGCGGTTTGCAAACCCTTTCTGTGCAGAATGCCAAAACCGGCATTTCCAGCCCAATGCCGTCATACGTACGAAACAGCAGTAAACTTCGTCTAAAACTCAGGAGAAACGTTTCCTTGAAACTGCTCTGCTGTGCGTTCGTTCGCCTGAGAGAGTTGAAACTATGTTGAGATTCAGCGAGTCAGAAACACGTTTCTCTAGGAGCTGCGCTGCGATATTCCCGAGTGAATGGGACCATAGGCTGTACAGAGAAATATCTGCTTCTAAAACCAAAACGGAGCTATCTAACTGAATGGTTGTCAATGTGTGCCTTCAACTGGCGGAGTTAAACTCAGGTGTGGATTAAGCGCGTTGCGAACCGTTTCTGTGCAGAATCCCAAAACCGGCATTTCCAGCCCAATGCCGGCATACGTACGAAACAGCAGTAAACTTCGTCTAAAACTCAGGAGAAACGTTTCCTTGAAACTGCTCTGCTGTGCGTTTATTCACCTAAGAGAGTTGATTCTATGTTGAGATTCAACGAGTCAGAAACACGTTTCTTCTAGGAGCTGCGTTGAGGTATTCCCGATTGAATTGGACCATAGGCTGTACAGAGAAATATCTGCTTCTGAAACCAAAACGGAGCTATCTAACTGAATAGTTGTCAATGTGTGCATTCAACTGACGGAGTTAAACTCACGTGTGGATTCAGCGGTTTGCAAACCCTTTCCGTGCAGAATCCCAAAACCGGCATTTCCAGCCCAATGCCGTCATATGTACGAAACAGCAGTAAACTTCGTCTAAAACTCAGGAGAAACGTTTCCGTGAAACTGCTCGGCTGTGCGTTCGTTCACCTAAGAGAGTTGAATCTATGTTGAGATTCAGCGATGCAGAAACAGGTTTCTTCTAGGAGCTGCGTTGGGATATTGCCGAGTGAATGCGACCATAGGCTGTACAGAGAAATATCTGCTTCTGAAATCAAAATGGAGTCATCTAACTGACTGATTGTCAATGTGTGCATTCAACTGACGGAGTTAAACTCACGAGTGGATTCAGCGGTTTGCAAACCCTTTCTGTGCAGAATCCCCAAACCGGCATTTCCAGCCCAATGCCGGTATACATACGAAACAGCAGTAAACTTCGTATAAAACTCAGGAGAAACGTTTCCTTGAAACTGCTCTGCTGTCCGTTCATTCACCTGAGAGAGTTGAATCCATGTTGAGATTCAGCGAGTCAGAAACACGTTTCTCTAGCAGCTGCGTTGGGATATTCCCGAGTGAATGGAACCATAGACTGTACAGAGAAATATCTGCTTCTAAAACCAAAACGGAACTATCTAACTGAATGGTTGTCAATGTGTGCATTCAACTGACGGAGTTACACTCACGTGTGGATTCAGCGGTTTGCAAAGACTTTCTGTGCAGAATCCCAAAACCGGCATTTCCAGCCCAATGCCGTCATACATACGAAACAGCTGTAAAATTCGTCTAAAACTCAGGAGAAACGTTTCCTTGAAACTGCTCGGCTGTGCGTTCGTTCACGTAGGAGAGTTGAATCCATGTTGAGATTCATCGAGTCAGAAACACGTTTTTCTAGGAGCTGCATTGGGGTATTCGCGAGTGAATTGGACCATAGGCTGTACAGAGAAATATCTGCTTCTAAAACCAAAACGGAGCTATATAACTGAATGGTTGTCAATGTGTGCATTCAACTGACGGAGTTAAACTCACGTGTGGATTCCACAGTTTGCAAACCCTTTCTGTGCAGAATCCCAAAACCGGCATTTCCAGCCCAATGCCGGCATACGTACGAAACAGCAGTAAACTTCGTCTAAAACTCAGGAGAAACGTTTCCTTGAAACTGCCCTGTTGTGTGTTCGTTCACCTAAGAGAGTTGAATTTATGTTGAGATTCACCGAGTCAGAAACACGTTTCTTCTAGGAGTTGCGTTGGGATATTCACGAGTGAATGGGACCATAGGCTGTACAGAGAAATATCTGCTTTTAAAACCAAAACGGAGCTATCTAACTGAATGGTTGTCAATGTGTGCATTCAACAGACGGAGTTACACTCACGTGTGGATTCAGCGGTTTGCAAAGACTTTCTGTGCAGAATCCCAAAACCGGCAATTCCAGCCAATGCCGTCATACGTAGGAAACAGCAGTAAACTTCGTCTAAAACTCAGGAGAAACGTTTCCTTGAAACTGCTCGGCTGTGCGTTCGTTCACCTAAGAGAGTTGAATCTATGTTAAGATTCAGCGATTCAGAAACACGTTTCTTCTAGGAGCTGCGTTGGGATATTCCCGAGTGAATGGGACCATAGGCTCTACAGAGAAATATCTGTTTCTAAAACCAAAACGGAGCTATCTAACTGAATGGTTGTCAATGTGTGCATTCAACTGACGGAGTTAAATTCACGTGTGGATTCAGCGGTTTGCAAACCCTTTCTGTGCAGAATCCCAAAACCGACATTTATAGCCCAATGCCGTCATACATACGAAACAGCAGTAAACTTCGTCGAAAACTCAGGAGAAACGTTTCCTTGAAACTGTTCTGTTGTGCGTTCGTTCACCTGAGAGAGTTGAAACTATGTTGAGATTCAGCGAGTCAGAAAAACGTTTCTCTAGGAGCTGCGTTGGGATATTCCCGAGTGAATGGAACCATAGGCTGTACAGAGAAATATCTGCATGTAAAACCAGAACGGAGCTATCTAACTGAATGGTTGTCAATGGGTGCATTCAACTGAGGGTGTTAAACTCACGTGTGGATTCAGCGGTTTGCAAACCCTTTCTGTGCAGAATCCCAAAGCTGGCATTTCCAGTCCAATGCTGGCATACGTAGGAAACAGCAGTAAACTTCGTCTAAAACTCAGGAGAAACGTTTCCTTGAAACTGCTCTGCTGTGCGTTCATTCAACTAAGAGAGTTGAATGTATGTAGAGATTCAGCGAGTCAGAAACACGTTTCTTCTAGGAGCTGCGTTGGGATATTCCCGAGTGAATGGACCATAGGCTGTACAGAGAAATATCTGCGTCTAAAACCAAAACGGAGCTATCTAACTGAATGGTTGTCAATCGGTGCATTCAACTGACGGAGTTAAACTCACGTGTTGATTCAGCGGTTTGCAAACCCTTTCTGTGCAGAATGCCAAAACCGGCATTTCCAGCCCAATGCCGTCATACGTACGAAACAGCAGTAAACTTCGTCTAAAACTCAGGAGAAACGTTTCCTTGAAACTGCTCTGCTGTGCGTTCGTTCGCCTGAGAGAGTTGAAACTATGTTGAGATTCAGCGAGTCAGAAACACGTTTCTCTAGGAGCTGCGCTGCGATATTCCCGAGTGAATGGGACCATAGGCTGTACAGAGAAATATCTGCTTCTAAAACCAAAACGGAGCTATCTAACTGAATGGTTGTCAATGTGTGCCTTCAACTGGCGGAGTTAAACTCAGGTGTGGATTAAGCGCTTTGCGAACCGTTTCTGGGCAGAATCCCAAAACCGGCATTTCCAGCCCAATGCCGGCATATGTACGAAACAGCAGTAAACTTCGTCTAAAACTCAGGAGAAACGTTTCCTTGAAACTGCTCTGCTGTGCGTTTATTCACCTAAGAGAGTTGATTCTATGTTGAGATTCAACGAGTCAGAAACACGTTTCTTCTAGGAGCTGCGTTGAGGTATTCCCGATTGAATTGGACCATAGGCTGTACAGAGAAATATCTGCTTCTGAAACCAAAACGGAGCTATCTAACTGAATAGTTGTCAATGTGTGCATTCAACTGACGGAGTTAAACTCACGTGTGGATTCAGCGGTTTGCAAACCCTTTCCGTGCAGAATCCCAAAACCGGCATTTCCAGCCCAATGCCGTCATATGTACGAAACAGCAGTAAACTTCGTCTAAAACTCAGGAGAAACGTTTCCGTGAAACTGCTCGGCTGTGCGTTCGTTCACCTAAGAGAGTTGAATCTATGTTGAGATTCAGCGAGTCAGAAACAGGTTTCTTCTAGGAGCTGCGTTGGGATATTGCCGAGTGAATGCGACCATAGGCTGTACAGAGAAATATCTGCTTCTAAAACCAAAACGGATATATCTCACTGAATGGTTGTCAATGTCTGCATTCAACTGACGGAGTTAAACTCACGTGTGGATTCAGCGGTTTGCAAACCCTTTGTGTGCAGAATCCCAAAACCGGCATTTCCAGCCCTATGCCGGCATACGTACGAAACAGCAGTAAACTTCGTCTAAAACTCAGGAGAAACCTTTCCTTGAAACTCCTCTGCTGTGTGTTCATTCACCTAAGAGAGTTGAATCTATGTTGAGATTCAACGAGTCAGAAACACGTTTCTTCTAGGAGCTGCGTTGGGATATTCCCGAGCGAATGGGACCATAGGCTGTACAGAGAAATATGTGCTTCTAAAACCAAAACGGAGCTATCTAACTGAGTGGTTGTCAATGTGTGCATTCAACTGATGGAGTTAAACTCTCGTGTGGATTCAGCGGTTTGCAAACCCTTTCTGTGCAGAATCCCAAACTGGCATTTCTAGCCCAGTGCCATCATACATACGAAACAGCAGTAAACTTCGTCTAAAACTCAGGAGAAACGTTTCCTTGAAACTGCTCGGCTGTGCGTTCGTTCACCTAAGAGAGTTGAATCTTTGTTGAGATTCATTGAGTGAGAAACACGTTTCGTCTAGCACCTGCGTTAGGATTTTCCCGTGTGAATGGGACCATAGGGTGTACAGAGAAATATCTGCTTCTAAAACGAAAACGGAGCTATCTAACTGAATGGTTGTCAATGTGTGCATTCAACTGACGGAGTTCAACTCACGTGTGGATTCAGCGGTTTGCAAACCCTTTCTGTGCAGAATCCCAAAACCGGCATTTCCAGTCCAATTCCGGCATACGTAAGAAACAGCAGTAAATTTAGCCTAAAACTCAGGAGAAACGTTTCTTTGAAACTGCTCTGCTGTGCCTTCATTCACCTAAGAGAGTTGAATGTATGTTGAGATTCAGCGAGTCAGAAACACGTTTCTTCTAGGAGCTGCATTGGGATATTCCCGAGTGAATGGACCATAGGCTGTACAGAGAAATATCTGCTTCTAAAACCAAAACGGAGCTATCTAACTGAATGGTTGTCAATGGGTGCATTCAACTGACGGAGTTAAACTCACGTGTGGATTCAGCGGTTTGCAAACACTTTCTGTGCAGAATCCCAAAACCGGCATTTCCAGTCCAATGCCGGCATACGTAAGAAACAGCAGTAAACTTCGTCTAAAACTCAGGAGAAACGTTTCCTTGAAACTGCTCGGCTGTGCGTTCGTTCACCTAAGAGAGTTGAATCTGTGTTGAGATTCAACGAGTCAGAAACACGTTTCTTCTAGGAGCTGCGTTGGGATATTCCCGAGTGAATGGGACCATAGGCTGTACAGAGAAATTTCTGCTTCTAAAACCAAAACGGAGCTATCTAACTGAATGGTTGTCAATGTGTGCATTCAACTGATGGAGTTAAACTCCCGTGTGGATTAAGCGGTTTGCAAACCCTTTCTGTGCAGAATCCCAAAACCGGCATTTCCAGCCCTATGCCGGCATACGTACGAAACAGCAGTAAACTTCGTCTAAAACTCAGGAGTAACGTTTCCTTGAAAGTCCTCTGCTGTGTGTTCATTCACCTAAGAGAGTTGAATCTATGCTGAGATTCCACGAGTCAGAAACACGTTTCTTCTAGGAGCTTCGTTGGGATATTCCCGAGTGAATGGGACCATAGGCTGTACAGAGAAATATGTGCTTCTAAAACCAAAACGGAGCTATCTAACTGAGTGGTTGTCAATGTGTGCATTCAACTGACGGAGTTAAACTCACGTGTGGATTCAGCTGTTTGCAAACACTTTCTGTGCAGAATCCCAAAACTGGCATTTCTAGCCCAGTGCATTCATACATACGAAACAGCAGTAAACTTCGTCTAAAACTCAGGAGAAACGTTTCCTTGAAACTGCTCGGCTGTGCGTTCGTTCACCTAAGAGAGTTGAATCTATGTTGAGACTCATTGAGTCAGAAACACGTTTCTTCTAGGACCTGCGTTGGGATATTCCCGTGTGACTGGGACCATAGGCTGTACAGAGAAATATCTGCTTCTAAAACCAAAACGGAGCTATCTAACTGAATGGTTGTCAATGTGTGCATTCATCTGACGGAGTTAAACTCACGTGTGGATTCAGCGGTTTGCAAACCCTTTCTGTGCAGAATCCCAAAACCGGCATTTCCAGTTCAATGCCGGCATACGTACGAAACAGCAGTAAACTTCGTCTAAAACTCAGGAGAAACGTTTCCTTGAAACTGCTCGGCTGTGCGTTCGTTCACCTAAGAGAGTTGAATCTATGTTGAGATTCAGCGAGTCAGAAACACGTTTCTTCTAGGAGCTGCGTTGGGATATTCCCGAGTGAATGGGACCATAGGCTGTACAGAGAAATATCTGCATCTAAAACCAAAACGGAGCTATCTAACTGAATGGATGTCAATGGGCGCATTCAACTGAGGGAGTTAAACTCACGTGTGGATTCAGCGGTTGTCAAACCCTTTCTGTGCAGCATCCCAAAACCGGCATTTCCAGTCCAATGCTGGCATACGTACGAAAAGCAGTAAACTTCGTCTAAAACTCAGGAGAAACGTTTCTTTGAAACTGCTCTGCTGTGCGTTCATTCACCTAAGAGAATTGAATGTATGTTGAGATTCAGCGAGTCAGAAACACGTTTCTTCTAGGAGCTGCTTTGGGATATTCCCGTGTGAATGGACCATAGACTGTACAGAGAAATATCTGCTTCTAAAACCAAAACGGAGGTATCTAACTGAATAGTTGTCAATGTGTGCATTCAACTGACGGAGTTAAACTCACGTGTGGATTCAGCGGTTTGCAAACCCTTTCTGTGCAGAATGCCAAAACCGGCATTTCCAGCCCAATGCCGGCATACGTAGGAAACAGCAGTAAACTTCGTCTAAAACTCAGGAGAAACGTTTCCTTCAAACTGCTCGGCTTTGCATTCGTTCACCTAAGAGAGTTGAATCTTTGTTGAGATTCAGCGATTCAGAAACACGTTTCTTTTAGGAGCTGCGTTGGGATATTCTCGAGTGAATGGGACCATAGGCTGTACAGAGAAATATCTGCTTCTAAAACCAAAACGGAGTCATCTAACTGACTGATTGTCAATGTGTGCATTCAACTGACGGAGTTAAACTCACGAGTGGATTCAGCGGTTTGCAAACCCTTTCTGTGCAGAATCCCCAAACCGGCATTTCCAGCCCAATGCCGGTATACATACGAAACAGCAGTAAACTTCGTCTATAACTCAGGAGAAACGTTTCCTTGAAACTGCTCTGCTGTCCGTTCATTCACCTGAGAGAGTTGAATCCATGTTGAGATTCAGCCAGTCAGAAACACGTTTCTCTAGCAGCTGCGTTGGGATATTCCCGAGTGAATGGAACCATAGACTGTACAGAGAAATATCTGCTTCTAAAACCAAAACGGAGCTATCTAACTGAATGGTTGTCAATGTGTGCATTCAACTGACGGAGTTACACTCACGTGTGGATTCAGTGGTTTGCAAAGACTTTCTGTGCAGAATCCCAAAACCGGCATTTCCAGCACAATGCCGTCATACATACGAAACAGTTGTAAAATTCGTCTAAAACTCAGGAGAAACGTTTCCTTGAAACTGCTCGGCTGTGCGTTCCTTCACGTAAGAGAGATGAATCCATGTTGAGATTCAGCGAGTCAGAAACACGTTTCTCTAGGAGCTGCATTGGGGTATTCGCGAGTGAATTAGACCATAGGCTGTACAGAGAAATATCTGCTTCTAAAACCAAAACGGAGCTATATAACTGAATGGTTGTCAATGTGTGCATTCAACTGACGGAATTAAACTTACGTGTGGATTCCGCAGTTTTCAAACCCTTTCTGTGCAGAATCCCAAAACCGGCATTTCCAGCCCAATGCCGTCATACATACAAAACAGCAGTAAAATTCGTGTAAAACTCAGGAGAAACGTTTCCTTGAAACTGCTCGGCTGTGCGTTCGTTCACCTAAGAGAGTTGAATCTGTGTTGAGATTCAACGAGTCAGAAACACGTTTCTTCTAGGAGCTGCGTTGGGATATTCCCGAGTGAATGGGACCATAGGTTGTACAGAGAAATTTCTGCTTCTAAAACCAAAACGGAGCTATCTAACTGAATGGTTGTCAATGTGTGCATTCAAATGACGGAGTTAAACTCCCGTGTGGATTAAGCGGTTTGCAAACCCTTTCTGTGCAGAATCCCAAAGCCGGCATTTCCAGCCCTATGCCGGCATACGTATGAAACAGCAGTAAACTTAGTCTAAAACTCAGGAGAAACGTTTCCTTGAAACTGCTCTGCTGTGTGTTCATTCACCTAAGAGAGTTGAATCTATGCTGAGATTCCACGAGTCAGAAACACGTTTCTTCTAGGAGCTTCGTTGGGATATTCCCGAGTGAATGGGACCATAGGCTGTACAGAGAAATATCTGCTTCTAAAACCAAAACGGAGCTATCTAACTGAATGGTTGTCAATGTGTGCATTGAACTGACGGAATTAAACTCACGTGTGGATTCAGCGGTTTGCAAACATTTTCTGTGCAGAATCCCAAAACCGGCATTTCCAGCCCTATGCCGGCATACGTACGAAACAGCAGTAAACGTCGTCTAAAACTCAGGAGAATCGTTTCCTTGAAACTGCTCGGCTGTGCGTTCGTTCAACTAAGAGAGTTGAATCTATGCTGATATTCAGCGAGTCAGAAACAGGTTTCTTCTAGGAGTTGCGTTGGGATATTCCCGAGTGAATGCGACTATAGGCTGTACAGAGAAATATCTGCTTTTAAAACCAAAATGGAGCAATCTAACTGAATGGTTGTCAATGTGTGCATTCAACTGACGGAGTTAAACTCACGTGTGGATTCAGCGGTTTGTAAACCCTTTCTGTGCAGAATCCCAAAACCGGCATTTCCACTCCAATGCCGGCATACGTACGAAACAGCAGTAAACTTCGTCTAAAACTCAGGAGAAACGTTTCCTTGAAACTGCTCGGCTGTGCGTTCGTTCACCTAAGAGAGTTGAATCTATGTTGAGATTCAGCGATGCAGAAACACGTTTCTTCTAGGAGCTGCGTTGGGATATTCCTGAGTGAATGGGACCATAGGCTGTACAGATAAATATCTGCTTCTAAAACCAAAACGGAGCTATATAAGTGAATGGTTGTCAATGTGTGCATTCGGCTGACAGAGTTAAACTCACGTGTGGATTCAGCGGTTTGCATACCCTTTCTGTGCAGAATCCCAAAACCGGCATTTCCAGCCCAATGCCGTCATACATACGAAACAGCAGTAAACTTCGTCTAAAATTCAGGAGAAACGTTTCCTTGAAACTGTTCTGTTGTGCGTTCGTTCACCTGAGAGAGTTGAAACTATGTTGAGATTCAGCGAGTCAGAAACACGTTTCTCTAGGAGCTGCGTTGGGATATTCCCTAGTGAATGGGACCATAGGCTGTACAGAGAAATTTCTGCATCTAAAACCAAAACGGAGCTATCTAACTGAATGGTTGTCAATGGGTGCATTCTACTGAGGGTGTTAAACTCACGTGTGGATTCATCGGTTTGCAAACCCTTTCTGTGCAGAATTCCAAAACTGGCATTTCCAGTCCAATGCTGGCATACGTAGGAAACAGCAGTAAACTTCGTCTAAATCTCAGGAGAAACGTTTCCTTGAAACTGCTCTGCTGTGCGTTCATTCACCTAAGAGTGTTGAATGTATGTTGAGATTCAGCGAGTCAGAAACACGTTTCTTCTAGGAGCTGCGTTGGGATATTCCCGAGTGAATGTACCATAGGCTGTACAGAGAAATATCTGCTTCTAAAACCGAAACGGAGCTATCTAACTGAATGGTTGTCAATCGGTGCATTCAACTGACGGAGTTAAACTCACGTGTTGATTCAGCGGTTTGCAAACCCTTTCTGAGCAGATTGCCAAAACCGGCATTTCCAGCCCAATGCCGTCATACGTGCGAAACAGCAGTAAACTTCGTCTAAAACTCCGGAGAAACGTTTCCTTGAAACTGCTCTGCTGTGCGTTCGTTCACCTGAGAGAGTTGAAACTATGTTGAGATTCAGCGAGTCAGAAACACGTTTCTCTAGGAGCTGCGTTGGGATATTCCCGAGTGAATGGGACCATAGGCTGTACAGAGAAATATCTGCATCTAAAACCGATACGGAGCTATCTAACTGAATGGTTGTCAATGTGTGCATTCAACTGACGAAGTTAAACTCACGTGTGGATTCAGCGGATTTCAAACCCTTTCTGTGCAGAATCCCAAAACCGGCATTTCCAGCCCAATGCCGGCATACGTACGAAACAGCAGTAAACTTCATCTAAAACTCAGGAGAAACGTTTTCTTGAAACTGCTCTGCTGTGCATTCATTCACCTGAGAGAGTTGAATCCATGTTGAGATTCAGCGAGTCAGAAACACGTTTCTCTAGGAGCTGCAGTGGGGTATTCGTGAGTGAATTGGACCATAGGCGGTACAGAGAAATATCTGCTTCTAAAACCAAAACGGAGCTATATAACTGAATGGTTGTCAATGTGTGCATTCAACTGACGGAGTTAAACTCACGTGTGGATTCCGCAGTTTGCAAACCCTTTCTGTGCAGAATCCCAAAACCGGCATTTCCAGCCCTATGCCGGCATACGTACGAAACAGCAGTAAACTTCGTCTAAAACTCAGGAGAAACGTTTCCTTGAAACAGCCCTGTTGTGTGTTCGTTCACCTAAGAGAGTTGAATTTATGTTGAGATTCACCGAGTCAGAAACACGTTTCTTCTAGGAGCTGCGTTGGGATATTCACGAGTGAATGGGACCATAGGCTCTACAGAGAAATATCTGCTTCTAAAACCAAAACGGAGCTATCTAACTGAATGGTTGTCAATGTGTGCATTCAACTGACGGAGTTAAATTCACGTGTGGATTCAGCGGTTTGCAAACCCTTTCTGTGCAGAATCCCAAAACTGGCATTTATAGCCCAATGCCGTCACACATACGAAACAGCAGCAAACTTCGTCTAAAACTCAGGAGAAACGTTTCCTTGAAACTGTTCTGTTGTGCCTTCGTTCACCTGAGAGAGTTGAAACTATGTTGAGATTCAGCGAGTCAGAAACACGTTTCTCTAGGAGCTGCGTTGGGATATTCCCGAGTGAATGGGACCATAGGCTGTACAGAGAAATATCTGCATCTAAAACCAAAACAGAGCTATCTAACTGAATGGTTGTCAATGGGTGCATTCAACTGAGGGTGTTAAACTCACGTGTGGATTCAGCGGTTTGCAAACACTTTCTGTGCAGAATCCCAAAACTGGCATTTCCAGTCCAATGCTGGCATACGTAGGAAACAGCAGTAAACTTCGTCTAAAACTCAGGAGAAACGATTCCTTGAAACTGCTCTGCTGTGCGTTTATTCACCTAAGAGAGTTGAATCTATGTTGAGATACAACGAGACAGAAACACGTTTCTTCTAGGAGCTGCGTTGAGGTATTCCCGATTGAATTGGACCATAGGCTGTACAGAGAAATATCTGCTTCTAAAACCAAAACGGAGCTATCTAACTGAATGGTTGTCAATGTGTGCATTGAACTGACGGAGTTAAACTCACGTGTGGATTCAGCGGTTTGCAAACCCTTTCTGTGCAGAATCCCAAAACCGGCATTTCCAGCCCAATGCCGTCATATGTACGAAACAGCAGTAAACTTCGTCTAAAACTCAGGAGAAACGTTTCCTTGAAACTGCTCGGCTGTGCGTTCGTTCACCTAAGAGAGTTGAATCTATGGTGAGATTCAGCGAGTCAGAAACAGGTTTCTTCTAGGAGCTGCGTTGGGATGTTGCCGAGTGAATGCGACCATAGGCTGTACAGAGAAATATCTGCTTCTAAAACCAAAACGGAGCTATCTAACTGAATGGTTGCCAATGTCTGCATTCAACTGACGGAGTTAAACTCACGTGTGGATTCAGCGGTTTGCAAACACTTTCTGAGCAGAATCCCAAAACCGGCATTTCCAGCCTTATGCCGGCATACGTACGAAACAGCAGTAAACTTCGTCTAAAACTCAGGAGAAACGTTTCCTTGAAACTGCTCGGCTGTGCGTTCGTTCACCTAAGAGAGTTGAATCTATGTTGAGATTCAGCGAGTCAGAAACCCATTTCTTCTAGGAGCTGCGTTGGGATATTGCCGAGTGAATGGGACCATAGGATGTACAGAGAAATATCTGCATCTAAAACCAAAACGGAGCTATCTAACTGAATGGTTGTCAATGGGCCCATTCAACTGAGGGAGTTAAACTCCCGTGTGGATTAAGCGGTTTGCAAACCCTTTCTGTGCAGTATCCCCAAACTGGCATTTCCAGTCCAATGCTGGCATACGTACGAAAAGCAGTAAACTTCGTCTAAAACTCAGGAGAAACGTTTCCTTGAAACTGCTCTGCTGTGCGTTCATTCACCTAAGAGAATTGAATGTATGTTGAGATTCAGCGAGTCAGAAACACGTTTCTTCGAGGAGCTGCGTTGGGATATTCCCGTGTGAATGGACCATAGACTGTACAGAGAAATATCTTCTTCTAAAACCAAAACGGAGCTATCTAACTGAATGGTTGTCAATGGGTGCATTCAACTGACGGAGTTAAACTCACGTGTGGATTCAGCGGTTTGCAAACCCTTTCTGTGCAGAATGCCAAAACCGGCATTTCCAGCCCAATGCCGGCATACGTACGAAACAGCAGTAAACTTCGTCTAAAACTCAGGAGAAACGTTTCTTTCAAACTGCTCGGCTTTGCATTCATTCACCTAAGAGAGTTGAATCTATGTTGAGATTCAGCGATGCAGAAACACGTTTCTTTTAAGAGCTGCGTTGGGATATTCCCGAGTGAATGGGACCATAGGCTGTACAGAGAAATATCTGCTTCTGAAATCAAAACGGAGTCATCTAACTGACTGATTGTCAATGTGTGCATTCAACTGACGGAGTTAAACTCACGAGTGGATTCAGCGGTTTGCAAACCCTTTCTGTGCAGAATCCCCAAACCGGCATTTCCAGCCCAATGCCGGTATACATACGAAACAGCAGTAAACTTCGTATAAAACTCAGGAGAAACGTTTCCTTGAAACTGCTCTGCTGTCCGTTCATTCACCTGAGAGAGTTGAATCCATGTTGAGATTCAGCGAGTCAGAAACACGTTTCTCTAGCAGCTGCGTTGGGATATTCCCGAGTGAATGGAACCATAGACTGTACAGAGAAATATCTGCTTCTAAAACCAAAACGGAACTATCTAACTGAATGGTTGTCAATGTGTGCATTCAACTGACGGAGTTACACTCACGTGTGGATTCAGCGGTTTGCAAAGACTTTCTGTGCAGAATCCCAAAACCGGCATTTCCAGCCCAATGCCGTCATACATACGAAACAGCTGTAAAATTCGTCTAAAACTCAGGAGAAACGTTTCCTTGAAACTGCTCGGCTGTGCGTTCGTTCACGTAGGAGAGTTGAATCCATGTTGAGATTCAGCGAGTCAGAAACACGTTTCTCTAGGAGCTGCATTGGGGTATTCGCGAGTGAATTGGACCATAGGCTGTACAGAGAAATATCTGCTTCTAAAACCAAAACGGAGCTATATAACTGAATGGTTGTCAATGTGTGCATTCAACTGACGGAGTTAAACTCACGTGTGGATTCCGCAGTTTGCAAACCCTTTCTGTGCAGAATCCCAAAACCGGCATTTCCAGCCCAATGCCGGCATACGTACGAAACAGCAGTAAACTTCGTCTAAAACTCAGGAGAAACGTTTCCTTGAAACTGCCCTGTTGTGTGTTCGTTCACCTAAGAGAGTTGAATTTATGTTGAGATACACCGAGTCAGAAACACGTTTCTTCTAGGAGTTGCGTTGGGATATTCACGAGTGAATGGGACCATAGGCTGTACAGAGAAATATCTGCTTTTAAAACCAAAACGGAGCTATCTAACTGAATGGTTGTCAATGTGTGCATTCAACAGACGGAGTTACACTCACGTGTGGATTCAGCGGTTTGCATAGACTTTCTGTGCAGAATCCCAAAACCGGCAATTCCAGCCAATGCCGTCATACGTAGGAAACAGCAGTAAACTTCGTCTAAAACTCAGGAGAAACGTTTCCTTGAAACTGCTCGGCTGTGCGTTCGTTCACCTAAGAGAGTTGAATCTATGTTAAGATTCAGCGAGTCAGAAACACGTTTCTTCTAGGAGCTGCGTTGGGATATTCCCGAGTGAATGGGACCATAGGCTCTACAGAGAAATATCTGCTTCTAAAACCAAAACGGAGCTATCTAACTGAATGGTTGTCAATGTGTGCATTCAACTGACGGAGTTAAATTCACGTGTGGATTCAGCGGTTTGCAAACCCTTTCTGTGCAGAATCCCAAAACCGACATTTATAGCCCAATGCCGTCATACATACGAAACAGCAGTAAACTTCGTCGAAAACTCAGGAGAAACGTTTCCTTGAAACTGTTCTGTTGTGCGTTCGTTCACCTGAGAGAGTTGAAACTATGTTGAGATTCAGCGAGTCAGAAACAGGTTTCTCTAGGAGCTGCGTTGGGATATTCCCGAGTGAATGGAACCATAGGCTGTACAGAGAAATATCTGCATCTAAAACCAGAACGGAGCTATCTAACTGAATGGTTTTCAATGGGTGCATTCAACTGAGGGTGTTAAACTCACGTGTGGATTCAGCGGTTTGCAAACCCTTTCTGTGCAGAATCCCAAAACTGGCATTTCCAGTCCAATGCTGGCATACGTAGGAAACAGCAGTAAACTTCGTCTAAAACTCAGGAGAAACGTTTCCTTGAAACTGCTCTGCTGTGCGTTCATTCAACTAAGAGAGTTGAATGTATGTAGAGATTCAGCGAGTCAGAAACACGTTTCTTCTAGGAGCTGCGTTGGGATATTCCCGAGTGAATGGACCATAGGCTGTACAGAGAAATATCTGCGTCTAAAACCAAAACGGAGCTATCTAACTGAATGGTTGTCAATCGGTGCATTCAACTGACGGAGTTAAACTCACGTGTTGATTCAGCGGTTTGCAAACCCTTTCTGTGCAGAATGCCAAAACCGGCATTTCCAGCCCAATGCCGTCATACGTACGAAACAGCAGTAAACTTCGTCTAAAACTCAGGAGAAACGTTTCCTTGAAACTGCTCTGCTGTGCGTTCGTTCGCCTGAGAGAGTTGAAACTATGTTGAGATTCAGCGAGTCAGAAACACGTTTCTCTAGGAGCTGCGCTGCGATATTCCCGAGTGAATGGGACCATAGGCTGTACAGAGAAATATCTGCTTCTAAAACCAAAACGGAGCTATCTAACTGAATGGTTGTCAATGTGTGCCTTCAACTGGCGGAGTTAAACTCAGGTGTGGATTAAGCGCTTTGCGAACCGTTTCTGTGCAGAATCCCAAAACCGGCATTTCCAGCCCAATGCCGGCATACGTACGAAACAGCAGTAAACTTCGTCTAAAACTCAGGAGAAACGTTTCCGTGAAACTGCTCGGCTGTTCGTTCGTTCACCTAAGAGAGTTGAATCTATGTTGAGATTCAGCGATGCAGAAACAGGTTTCTTCTAGGAGCTGCGTTGGGATATTGCCGAGTGAATGCGACCATAGGCTGTACAGAGAAATATCTGCTTCTAAAACCAAAACGGAGCTATCTCACTGAATGGTTGTCAATGTCTGCATTCAACTGACGGAGTTAAACTCACGTGTGGATTCAGCGGTTTGCAAACCCTTTGTGTGCAGAATCCCAAAACCGGCATTTCCAGCCCTATGCCGGCATACGTACGAAACAGCAGTAAACTTCGTCTAAAACTCAGGAGAAACCTTTCCTTGAAACTCCTCTGCTGTGTGTTCATTCACCTAAGAGAGTTGAATCTATGTTGAGATTCAACGAGTCAGAAACACGTTTCTTCTAGGAGCTGCATTGGGATATTCCCGAGCGAATGGGACCATAGGCTGTACAGAGAAATATGTGCTTCTAAAACCAAAACGGAGCTATCTAACTGAGTGGTTGTCACTGTGTGCATTCAACTGATGGAGTTAAACTCTCGTGTGGATTCAGCGGTTTGCAAACCCTTTCTGTGCAGAATCCCAAACTGGCATTTCTAGCCCAGTGCCATCATACATACGAAACAGCAGTAAACTTCGTCTAAAACTCAGGAGAAACGTTTCCTTGAAACTGCTCGGCTGTGCGTTCGTTCACCTAAGAGAGTTGAATCTTTGTTGAGATTCATTGAGTGAGAAACACGTTTCGTCTAGGAACTGCGTTAGGATATTCCCGTGTGAATGGGACCATAGGGTGTACAGAGAAATATCTGCTTCTAAAACCAAAACGGAGCTATCTAACTGAATGGTTGTCAATGTGTGCATTCAACTGACGGAGTTCAACTCACGTGTGGATTCAGCGGTTTGCAAACCCTTTCTGTGCAGAATCCGAAAACCGGCATTTCCAGTCCAATTCCGGCATACGTAAGAAACAGCAGTAAATTTAGCCTAAAACTCAGGAGAAACGTTTCTTTGAAACTGCTCTGCTGTGCCTTCATTCACCTAAGAGAGTTGAATGTATGTTGAGATTCAGCGAGTCAGAAACACGTTTCTTCTAGGAGCTGCACTGGGATATTCCCGAGTGAATGGACCATAGGCTGTACAGAGAAATATCTGCTTCTAAAACCAAAACGGAGCTATCTAACTGAATGGTTGTCAATGGGTGCATTCAACTGACGGAGTTAAACTCACGTGTGGATTCAGCGGTTTGCAAACCCTTTCTGTGCAGAATCCCAAAACCGGCATTTCCAGTCCAATGCCGGCATACGTAAGAAACAGCAGTAAACTTCGTCTAAAACTCAGGAGAAACGTTTCCTTGAAACTGCTCGGCTGTGCGTTCGTTCACCTAAGAGAGTTGAATCTGTGTTGAGATTCAACGAGTCAGAAACACGTTTCTTCTAGGAGCTGCGTTGGGATATTCCCGAGTGAATGGGACCATAGGCTGTACAGAGAAATTTCTGCTTCTAAAACCAAAACGGAGCTATCTAACTGAATGGTTGTCAATGTGTGCATTCAACTGATGGAGTTAAACTCCCGTGTGGATTCAGCGGTTTGCAAACCCTTTCTGTGCAGAATCCCAAAACCGGCATTTCCAGCCCTATGCCGGCATACGTACGAAACAGCAGTAAACTTCGTCTAAAACTCAGGAGTAACGTTTCCTTGAAAGTCCTCTGCTGTGTGTTCATTCACCTAAGAGAGTTGAATCTATGCTGAGATTCCACGAGTCAGAAACACGTTTCTTCTAGGAGCTGCGTTGGGATATTCCCGTGTGAATGGACCATAGACTGTACAGAGAAATATCTGCTTCTAAAACCAAAACGGAGGTATCTAACTGAATAGTTGTCAATGTGTGCATTCCACTGACGGAGTTAAACTCACGTGTGGATTCAGCGGTTTGCAAACCCTTTCTGTGCAGAATGCCAAAACCGGCATTTCCAGCCCAATGCCGGCATACGTAGGAAACAGCAGTAAACTTCGTCTAAAACTCAGGAGAAACGTTTCCTTCAAACTGCTCGGCTTTGCATTCGTTCACCTAAGAGAGTTGAATCTTTGTTGAGATTCAGCGATGCAGAAACACGTTTCTTTTAGGAGCTGCGTTGGGATATTCTCGAGTGAATGGGACCATAGTCTGTACAGAGAAATATCTGCTTCTAAAACCAAAACGGAGTCATCTAACTGACTGATTGTCAATGTGTGCATTCAACTGACGGAGTTAAACTCACGAGTGGATTCAGCGGTTTGCAAACCCTTTCTGTGCAGAATCCCCAAACCGGCATTTCCAGCCCAATGCCGGTATACATACGAAACAGCAGTAAACTTCGTCTATAACTCAGGAGAAACGTTTCCTTGAAACTGCTCTGCTGTCCGCTCATTCACCTGAGAGAGTTGAATCCATGTTGAGATTCAGCGAGTCAGAAACACGTTTCTCTAGCAGCTGCGTTGGGATATTCCCGAGTGAATGGAACCATAGACTGTACAGAGAAATATCTGCTTCTAAAACCAAAACGGAGCTATCTAACTGAATGGTTGTCAATGTGTGCATTCAACTGACGGAGTTACACTCACGTTTGGATTCAGTGGTTTGCAAAGACTTTCTGTGCAGAATCCCAAAACCGGCATTTCCAGCCCAATGCCGTCATACATACGAAACAGTTGTAAAATTCGTCTAAAACTCAGGAGAAACGTTTCCTTGAAACTGCTCGGCTGTGCGTTCCTTCACGTAAGAGAGATGAATCCATGTTGAGATTCAGCGAGTCAGAAACACGTTTCTCTAGGAGCTGCATTGGGGTATTCGCGAGTGAATTGGACCATAGGCTGTACAGAGAAATATCTGCTTCTAAAACCAAAACGGAGCTATATAACTGAATGGTTTTCAATGTGTGCATTCAACTGACGGAGTTAAACTTAAGTGTGGATTCCGCAGTTTTCAAACCCTTTCTGTGCAGAATCCCAAAACCGTCATTTCCAGCCCAATGCCGTCATACATACAAAACAGCAGTAAAATTCGTGTAAAACTCAGGAGAAACGTTTCCTTGAAACTGCTCGGCTGTGCGTTCGTTCACCTAAGAGAGTTGAATCTGTGTTGAGATTCAACGAGTCAGAAACACGTTTCTTCTAGGAGCTGCGTTGGGATATTCCCGAGTGAATGGGACCATAGGTTGTACAGAGAAATTTCTGCTTCTAAAACCAAAACGGAGCTATCTAACTGAATGGTTGTCAATGTGTGCATTCAAATGACGGAGTTAAACTCCCGTGTGGATTAAGCGGTTTGCAAACCCTTTCTGTGCAGAATCCCAAAGCCGGCATTTCCAGCCCTATGCCGGCATACGTATGAAACAGCAGTAAACTTAGTCTAAAACTCAGGAGAAACGTTTCCTTGAAACTGCTCTGCTGTGTGTTCATTCACCTAAGAGAGTTGAATCTATGCTGAGATTCCACGAGTCAGAAACACGTTTCTTCTAGGAGCTGCGCTGGGATATTCCCGAGTGAATGGGACCATAGGCTGTACAGAGAAATATCTGCTTCTAAAACCAAAACGGAGCTATCTAACTGAATGGTTGTCAATGTGTGCATTCAGCTGACGGAATTAAACTCACGTGTGGATTCAGCGGTTTGCAAACATTTTCTGTGCAGAATCCCAAAACCGGCATTTCCAGCCCTATGCCGGCATACGTACGAAACAGCAGTAAACGTCGTCTAAAACTCAGGAGAATCGTTTCCTTGAAATTGCTCGGCTGTGCGTTCGTTCAACTAAGAGAGTTGAATCTATGCTGATATTCAGCGAGTCAGAAACAGGTTTCTTCTAGGAGTTGCGTTGGGATATTCCCAAGTGAATGGGACTATAGGCTGTACAGAGAAATATCTGCTTTTAAAACCAAAATGGAGCAATCTAACTGAATGGTTGTCAATGTGTGCATTCAACTGACGGAGTTAAACTCACGTGTGGATTCAGCGGTTTGTAAACCCTTTCTGTGCAGAATCCCAAAACCGGCATTTCCACTCCAATGCCGGCATACGTACGAAACAGCAGTAAACTTCGTCTAAAACTCAGGAGAAACGTTTCCTTGTAACTGCTCGGCTGTGCGTTCGTTCACCTAAGAGAGTTGAATCTATGTTGAGATTCAGCGATGCAGAAACACGTTTCTTCTAGGAGCTGCGTTGGGATATTCCTGAGTGAATGGGAACATAGGCTGTACAGAGAAATATCTGCTTCTAAAACCAAAGCGGAACCATCTAACTGACTGATTGTCAATGTGTGCATTCAACTGACGGAGTTAACCTCACGTGTGGATTCAGCGGTTTGCAAACCCTTTCTGTGCAGAATCCCAAAACCGGCATTTCCAGCCCAATGCCGGCATACGTACGAAACAGCAGTAAACTTCGTCCAAATCTCAGGAGAAACGTTTCCTTGAAAGTGCTCTGCTGTGCGTTCATTCACCTGAGAGAGTTGAATCCATGTTGAGATTCAGCGAGTCAGAAACACGTTTCTCTAGGAGCTGCGTTGGGATATTCCCGAGTGAATGGGACCATAGGCTGTACAGAGAAATATCTGCTTCTAAAACCAAAACGGAGCTATCTAACTGAATGGTTGTCAATGTGTGCATTCAACTGACGGAGTTAAATTCACGTGTGGATTCCGCGTTTTGCAAACCCTTTCTGTGCAGAATCCCAAAACCGGTATTTCCAGCCCAATGTCGGCATACGTACGAAACAGCAGTAAACTTCGTCTAAAACTCAGGAGAAACGTTTTCTTGAAACTGCTCTGCTGTGCGCTCATTCACCTAAGAGAGTTGAATGTATGTTGAGATTCACCGAGTCAGAAACACGTTTCTTCTAGGAGCTGCGTTGGGATATTCCCGAGTGAATGGACCATAGGCTGTACAGAGAAATATCTGCTTCTAAAAAAAAAACGGAGCTATCTAACTGAATGGTTGTCAATGGGTGCATACAACTGACGGAGTTAAACTCACGTGTGGATTCAGCGGTTTGCAAACCCTTTCTGTGCAGAATGCCAAAACCCGCATTTCCAGTCCTATGCCGGCATACGTACGAAACAGCAATTAATTTCGTCTAAAACTCAGGAGAAACGTTTCCTTGAAACTGCTCGGCTGTGAGTTCGTTCACCTAAGAGAGTTGAATCTATGTTGAGATTCAACGAGTCAGAAACACGTTTCTTCTAGGAGCTGCGTTGAGATATTCCCGATTGAATTGGACCATAGGCTGTACAGAGAAATATCTGCTTCTAAAACCAAAACGGAGCTATCTAACTGAATGTTTGTCAATGTGTGCATTCAACTGACGGAGTTAAACTCACGTGTGGATTCAGCGGTTTGCAAACCCTTTCTGTGCAGAATCCCAAAACCGGCATTTCCAGCCCAATGCCGTCATAGGTACGAAACAGCAGTAAACTTCGTCTAAAACTCAGGAGAAACGTTTCCTTGAAATTGCTCGGTTGTGCGTTCGTTCACCGAAGAGAGTTGAATCTATGTTGAGATTCAGCAAGTCAGAAACACGTTTCTTCTAGGAGCTGCATTGGGATATTCCCGAGTGAATGGGACCATAGGCCGTACAGAGAAATAACTGCTTCTAAATCCAAAACGGAGCTATATAACTGAATGGTTGTCAATGTGTGCATTCAGATGACAGAGGTAAACTCACGTGTGGATTCAGCGGTTTGCAAACCCTTTTTGTGCAGAATCCCAAAATCGGCATTTCCAGCCCAATGCCGGAATATGTACAAAACAGCAGAAAACTTCGTCTAAAACTCAGGAGAAACGTTTCCTTGAAACTGCTCCGCTGTGCGATCATTCACCTGAGAGAGTTGAATCCATGTTGAGATTCAGCAAGTCAGAAACACGTTTCTCTAGTAGGTGCGTTGGGATATTCCCGAGTGAATGGAACCATAGACTGTACAGAGAAATATCTACTTCTAAAACCAAAACGGAGCTATCTAACTGAATGGTTGTCAATGTGTGCATTCAACTGACGGAGGTAAACTCACGTGTGGATTCAGCGGTTTGCAAACCCTTTCTGTGCAGAATCCCAAAACCGGCATTTCCAGCCCAATGCCGTCATACGTACGAAACAGCAGTAAACTTCGTCTAAAACTCAGGAGAAACGTTTCCTTGAAACTGCTCTGCTGTGCGTTCGTTCACCTGAGAGAGTTGAATCTATGTTGAGATTCAGCGAGTCAGAAACACGTTTCTCTAGGAGCTGCGTTGGGATATTCCCGAGTGAATGGGACCATAGGCTGTAAAGGGAAATATCTGCTTCTAAAACCAAAACGGAGCTATCTAACTGAATGGTTGTCAATGGGCGCATTCAACTGACGGAGTTAAACTCACGTGTGGATTCAGCGGTTTGCAAACACTTTCTGTGCAAAATCCCAAAACCGGCATTTCCAGCCCAGTGCCATCATACATACGAAACAGCAGAAATCTTCGTCTAAAACTCAGGAGAAACGTTTCCTTGAAACTCCTCGGCTATGCGTTCATTCACCTAAGAGAGTGGAATCTATGTTGAGATTCAGCGAGTCAGAAACACGTTTCTTCTAGTAGATGCATAGGGATATTCCCGAGTGAATGGGACCATAGGCTGTACAGAGAAATATCTGCTTCTAAAACCAAAACGGAGCCATCTAACTGAATGGTTGTCAATGGGTGCATTCATCTGAGGGAGTTAAACTCACGTGTGGATTCAGCGGTTTGCAAACCCTTTCTGTGCAGAATCCCAGAACCGGCATTTCCAGCCCTATGACGGCATACGTACGAAACAGCAGTAAACTTCCTCTAAAACTCAGGAGAAACGTTTCCTTGAAACTGCTCGGCTATGCGTTCGTTCACCAAAGAGAGTTGAATCTATGTTGAGATTCATTGAGTCAGAAACACGTTTCTTCTAGGACCTGCGTTGGGATATTCCCGTGTGACTGGGACCATAGGCTGTACAGAGAAATATCTGCTTCTAAAACCAAAACGGAGCTATCTAACTGAATGGTTGTCAATGTGTGCATTCAACGGACGGAGTTCAACTCACGTGTGGATTCAGCGGTTTGCAAACCCTTTCTGTGCAGAATCCCAAAACCGGCATTTCCAGTTCAATGCCGGCATACGTACGAAACAGCAGTAAACTTCGTCTAAAACTCAGGAGAAACGTTTCCTTGAAACTGCTCGGCTGTGCGTTCGTTCACCTAAGAGAGTTGAATCTATGTTGAGATTCAGCGAGTCAGAAACACGTTTCTTCTAGGAGCTGCGTTGGGATATTCCCGAGTGAATGGGACCATAGGCTGTACAGAGAAATATCTGCATCTAAAACCAAAACGGAGCTATCTAACTGAATGGTTGTCAATGGGCGCATTCAACTGAGGGAGTTAAACTCACGTGTGGATTCAGCGGTTGTCAAACCCTTTCTGTGCAGCATCCCAAAACCGGCATTTCCAGTCCAATGCTGGCATACGTACGAAAAGCAGTAAACTTCGTCTAAAACTCAGGAGAAACGTTTCTTTGAAACTGCTCTGCTGTGCGTTCATTCACCTAAGAGAATTGAATGTATGTTGAGATTCAGCGAGTCAGAAACACGTTTCTTCTAGGAGCTGCGTTGGGATATTCCCGTGTGAATGGACCATAGACTGTACAGAGAAATATCTGCTTCTAAAACCAAAACGGAGGTATCTAACTGAATGGTTGTCAATGTGTGCATTCAACTGACGGAGTTAAACTCACGTGTGGATTCAGCGGTTTGCAAACCCTTTCTGTGCAGAATGCCAAAACCGGCATTTCCAGCCCAATGCCGGCATACGTAGGAAACAGCAGTAAACTTCGTCTAAAACTCAGGAGAAACGTTTCCTTCAAACTGCTCGGCTTTGCATTCGTTCATCTAAGAGAGTTGAATCTTTGTTGAGATTCAGCGATGCAGAAACACGTTTCTTTTAGGAGCTGCGTTGGGATATTCTCGAGTGAATGGGACCATAGGCTGTACAGAGAAATATCTGCTTCTAAAACCAAAACGGAGTCATCTAACTGACTGATTGTCAATGTGTGCATTCAACTGACGGAGTTAAACTCACGAGTGGATTCAGCGGTTTGCAAACCCTTACTGTGCAGAATCCCCAAACCGGCATTTCCAGCCCAATGCCGGTATACATACGAAACAGCAGTAAACTTCGTCTATAACTCAGGAGAAACGTTTCCTTGAAACTGCTCTGCTGTCCGTTCATTCACCTGAGAGAGTTGAATCCATGTTGAGATTCAGCCAGTCAGAAACACGTTTCTCTAGCAGCTGCGTTGGGATATTCCCGAGTGAATGGAACCATAGACTGTACAGAGAAATATCTGCTTCTAAAACCAAAACGGAGCTATCTAACTGAATGGTTGTCAATGTGTGCATTCAACTGACGGAGTTACACTCACGTGTGGATTCAGCGGTTTGCAAAGACTTTCTGTGCAGAATCCCAAAACCGGCATTTCCAGCACATTGCCGTCATACATACGAAACAGTTGTAAAATTCGTCTAAAACTCAGGAGAAACGTTTCCTTGAAACTGCTCGGCTGTGCGTTCCTTCACGTAAGAGAGATGAATCCATGTTGAGATTCAGCAAGTCAGAAACACGTTTCTCTAGGAGCTGCATTGGGGTATTCGCGAGTGAATTGGTCCATAGGCTGTACAGAGAAATATCTGCTTCTAAAACCAAAACGGAGCTATATAACTGAATGGTTGTCAATGTGTGCATTCAACTGACGGAGTTAAACTTACGTGTGGATTCCGCAGTTTTCAAACCCTTTCTGTGCAGAATCCCAAAACCGGCATTTCCAGCCCAATGCCGTCATACATACAAAACAGCAGTAAAATTCGTGTAAAACTCAGGAGAAACGTTTCCTTGAAACTGCTCGGCTGTGCGTTCGTTCACCTAAGAGAGTTGAATCTGTGTTGAGATTCAACGAGTCAGAAATACGTTTCTTCTAGGAGCTGCGTTGGGATATTCCCGAGTGAATGGGACCATAGGTTGTACAGAGAAATTTCTGCTTCTAAAACCAAAACGGAGCTATCTAACTGAATGGTTGTCAATGTGTGCATTCAAATGACGGAGTTAAACTCCCGTGTGGATTAAGCGGTTTGCAAACCCTTTCTGTGCAGAATCCCAAAGCCGGCATTTCCAGCCCTATGCCGGCATACGTACGAAACAGCAGTAAACTTAGTCTAAAACTCAGGAGAAACGTTTCCTTGAAACTGCTCTGCTGTGTGTTCATTCACCTAAGAGAGTTGAATCTATGCTGAGATTCCACGAGTCAGAAACACGTTTCTTCTAGGAGCTGCGCTGGGATATTCCCGAGTGAATGGGACCATAGGCTGTACAGAGAAATATCTGCTTCTAAAACCAAAACGGAGCTATCTAACTGAATGGTTGTCAATGTGTGCATTCAACTGACGGAATTAAACTCACGTGTGGATTCAGCGGTTTGCAAACATTTTCTGTGCAGAATCCCAAAACCGGCATTTCCAGCCCTATGCCGGCATACGTACGAAACAGCAGTAAACGTCGTCTAAAACTCAGGAGAATCGTTTCCTTGAAACTGCTCGGCTGTGCGTTCGTTCAACTAAGAGAGTTGAATCTATGCTGATATTCAGCGAGTCAGAAACAGGTTTCTTCTAGGAGTTGCGTTGGGATATTCCCGAGTGAATGGGACTATAGGCTGTACAGAGAAATATCTGCTTTTAAAACCAAAATGGAGCAATCTAACTGAATGGTTGTCAATGTGTGCATTCAACTGACGGAGTTAAACTCACGTGTGGATTCAGCGGTTTGTAAACCCTTTCTGTGCAGAATCCCAAAACCGGCATTTCCACTCCAATGCCGGCATACGTACGAAACAGCAGTCAACTTCGTCTAAAACTCAGGAGAAACGTTTCCTTGAAACTGCTCGGCTGTGCGTTCGTTCACCTAAGAGAGTTGAATCTATGTTGAGATTCAGCGATGCAGAAACACGTTTCTTCTAGGAGCTGCGTTGGGATATTCCCGAGTGAATGGGACCATAGGCTGTACAGAGAAATATCTGCTTCTAAAACCAAAGCGGAACCATCTAACTGACTGATTGTCAATGTGTGCATTCAACTGACGGAGTTAACCTCACGTGTGGATTCAGCGGTTTGCAAACCCTTTCTGTGCAGAATCCCAAAACCGGCATTTCCAGCCCAATGCCGGCATACGTACGAAACAGCAGTAAACTTCGTCCAAAACTCAGGAGAAACGTTTCCTTGAAAGTGCTCTGCTGTGCGTTCATTCACCTGAGAGAGTTGAATCCATGTTGAGATTCAGCGAGTCAGAAACACGTTTCTCTAGGAGCTGCGTTGGGATATTCCCGAGTGAATGGGACCATAGGCTGTACAGAGAAATACCTGCTTCTAAAACCAAAACGGAGCTATCTAACTGAATGGTTGTCAATGTGCGCATTCAACTGACGGAGTTAAATTCACGTGTGGATTCCGCGTTTTGCAAACCCTTTCTGTGCAGAATCCCAAAACCGGTATTTCCAGCCCAATGTCGGCATACGTACGAAACAGCAGTAAACTTCGTCTAAAACTCAGGAGAAACGTTTTCTTGAAACTGCTCTGCTGTCCGCTCATTCACCTAAGAGAGTTGAATGTATGTTGAGATTCACCGAGTCAGAAACACGTTTCTTCTGGGAGCTGCGTTGGGATATTCCCGAGTGAATGGACCATAGGCTGTACAGAGAAATATCTGCTTCTAAAAAAAAAACGGAGCTATCTAACTGAATGGTTGTCAATGGGTGCATACAACTGACGGAGTTAAACTCACGTGTGGATTCAGCGGTTTGCAAACCCTTTCTGTGCAGAATGCCAAAACCCGCATTTCCAGTCCTATGCCGGCATACGTACGAAACAGCAATAAACTTCGTCTAAAACTCAGGAGAAACGTTTCCTTGAAACTGCTCGGCTGTGCGTTCGTTCACCTAAGAGAGTTGAATCTATGTTGAGATTCAACGAGTCAGAAACACGTTTCTTCTAGGAGCTGCGTTGAGATATTCCCGATTGAATTGGACCATAGGCTGTACAGAGAAATATCTGCTTCTAAAACCAAAACGGAGCTATCTACCTGAATGGTTGTCAATGTGTGCATTCAACTGACGGAGTTAAACTCACGTGTGGATTCAGCGGTTTGCAAACACTTTCTGTGCAGAATCCCAAAACCGGCATTTCCAGCCCAATGCCGTCATAGGTACGAAACAGCAGTAAACTTCGTCTAAAACTCAGGAGAAACGTTTCCTTGAAATTGCTCGGTTGTGCGTTCGTTCACCTAAGAGAGTTGAATCTATGTTGAGATTCAGCGAGTCAGAAACACGTTTCTTCTAGGAGCTGCATTGGGATATTCCCGAGTGAATGGGACCATAGGCCGTACAGAGAAATAACTGCTTCTAAATCCAAAACGGAGCTATATAACTGAATGGTTGTCAATGTGTGCATTCAGCTGACAGAGGTAAACTCACGTGTGGATTCAGCGGTTTGCAAACCCTTTTTGTGCAGAATCCCAAAATCGGCATTTCCAGCCCAATGCCGGAATATGTACAAAACAGCAGAAAACTTCGTCTAAAACTCAGGAGAAACGTTTCCTTGAAACTCCTCGGCTATGCGTTCATTCACCTAAGAGAGTGGAATCTATGTTGAGATTCAGCGAGTCAGAAACACGTTTCTTCTAGTAGATGCATAGGGATATTCCCGAGTGAATGGGACCATAGGCTGTACAGAGAAATATCTGCTTCTAAAACCAAAACGGAGCCATCTAACTGAATGGTTTTCAATGGGTGCATTCATCTGAGGGAGTTAAACTCACGTGTGGATTCAGCGGTTTGACAACCCTTTCTGTGCAGAATCCCAAAACCGGCATTTCCAGCCCAATGCCGGCATACGTACGAAACAGCAGTAAACTTCGTCTAAAACTCAGGAGAAACGTTTCCTTGAAACTGCTCGGCTGTGCGTTCGTTCACCTAAGAGAGTTGAATCTATGTTGAGATTCATCGAGTCAGAAACACGTTTCTTCTGGGAGCTGCGTTGGGATATTACCGAGTGAATGGGACCATAGGATGTACAGAGAAATATCTGCTTCTAAAACAAAAACGGAGCTATCTAACTGAATGGTTGTCAATGTGTGCATTCAACTGACGGAGTTAAACTCACGTGTGGATTCAGCGGTTTTCAAACCCTTTCTGTGCACAATCCCAAAACCGGCATTTCCAGGCCAATGCCGGCCTACGTACGAAACAGCAGTAAACTTCGTCTAAAACTCAGGAGAAACGTTTTCTTGAAACTGCTGTGCTGTGCATTCATTCACCTGAGAGAGTTGAATCCATGTTGAGATTCAGTGAGTCAGAAACACGTTTCTCTAGGAGCTGCGTTGTGATATTCCCGAGTGAATGGGACCATAGGCTGTACAGAGAAATATCTGCTTCTAAAACCAAAACGGAGCTATCTAACTGAATGGTTGTCAATGTGTGCATTCAACTGACGGTGTTAAAGTCACATGTGGATACAGCGGTTTGCAAACCCTTTCTGTGCAGAATCCCAGAACCGGCATTTCCAGCCCTATGACGGCATACGTACGAAACAGCAGTAAACATCGTCTAAAACTCAGAAGAATCGTTACCTTGAAACTGCTCTGCTGTGTGTTCATTCACCTAAGAGAGTTGAATCTATGCTGAGATTCCACGAGTCAGAAACACGTTTCTTCTAGGAGCTGCGTTGGGATATTCCCGAGTGAATGGGACCATAGGCTTTACAGAGAAATATCTGCTTCTAAAACCAAAACGGAGCTATCTAACTGAATGGTTGTCAATGTGTGCATTCAAATGACAGAGTTAAATTCCCGTGTGGATTCAGCGGTTTGCAAAGACTTTCTGTGCAGAATCCCAAAACCGGCATTTCCAGCCCAATGCCGTCATACATACGAAACAGCTGTAAAATTCGTCTAAAACTCAGGAGAAACGTTTCCTTGAAACTGCTTGGCTGTGCGTTCGTTCACGTAAGAGAGTTGAATCCATGTTGAGATTCAGCGAGTCAGAAACACGTTTCTCTAGGAGCTGCATTGGGGTATTCGCGAGTGAATTGGACCATAGGCTGTACAGAGAAATATCTGCTTCTAAAACCAAAACGGAGCTATATAACTGAATGGTTGTCAATGTGTGCATTCAACTGACGGAGTTAAACTCACGTGTGGATTCGGCAGTTTGCAAACCCTTTCTGTGCAGAATCCCAAAACCGGCATTTCCAGCCCTATGTCGTCATAGGTACGAAACAGCAGTAAACTTCGTCTAAAACTCAGGAGAAACGTTTCCTTGGAACTGCCCTGTTGTGTGTTCGTTCACCTAAGAGAGTTGAATTTATGTTGAGATTCACCGAGTCAGAAACACGTTTCTTCTAGGAGCTGCGTTGAGATATTCACGAGTGAATGGGACCATAGGCTGTACAGAGAAATTTCTGCTTCTAAAACCAAAACGGAGCTATCTAACTGAATGGTTGTCAATGTGTGCACTCAACTGACGGAGTTAAACTCACGTGTGGATTCAGCGGTTTGCAAACACTTTCTGTGCAGAATCCCAAAACCGGTATTTCCAGCCCAATGCTGTCATACGTAAGAAACAGCAGTAAACTTCGTCTAAAACTCAGGAGAAACGTTTCCTTGAAGCTGCTCGGCTGTGCGTTCGTTCACCTAAGAGAGTTGAATCTGTGTTGAGATTCAACGAGTCAGAAACACGTTTCTTCTAGGAGCTGCGTTGGGATATTCCCGAGTGAATGGGACCATAGGCTGTACAGAGAAATTTCTGCTTCTAAAACCAAAACGGAGCTATCTAACTGAATGGTTGTCAATGTGTGCATTCAACTGATGGAGTTAAACTCCCGTGTGGATTAAGCGGTTTGCAAACCCTTTCTGTGCAGAATCCCAAAACCGGCATTTCCAGCCCTATGCCGGCATACGTACGAAACAGCAGTAAACTTCGTCTAAAACTCAGGAGTAACGTTTCCTTGAAAGTCCTCTGCTGTGTGTTCATTCACCTAAGAGAGTTGAATCTATGCTGAGATTCCACGAGTCAGAAACACGTTTCTTCTAAGAGCTTCGTTGGGATATTCCCGAGTGAATGGGACCATAGGCTGTACAGAGAAATATGTGCTTCTAAAACCAAAACGGAGCTATCTAACTGAGTGGTTGTCAATGTGTGCATTCAACTGATGGAGTTAAACTCACGTGTGGATTCAGCGGTTTGCAAACACTTTTTGTGCAGAATCCCAAAACTGGCATTTCTAGCCCAGTGCCTTCATACATACGAAACAGCAGTAAACTTCGTCTAAAACTCAGGAGAAACGTTTCCTTGAAACTGCTCGGCTGTGCGTTCGTTCACCTAAGAGAGTTGAATCTATGTTGAGATTCATTGAGTCAGAAACACGTTTCTTCTAGGACCTGCGTTGGGATATTCCCGTGTGACTGGGACCATAGGCTGTACAGAGAAATATCTGCTTCTAAAACCAAAACGGAGCTATATAACTGAATGGTTGTCAATGTGTGCATTCAACGGACGGAGTTCAACTCACGTGTGGATTCAGCGGTTTGCAAACCCTTTCTGTGCAGAATCCCAAAACCGGCATTTCCAGTTCAATGCCGGCATACGTACGAAACAGCAGTAAACTTCGTCTAAAACTGAGGAGAAACGTTTCCTTGAAACTGCTCGGCTGTGCGTTCGTTCACCTAAGAGAGTTGAATCTATGTTGAGATTCAGCGAGTCAGAAACACGTTTCTTCTAGGAGCTGCGTTGGGATATTCCCGAGTGAATGGGACCATAGGCTGTACAGAGAAATATCTGCATCTAAAACCAAAACGGAGCTATCTAACTGAATGGTTGTCAATGGGCGCATTCAACTGAGGGAGTTAAACTCACGTGTGGATTCAGCGGTTGTCAAACCCTTTCTGTGCAGAATCCCAAAACCGGCATTTCCAGTCCAATGCTGGCATACGTACGAAAAGCAGTAAACTTCGTCTAAAACTCAGGAGAAACGTTTCTTTGAAACTGCTCTTCTGTGCGTTCATTCACCTAAGAGAATTGAATGTATGTTGAGATTCAGCGAGTCAGAAACACGTTTCTTCTAGGAGCTGCGTTGGGATATTCCCGTGTGAATGGACCATAGACTGTACAGAGAAATATCTGCTTCTAAAACCAAAACGGAGGTATCTAACTGAATGGTTGTCAATGTGTGCATTCAACTGACGGAGTTAAACTCACGTGTGGATTCAGCGGTTCGCAAACCCTTTCTGTGCAGAATGCCAAAACCGGCATTTCCAGCCCAATGCCGGCATACGTAGGAAACAGCAGTAAACTTCGTCTAAAACTCAGGAGAAACGTTTCCTTCAAACTGCTCGGCTTTGCATTCGTTCACCTAAGAGAGTTGAATCTTTGTTGAGATTCAGCGAGTCAGAAACACGTTTCTCTAGGAGCTGCGTTGGGATATTCCCGAGTGAATGGGACCATAGGCTGTACAGAGAAATATCTGCTTCTAAAACCAAAACGGAGCTACCTAACTGAATGGTTGTCAATGTGCGCATTCAACTGACGGAGTTAAATTCACGTGTGGATTCCGCGTTTTGCAAACCCTTTCTGTGCAGAATCCCAAAACCGGTATTTCCAGCCCAATGTCGGCATACGTACGAAACAGCAGTAAACTTCGTCTAAAACTCAGGAGAAACGTTTTCTTGAAACTGCTCTGCTGTGCGCTCATTCACCTAAGAGAGTTGAATGTATGTTGAGATTCACCGAGTCAGAAACACGTTTCTTCTAGGAGCTGCGTTGGGATATTCCCGAGTGAATGGACCATAGGCTGTACAGAGAAATATCTGCTTCTAAAAAAAAAACGGAGCTATCTAACTGAATGGTTGTCAATGGGTGCATACAACTGACGGAGTTAAACTCACGTGTGAATTCAGCGGTTTGCAAACCCTTTCTGTGCAGAATGCCAAAACCCGCATTTCCAGTCCTATGCCGGCATACGTACGAAACAGCAGTAAACTTCGTCTAAAACTCAGGAGAAACGTTTCCTTGAAACTGCTCGGCTGTGCGTTCGTTCACCTAAGAGAGTTGAATCTATGTTGAGATTCAACGAGTCAGAAACACGTTTCTTCTAGGAGCTGCGTTGAGATATTCCCGATTGAATTGGACCATAGGCTGTACAGAGAAATATCTGCTTCTAAAACCAAAACGGAGCTATCTAACTGAATGGTTGTCAATGTGTGCATTCAACTGACGGAGTTAAACTCACGTGTGGATTCAGCGGTTTGCAAACACTTTCTGTGCAGAATCCCAAAACCGGCATTTCCAGCCCAATGCCATCATAGGTACGAAACAGCAGTAAACTTCGTCTAAAACTCAGGAGAAACGTTTCCTTGAAATTGCTCGGTTGTGCGTTCGTTCACCTAAGAGAGTTGAATCTATGTTGAGATTCAGCGAGTCAGAAACACGTTTCTTCTAGGAGCTGCATTGGGATATTCCCGAGTGAATGGGACCATAGGCCGTAAAGAGAAATAACTGCTTCTAAATCCAAAACGGAGCTATATAACTGAATGGTTGTCAATGTGTGCATTCAGCTGACAGAGGTAAACTCACGTGTGGATTCAGCGGTTTGCAAACCCTTTTTGTGCAGAATCCCAAAATCGGCATTTCCAGCCCAATGCCGGAATATGTACAAAACAGCAGAAAACTTCGTCTAAAACTCAGGAGAAACGTTTCCTTGAAACTGCTCCGCTGTGCGATCATTCACCTGAGAGAGTTGAATCCATGTTGAGATTCAGCAAGTCAGAAACACGTTTCTCTAGTAGGTGCGTTGGGATATTCCCGAGTGAATGGAACCATAGACTGTACAGAGAAATATCTGCTTCTAAAACCAAAACGGAGCTATCTAACTGAATGGTTGTCAATGTGTGCATTCAACTGACGGAGGTAAACTCACGTGTGGATTCAGCGGTTTGCAAACCCTTTCTGTGCAGAATCCCAAAACCGGCATTTCCAGCCCAATGCCGTCATACGTACGAAACAGCAGTAAACTTCGTCTAAAACTCAGGAGAAACGTTTCCTTGAAACTGCTCTGCTGTGCGTTCGTTCACCTGAGAGAGTTGAATCTATGTTGAGATTCAGCGAGTCAGAAACACGTTTCTCTAGGAGCTGCGTTGGGATATTCCCGAGTGAATGGGACCATAGGCTGTAAAGGGAAATATCTGCTTCTAAAACCAAAACGGAGCTATCTAACTGAATGGTTGTCAATGGGCGCATTCAACTGACGGAGTTAAACTCACGTGTGGATTCAGCGGTTTGCAAACACTTTCTGTGCAGAATCCCAAAACCGGCATTTCCAGCCCAGTGCCATCATACATACGAAACAGCAGAAATCTTCGTCTAAAACTCAGGAGAAACGTTTCCTTGAAACTCCTCGGCTATGCGTTCATTCACCTAAGAGAGTGGAATCTATGTTGAGATTCAGCGAGTCAGAAACACGTTTCTTCTAGGAGCTTCGTTGGGATATTCCCGAGTGAATGGGACCATAGGCTGTACAGAGAAATATGTGCTTCTAAAACCAAAAAGGTGCTATCTAACTGAGTGGTTGTCAATGTGTGCATTCAACTGATGGAGTTAAACTCACGTGTGGATTCAGCGGTTTGCAAACCCTTTCTGTGCAGAATACCAAAACTGGCGTTTCGAGCCCAGTGCCTTCATACATACGAAACAGCAGTAAACTTCGTATAAAACTCAGGAGAAACGTTTCCTTGAAACTGCTCGGCTGTGCGTTCGTTCACCTAAGAGAGTTGAATCTATGTTGAGATTCATTGAGTCAGAAACACGTTTCTTCTAGGAGCTGTGTTGAGATATTCCCGATTGAATTGGACCATAGGCTGTACAGAGAAATATCTGCTTCTAAAACCAAAACGGAGCTATCTAACTGAACGGTTGTCAATGTGTGCATTCAAACGATGGAGGTAAACTCACGTGTGGATTCAGCGGTTTGCAAACCCTTTCTGTGAAAAATCCCAAAACCGGCATTTCCAGCCCAATGCCGTCATACGTACGAAACAGCAGTAAACTTCGTCTAAAACTCAGGAGAAACGTTTCCTTGAAACTGCTCGGCTGTGCGTTCGTTCACCTAAGAGAGTTGAATCTATGTTGAGATTCAGCGAGTCAGAAACACGTTTCTTCTAGGAGCTGCGTTGGGATATTCCCGAGTGAATGGGACCATAGGCTGTACAGAGAAATATCTGCATCTAAAACCAAAACGGATCTATCTAACTGAATGTTTGTCAATGGGCGCATTCAACTGAGGGAGTTAAACTCACGTGTGGATTCAGCGGTTTGCAAACCCTTTCTGTGCAGAATCCCAAAACTGGCATTACCAGTCCAATGCTGGCATACGTACGAAAAGCAGTAAACTCCGTCTAAAACTCAGGAGAAACGTTTCTTTGAAACTGCTCTGCTGTGCGTTCATTCACCTAGGAGAATTGAATGTATGTTGAGATTCAGCGAGTCAGAGACACGTTTCTTCTAGGAGCTGCGTTGGGATATTCTCGTGTGAATGGACCATAGACTGTACAGAGAAATATCTGCTTCTAAAACCAAAACGGAGCTATCTAACTGAATTGTTGTCAACGGGTGCATTCAACTGACGGAGTTAAACTCACGTGTGGATTCAGCGGTTTGCAAACCCTTTCTGTGCAGAATGCCAAATCCGGCATTTCCAGCCCAATGCCGGCATACATACGAAACAGTAGTAAACTTCGTCTAAAACTCAGGAGAAACGTTTCCTTCAAACTGCTCGGCTTTGCATTCGTTCACCTAAGAGAGTTGAATCTATGTTGAGATTCAGCGATGCAGAAACACGTTTCTTTTAGGAGATGCGTTGGGATATTCTCAAGTGAATGGGACCATAGTCTGTACAGAGAAATATCTGCTTCTAAAACCAAAACGGAGTCATCTAACTGACTGATTGTCAATGTGTGCATTCAACTGACGGAGTTAAACTCACGAGTGGATTCAGCGGTTTGCAAACCCTTTCTGTGCAGAATCCCCAAACCGGCATTTCCAGCCCAATGCCGGTATACATACGAAACAGCAGTAAACTTCGTCTATAACTCAGGAGAAACGTTTCCTTGAAACTGCTCTGCTGTCCGTTCATTCACCTGAGAGAGTTGAATCCATGTTGAGATTCAGCCAGTCAGAAACACGTTTCTCTAGCAGCTGCGTTGGGATATTCCCGAGTGAATGGAACCATAGACTGTACAGAGTAATATCTGCTTCTAAAACCAAAACGGAGCTATCTAACTGAATGGTTGTCAATGTGTGCATTCAACTGACGGAGTTACACTCACGTGTGGATTCAGCGGTTTGCAAAGACTTTCTGTGCAGAATCCCAAAACCGGCATTTCCAGCCCAATGCCGTCATACATACGAAACAGCTGTAAAATTCGTCTAAAACTCAGGAGAAACGTTTCCTTGAAACTGCTCGGCTGTGCGTTCGTTCACGTAAGAGAGTTGAATCCATGTTGAGGTTCACCGAGTCAGAAACACGTTTCTCTAGGAGCTGCATTGGGGTATTCACGAGTGAATTGGACCATAGGCTGTACAGAGAAATATCTGCTTCTAAAACCAAAACGGAGCTATATAACTGAATGGTTGTCAATGTGTGCATTCAACTGACGGAGTTAAACTTACGTGTGGATTCCGCAGTTTGCAAAGCCTTTCTGTGCAGAATCCCAAAAACGGCATTTCCAGCCCTATGCCGGCATACGTACGAAACAGCAGTAAACTTCGTCTAAAACTCAGCAGAAACGTTTCCTTGAAACTGCCCTGTTGTGTGTTCTTTCACCTAAGAGAGTTGAATTTATGTTGAGATTCACCGAGTCAGAAACACTTTGCTTCTAGGAGCTGCGTTGGGATATTCACGAGTGAATGGGACCATAGGCTGTACAGAGAAATATCTGCTTTTAAAACCAAAACGGAGCTATCTAAATGAATGGTTGTCAATGTGTGCATTCAAATGACGGAGTTACACTCACGTGTGGATTCAGCGGTTTGCAAAGACTTTCTGTGCAGAATCCCAAAACCGGCATTTCCAGCCCAATGCCGTCATACATACAAAACAGCAGTAAAATTCGTCTAAAACTCAGGAGAAACGTTTCCTTGAAACTGCTCGGCTGTGCGTTCGTTCACCTAAGAGAGTTGAATCTATGTTGAGATTCAGCGAGTCAGAAACACGTTTCTTCTAGGAGCTGCATTGGGATATTCCCGAGTGAATGGGACCATAGGCCGTACAGAGAAATATCTGCTTCTAAAACCAAAACGGAGCTATTTAACTGAATGGTTGTCAAAGTGTGCATTCAGCTGACAGAGTTAAACTCACGTGTGGATTCAGCGGTTTGCAAACCCCTTCTGTGCAGAATCCCAAAACCGGCTTTTCCAGCCCAATGCCGGCATACGTACGAAACAGCAGTAAACTTCGTCTAAAACTCAGGAGAAACGTTTCCTTGAAACTGCTCTGCTGTGCGTTCGTTCACCTGAGAGAGTTGAATCTATGTTGAGAATCAGGGAGTCAGAAACATGTTTCTCTAGGAGCTGCGTTGGGATATTCCCGAGTGAATGGGACCATAGGCTGTACAGAGAAATATCTGCTTCTAAAACCAAAACGGAGCTATCTAACTGAATGGTTGTCAATGTGTGCATTCAACTGACGGAGTTAAACTCACGTGTGGATTCAGCGGTATTCAAACCCTTTCTGTGCAGAATCCCAAAACCGGAATTTCCAGCCCAATGCCGTCATACATACAAAACAGCAGTAAAATTCGTGTAAAACTCAGGAGAAACGTTTCCTTGAAACTGCTCGGCTGTGCGTTCGTTCACCTAAGAGAGTTGAATCTGTGTTGAGATTCAACGAGTCAGAAACACGATTCTTCTAGGAGCTGCCTTGGGATATTCCCGAGTGAATGGGACCATAGGCTGTACAGAGAAATTTCTGCTTCTAAAACCAAAACGGAGCTATCTAACTGAATGTTTGTCAATGTGTGCATTCAAATGACGGAGTTAAACTCCCGTGTGGATTAAGCGGTTTGCAAACCCTTTCTGTGCAGAATCCCAAAGCCGGCATTTCCAGCCCTATGCCGGCATACGTACGAAACAGCAGTAAACTTAGTCTAAAACTCAGGAGTAACGTTTCCTTGAAACTGCTCTGCTGTGTGTTCATTCACCTAAGAGAGTTGAATCTATGGTGAGATTCCACGAGTCAGAAACACGTTTCTTCTAGGAACTGCGTTGGGATATTCCCGAGTGAATGGGACCATAGGCTGTACAGAGAAATATCTGCTTCTAAAACCAAAACGGAGCTGTCTAACTGAATGGCTGTCAATGTGTGCATTCAACTGACGTAGTTAAACTCACGTGTGGATTCAGCGGTTTGCAAACACTTTCTGTGCAGAATCCCAAAACCGGCATTTCCAGCCCAATGCCGTCATAGGTACGAAACAGCAGTAAACTTCGTCTAAAACTCAGGAGAAACGTTTCCTTGACACTGCTCGGTTCTGCGTTCATTCACCTAAGAGAGTTGAATCTATGTTGAGATTCAGCGAGACAGAAACACGTTTCTTCTAGGAGCTGCATTGGGATATTCCCGAGTGAATGGGACCATAGGCCGTACAGAGAAATATCTGCTTCTAAAACCAAAACGGAGCTATCTAACTGAATGGTTGTCAATGTGTGCATTCAACTGACGGAATTAAACTCACGTGTGGATTCAGCGGTTTGCAAGCAGTTTCTGTGCAGAATCCCAAAACCGGCATTTCCAGGCCAATGCCGGCCTACGTACGAAACAGCAGTAAACTTCGTCTAAAACTCAGGAGAAACGTTTTCTTGAAACTGCAGTGCTGTGCATTCATTCACCTGAGAGAGTTGAATCCATGTTGAGATTCAGTGAGTCAGAAACACGTTTCTCTAGGAGCTGCGTTGTGATATTCCCGAGTGAATGGGACCATAGGCTGTACAGAGAAATATCTGCTTCTAAAACCAAAACGGAGCTATCTAACTGAATGGTTGTCAATGTGTGCATTCAACTGACGGTGTTAAAGTCACGTGTGGATACAGCGGTTTGCAAACCCTTTCTGTGCAGAATCCCAGAACCGGCATTTCCAGCCCTATGACGGCATACGTACGAAACAGCAGTAAACATCGTCTAAAACTCAGGAGAATCGTTACCTTGAAACTGCTCTGCTGTGTGTTCATTCACCTAAGAGAGTTGAATCTATGCTGAGATTCCACGAGTCAGAAACACGTTTCTTCTAGGAGCTGCTTTGGGATATTCCCGAGTGAATGGGACCATAGGCTTTACAGAGAAATATCTGGTTCTAAAACCAAAACGGAGCTATCTAACTGAATGGTTGTCAATGTGTGCATTCAAATGACGGAGTTAAACTCACGTGTGGATTCAGCGGTTTGCAAAGACTTTCTGTGCAGAATCCCAAAACCGGCATTTCCAGCCCAATGCTGTCATACATACGAAACAGCTGTAAAATTCGTCTAAAACTCAGGAGAAACGTTTCCTTGAAACTGCTTGGCTGTGCGTTCGTTCACGTAAGAGAGTTGAATCCATGTTGAGATTCAGCGAGTCAGAAACACGTTTCTCTAGGAGCTGCATTGGGGTATTCGCGAGTGAATTGGACCATAGGCTGTACAGAGAAATATCTGCTTCTAAAACCAAAACGGAGCTATATAACTGAATGGTTGTCAATGTGTGCATTCAACTGTCGGAGTTAAACTCACGTGTGGATTCGGCAGTTTGCAAACCCTTTCTGTGCAGAATCCCAAAACCGGCATTTCCAGCCCTATGCCGGCATACGTACGAAACAGCAGTAAACTTCGTCTAAAACTCAGGAGAAACGTTTCCTTGAAACTGCCCTGTTGTGTGTTCGTTCACCTAAGAGAGTTGAATTTATGTTGAGATTCACCGAGTCAGAAACACGTTTCTTCTAGGAGCTGCGTTGGGATATTCACGAGTGAATGGGACCATAGGCTGTACAGAGAAATTTCTGCTTCTAAAACCAAAACGGAGCTATCTAACTGAATGGTTGTCAATGTGTGCACTCAACTGACGGAGTTAAACTCACGTGTGGATTCAGCGGTTTGCAAACACTTTCTGTGCAGAATCCCAAAACCGGTATTTCCAGCCCAATGCTGTCATACGTAAGAAACAGCAGTAAACTTCGTCTAAAACTCAGGAGAAACGTTTCCTTGAAACTGCTCGGCTGTGCGTTCGTTCACCTAAGAGAGTTGAATCTGTGTTGAGATTCAACGAGTCAGAAACACGTTTCTTCTAGGAGCTGCGTTGGGATATTCCCGAGTGAATGGGACCATAGGCTGTACAGAGAAATTTCTGCTTCTAAAACCAAAACGGAACTATCTAACTGAATGGTTGTCAATGTGTGCATTCAACTGATGGAGTTAAACTCACGTGTGGATTCAGCGGTTTGCAAACCCTTTCTGTGCAGAATACCAAAACTGGCGTTTCGAGCCCAGTGCCTTCATACATACGAAACAGCAGTAAACTTCGTATAAAACTCAGGAGAAACGTTTCCTTGAAACTGCTCGGCTGTGCGTTCGTTCACCTAAGAGAGTTGAATCTATGTTGAGATTCATTGAGTCAGAAACACGTTTCTTCTAGGACCTGCGTTGGGATATTCCCGTGTGAATGGGACCATAGGCTGTACAGAGAAATATCTGCTTCTAAAACCAAAACGGAGCTATCTAACTGAATGGTTGTCAATGTGTGCATTCAACTGACGGAGTACAACTCACGTGTGGATTCAGCGGTTTGCAAACCCTTTCTGTGCAGAATCCCAAAACCGGCATTTCCAGTTCAATGCCGGCATACGTACGAAACAACGGTAAATTTCGTCTAAAACTCAGGAGAAACGTTTCCTTGAAACTGCTCTGCTGTGCCTTCATTCACCTAAGAGAGTTGAATGTATGTTGAGATTCAGCGAGTCAGAAACACGTTTCTTCTAGGACCTGCGTTGGGATATTCCCGAATGAATGGACCATAGGCTTTACAGAGAAATATCTGCTTCTAAAACCAAAACGGAGCTATCTAACTGAATGGTTGACAATGGGTGCATTCAACTGACGGAGATAAACTCACGTGTTGATTCAGCGGTTTGCAAACCCTTTCTGTGCAGAATGCCAAAACCGGCATTTCCAGCCCAATGCCGGCATACGTACGAAACAGCAGTAAACTTCGTCTAAAACTCAGGAGAAACGTTTCCTTGAAACTGCTCTGCTGTGCGTTCATTCACCTAAGAGAGTTGAATCTATGTTGAGATTCAACGAGTCAGAAACACGTTTCTTCTAGGAGCTGTGTTGAGATATTCCCGATTGAATTGGACCATAGGCTGTACAGAGAAATATCTGCTTCTAAAACCAAAACGGAGCTATCTAACTGAACGGTTGTCAATGTGTGCATTCAAACGATGGAGGTAAACTCACGTGTGGATTCAGCGGTTTGCAAACCCTTTCTGTGAAAAATCCCAAAACCGGCATTTCCAGCCCAATGCCGTCATACGTACGAAACAGCAGTAAACTTCGTCTAAAACTCAGGAGAAACGTTTCCTTGAAACTGCTCGGCTGTGCGTTCGTTCACCTAAGAGAGTTGAATCTATGTTGAGATTCAGCGAGTCAGAAACACGTTTCTTCTAGGAGCTGCGTTGGGATATTCCCGAGTGAATGGGACCATAGGCTGTAAAGAGAAATATCTGCATCTAAAACCAAAACGGATCTATCTAACTGAATGTTTGTCAATGGGCGCATTCAACTGAGGGAGTTAAACTCACGTGTGGATTCAGCGGTTTGCAAACCCTTTCTGTGCAGAATCCCAAAACTGGCATTACCAGTCCAATGCTGGCATACGTACGAAAAGCAGTAAACTCCGTCTAAAACTCAGGAGAAACGTTTCTTTGAAACTGCTCTGCTGTGCGTTCATTCACCTAGGAGAATTGAATGTATGTTGAGATTCAGCGAGTCAGAGACACGTTTCTTCTAGGAGCTGCGTTGGGATATTCCCGTGTGAATGGACCATAGACTGTACAGAGAAATATCTGCTTCTAAAACCAAAACGGAGCTATCTAACTGAATTGTTGTCAACGGGTGCATTCAACTGACGGAGTTAAACTCACGTGTGGATTCAGCGGTTTGCAAACCCTTTCTGTGCAGAATGCCAAATCCGGCATTTCCAGCCCAATGCCGGCATACATACGAAACAGTAGTAAACTTCGTCTAAAACTCAGGAGAAACGTTTCCTTCAAACTGCTCGGCTTTGCATTCGTTCACCTAAGAGAGTTGAATCTATGTTGAGATTCAGCGATGCAGAAACACGTTTCTTTTAGGAGATGCGTTGGGATATTCTCAAGTGAATGGGACCATAGTCTGTACAGAGAAATATCTGCTTCTAAAACCAAAACGGAGTCATCTAACTGACTGATTGTCAATGTGTGCATTCAACTGACGGAGTTAAACTCACGAGTGGATTCAGCGGTTTGCAAACCCTTTCTGTGCAGAATCCCCAAACCGGCATTTCCAGCCCAATGCCGGTATACATACGAAACAGCAGTAAACTTCGTCTATAACTCAGGAGAAACGTTTCCTTGAAACTGCTCTGCTGTCCGTTCATTCACCTGAGAGAGTTGAATCCATGTTGAGATTCAGCCAGTCAGAAACACGTTTCTCTAGCAGCTGCGTTGGGATATTCCCGAGTGAATGGAACCATAGACTGTACAGAGTAATATCTGCTTCTAAAACCAAAACGGAGCTATCTAACTGAATGGTTGTCAATGTGTGCATTCAACTGACGGAGTTACACTCACGTGTGGATTCAGCGGTTTGCAAAGACTTTCTGTGCAGAATCCCAAAACCGGCATTTCCAGCCCAATGCCGTCATACATACGAAACAGCTGTAAAATTCGTCTAAAACTCAGGAGAAACGTTTCCTTGAAACTGCTCGGCTGTGCGTTCGTTCACGTAAGACAGTTGAATCCATGTTGAGGTTCACCGAGTCAGAAACACGTTTCTCTAGGAGCTGCATTGGGGTATTCACGAGTGAATTGGACCATAGGCTGTACAGAGAAATATCTGCTTCTAAAACCAAAACGGAGCTATATAACTGAATGGTTGTCAATGTGTGCATTCAACTGACGGAGTTAAACTTACGTGTGGATTCCGCAGTTTGCAAAGCCTTTCTGTGCAGAATCCCAAAAACGGCATTTCCAGCCCTATGCCGGCATACGTACGAAACAGCAGTAAACTTCGTCTAAAACTCAGCAGAAACGTTTCCTTGAAACTGCCCTGTTGTGTGTTCTTTCACCTAAGAGAGTTGAATTTATGTTGAGATTCACCGAGTCAGAAACACGTTGCTTCTAGGAGCTGCGTTGGGATATTCACGAGTGAATGGGACCATAGGCTGTACAGAGAAATATCTGCTTTTAAAACCAAAACGGAGCTATCTAAATGAATGGTTGTCAATGTGTGCATTCAACTGACGGAGTTACACTCACGTGTGGATTCAGCGGTTTGCAAAGACTTTCTGTGCAGAATCCCAAAACCGGCATTTCCAGCCCAATGCCGTCATACATACAAAACAGCAGTAAAATTCGTCTAAAACTCAGGAGAAACGTTTCCTTGAAACTGCTCGGCTGTGCGTTCGTTCACCTAAGAGAGTTGAATCTATGTTGAGATTCAGCGAGTCAGAAACACGTTTCTTCTAGGAGCTGCATTGGGATATTCCCGAGTGAATGGGACCATAGGCCGTACAGAGAAATATCTGCTTCTAAAACCAAAACGGAGCTATTTAACTGAATGGTTGTCAAAGTGTGCATTCAGCTGACAGAGTTAAACTCACGTGTGGATTCAGCGGTTTGCAAACCCCTTCTGTGCAGAATCCCAAAACCGGCTTTTCCAGCCCAATGCCGGCATACGTACGAAACAGCAGTAAACTTCGTCTAAAACTCAGGAGAAACGTTTCCTTGAAACTGCTCTGCTGTGCGTTCGTTCACCTGAGAGAGTTGAATCTATGTTGAGAATCAGGGAGTCAGAAGCACGTTTCTCTAGGAGCTGCGTTGGGATATTCCCGAGTGAATGGGACCATAGGCTGTACAGAGAAATATCTGCTTCTAAAACCAAAACGGAGCTATCTAACTGAATGGTTGTCAATGTGTGCATTCAACTGACGGAGTTAAACTCACGTGTGGATTCAGCGGTATTCAAACCCTTTCTGTGCAGAATCCCAAAACCGGAATTTCCAGCCCAATGCCGTCATACATACAAAACAGCAGTAAAATTCGTGTAAAACTCAGGAGAAACGTTTCCTTGAAACTGCTCGGCTGTGCGTTCGTTCACCTAAGAGAGTTGAATCTGTGTTGAGATTCAACGAGTCAGAAACACGATTCTTCTAGGAGCTGCCTTGGGATATTCCCGAGTGAATGGGACCATAGGCTGTACAGAGAAATTTCTGCTTCTAAAACCAAAACGGAGCTATCTAACTGAATGTTTGTCAATGTGTGCATTCAAATGACGGAGTTAAACTCCCGTGTGGATTAAGCGCTTTGCAAACCCTTTCTGTGCAGAATCCCAAAGCCGGCATTTCCAGCCCTATGCCGGCATACGTACGAAACAGCAGTAAACTTAGTCTAAAACTCAGGAGTAACGTTTCCTTGAAACTGCTCTGCTGTGTGTTCATTCACCTAAGAGAGTTGAATCTATGGTGAGATTCCACGAGTCAGAAACACGTTTCTTCTAGGAACTGCGTTGGGATATTCCCGAGTGAATGGGACCATAGGCTGTACAGAGAAATATCTGCTTCTAAAACCAAAACGGAGCTGTCTAACTGAATGGCTGTCAATGTGTGCATTCAACTGACGTAGTTAAACTCACGTGTGGATTCAGCGGTTTGCAAACACTTTCTGTGCAGAATCCCAAAACCGGCATTTCCAGCCCAATGCCGTCATAGGTACGAAACAGCAGTAAACTTCGTCTAAAACTCAGGAGAAACGTTTCCTTGACACTGCTCGGTTCTGCGTTCATTCACCTAAGAGAGTTGAATCTATGTTGAGATTCAGCGAGACAGAAACACGTTTCTTCTAGGAGCTGCATTGGGATATTCCCGAGTGAATGGGACCATAGGCCGTACAGAGAAATATCTGCTTCTAAAACCAAAACGGAGCTATCTAACTGAATGGTTGTCAATGTGTGCATTCAACTGACGGAATTAAACTCACGTGTGGATTCAGCGGTTTGCAAGCAGTTTCTGTGCAGAATCCCAAAACCGGCATTTCCAGGCCAATGCCGGCCTACGTACGAAACAGCAGTAAACTTCGTCTAAAACTCAGGAGAAACGTTTTCTTGAAACTGCAGTGCTGTGCATTCATTCACCTGAGAGAGTTGAATCCATGTTGAGATTCAGTGAGTCAGAAACACGTTTCTCTAGGAGCTGCGTTGTGATATTCCCGAGTGAATGGGACCATAGGCTGTACAGAGAAATATCTGCTTCTAAAACCAAAACGGAGCTATCTAACTGAATGGTTGTCAATGTGTGCATTCAACTGACGGTGTTAAAGTCACGTGTGGATACAGCGGTTTGCAAACCCTTTCTGTGCAGAATCCCAGAACCGGCATTTCCAGCCCTATGACGGCATACGTACGAAACAGCAGTAAACATCGTCTAAAACTCAGGAGAATCGTTACCTTGAAACTGCTCTGCTGTGTGTTCATTCACCTAAGAGAGTTGAATCTATGCTGAGATTCCACGAGTCAGAAACACGTTTCTTCTAGGAGCTGCTTTGGGATATTCCCGAGTGAATGGGACCATAGGCTTTACAGAGAAATATCTGGTTCTAAAACCAAAACGGAGCTATCTAACTGAATGGTTGTCAATGTGTGCATTCAAATGACGGAGTTAAACTCACGTGTGGATTCAGCGGTTTGCAAAGACTTTCTGTGCAGAATCCCAAAACCGGCATTTCCAGCCCAATGCTGTCATACATACGAAACAGCTGTAAAATTCGTCTAAAACTCAGGAGAAACGTTTCCTTGAAACTGCTTGGCTGTGCGTTCGTTCACGTAAGAGAGTTGAATCCATGTTGAGATTCAGGGAGTCAGAAACACGTTTCTCTAGGAGCTGCATTGGGGTATTCGCGAGTGAATTGGACCATAGGCTGTACAGAGAAATATCTGCTTCTAAAACCAAAACGGAGCTATATAACTGAATGGTTGTCAATGTGTGCATTCAACTGTCAGAGTTAAACTCACGTGTGGATTCGGCAGTTTGCAAACCCTTTCTGTGCAGAATCCCAAAACCGGCATTTCCAGCCCTATGCCGGCATACGTACGAAACAGCAGTAAACTTCGTCTAAAACTCAGGAGAAACGTTTCCTTGAAACTGCCCTGTTGTGTGTTCGTTCACCTAAGAGAGTTGAATTTATGTTGAGATTCACCGAGTCAGAAACACGTTTCTTCTAGGAGCTGCGTTGGGATATTCACGAGTGAATGGGACCATAGGCTGTACAGAGAAATTTCTGCTTCTAAAACCAAAACGGAGCTATCTAACTGAATGGTTGTCAATGTGTGCACTCAACTGACGGAGTTAAACTCACGTGTGGATTCAGCGGTTTGCAAACACTTTCTGTGCAGAATCCCAAAACCGGTATTTCCAGCCCAATGCTGTCATACGTAAGAAACAGCAGTAAACTTCGTCTAAAACTCAGGAGAAACGTTTCCTTGAAACTGCTCGGCTGTGCGTTCGTTCACCTAAGAGAGTTGAATCTGTGTTGAGATTCAACGAGTCAGAAACACGTTTCTTCTAGGAGCTGCGTTGGGATATTCCCGAGTGAATGGGACCATAGGCTGTACAGAGAAATTTCTGCTTCTAAAACCAAAACGGAACTATCTAACTGAATGGTTGTCAATGTGTGCATTCAACTGATGGAGTTAAACTCCCGTGTGGATTAAGCGGTTTGCAAACCCTTTCTGTGCAGAATCCCAAAACCGGCATTTCCAGCCCTATGCCGGCATACGTACGAAACAGCAGTAAACTTCGTCTGAAACTCAGGAGTAACGTTTCCTTGAAAGTCCTCTGCTGTGTGTTCATTCACCTAAGAGAGTTGAATCTATGCTGAGATTCCACGAGTCAGAAACACGTTTCTTCTAGGAGCTTCGTTGGGATATTCCCGAGTGAATGGGACCATAGGCTGTACAGAGAAATATGTGCTTCTAAAACCAAAACGGAGCTATCTAACTGAGTGGTTGTCAATGTGTGCATTCAACTGATGGAGTTAAACTCACGTGTGGATTCAGCGGTTTGCAAACACTTTCTGTGCAGAATCCCAAAACTGGCATTTCTAGCCCAGTGCCTTCATACATACGAAACAGCAGTAAACTTCGTCTAAAACTCAGGAGAAACGTTTCCTTGAAACTGCTCGGCTGTGCGTTCGTTCACCTAAGAGAGTTGAATCTATGTTGAGATTCAGCGAGTCAGAAACCCGTTTCTTCTAGGAGCTGCGTTGGGATATTCCCGAGTGAATGGGACCATAGGCTGTACAGAGAAATATCTGCATCTAAAACCAAAACGGAGCTATCTAACTGAATGGTTGTCAATGGGCGCATTCAACTGAGGGAGTTAAACTCACGTGTGGATTCAGCGGTTGTCAAACCCTTTCTGTGCAGAATCCCAAAACCGGCATTTCCAGTCCAATGCTGGCATACGTACGAAAAGCAGTAAACTTCGTCTAAAACTCAGGAGAAACGTTTCTTTGAAACTGCTCTGCTGTGCGTTCATTCACCTAAGAGAATTGAATGTATGTTGAGATTCAGCGAGTCAGAAACACGTTTCTTCTAGGAGCTGCGTTGGGATATTCCCGTGTGAATGGACCATAGACTGTACAGAGAAATATCTGCTTGTAAAACCAAAACGGAGGTATCTAACTGAATGGTTGTCAATGTGTGCATTCAACTGACGGAGTTAAACTCACGTGTGGATTCAGCGGTTTGCAAACCCTTTCTGTGCAGAATGCCAAAACCGGCATTTCCAGCCCAATGCCGGCATACGTAGGAAACAGCAGTAAACTTCGTCTAAAACTCAGGAGAAACGTTTCCTTCAAACTGCTCGGCTTTGCATTCGTTCACCTAAGAGAGTTGAATCTTTGTTGAGATTCAGCGATGCAGAAACACGTTTCTTTTAGGAGCTGCGTTGGGATATTCTCGAGTGAATGGGACCATAGGCTGTACAGAGAAATATCTGCTTCTAAAACCAAAACGGAGTCATCTAACTGACTGATTGTCAATGTGTGCATTCAACTGACGGAATTAAACTCACGTGTGGATTCAGCGGTTTGCAAACATTTTCTGTGCAGAATCCCAAAACCGGCATTTCCAGCCCTATGCCGGCATACGTACGAAACAGCAGTAAACCTCGTCTACAACTCAGGAGAAACGTTTCCTTGAAACTGCTCGGCTGTGCGTTCGTTCAACTAAGAGAGTTGAATCTATGCTGATATTCAGCGAGTCAGAAACAGGTTTCTTCTAGGAGTTGCGTTGGGATATTCCCGAGTGAATGGGACTATAGGCTGTACAGAGAAATATCTGCTTTTAAAACCAAAATGGAGCAATCTAACTGAATGGTTGTCAATGTGTGCATTCAACTGACGGAGTTAAACTCACGTGTGGATTCAGCGGTTTGTAAACCCTTTCTGTGCAGAATCCCAAAACCGGCATTTCCACTCCAATGCCGGCATACGTACGAAACAGCAGTAAACTTCGTCTAAAACTCAGGAGAAACGTTTCCTTGAAACTGCTCGGCTGTGAGTTCGTTCACCTAAGAGAGTTGAATCTATGTTGAGATTCAGCGATGCAGAAACACGTTTCTTCTAGGAGCTGCGTTGGGATATTCCCGAGTGAATGGGACCATAGGCTGTACAGAGAAATATCTGCTTCTAAAACCAAAGCGGAACCATCTAACTGACTGATTGTCAATGTGTGCATTCAACTGACGGAGTTAACCTCACGTGTGGATTCAGCGGTTTGCAAACCCTTTCTGTGCAGAATCCCAAAACCGGCATTTCCAGCCCAATGCCGGCCTACGTACGAAACAGCAGTAAACTTCGTCCAAAACTCAGGAGAAACGTTTCCTTGAAAGTGCTCTGCTGTGCGTTCATTCACCTGAGGGAGTTGAATCCATGTTGAGATTCAGTGAGTCAGAAACACGTTTCTCTAGGAGCTGCGTTGTGATATTCCCGAGTGAATGGGACCATAGGCTGTACAGAGAAATATCTGCTTCTAAAACCAAAACGGAGATATCTAACTGAATGGTTGTCAATGTGTGCATTCAACTGACGGTGTTAAAGTCACATGTGGATACAGCGGTTTGCAAACCCTTTCTGTGCAGAATCCCAGAACCGGCATTTGCAGCCCTATGACGGCATACGTACGAAACAGCAGTAAACATCGTCTAAAACTCAGGAGAATCGTTACCTTGAAACTGCTCTGCTGTGTGTTCATTCACCTAAGAGAGTTGAATCTATGCTGAGATTCCACGAGTCAGAAACACGTTTCTTCTAGGAGCTGCGTTGGGATATTCCCGAGTGAATGGGACCATAGGCTTTACAGAGAAATATCTGCTTCTAAAACCAAAACGGAGCTATCTAACTGAATGGTTGTCAATGTGTGCATTCAAATGACGGAGTTAAACTCACGTGTGGATTCAGCGGTTTGCAAAGACTTTCTGTGCAGAATCACAAAACCGGCATTTCCAGCCCAATGCCATCATACATACGAAACAGCAGTAAACTTCGTCTAAAACTCAGGAGAAACGTTTCCTTGAAACTGCTCGGCTGTGCGTTCGTTCACCTAAGAGTGTTGAATATCTGTTGGGATTCAGCGAGTCAGAAACACGCTTCTTCTAGGAGCTGCATTGGGATATTCCCGAGTGAATGGGAACATAGGCTATACAGAGAAATACCTGCTTCTAATACCAAAACGGAGCTATCTAACTGAATGGTTGTCAATGGGTGCATTCAACTGAGGGAGTTAAACTCACGTGTGGATTCAGCTGTTTGCAAACCCTTTCTGTACAGAATCCCAAAACCGGCATTTCCAGCCCAATGCCGGCATACGTACGAAACAGCAGTAAACTTCGTCTAAAACTCAGGAGAAACGTTTCCTTGAAACTGCTCTGCTGTGCGTTCGTTCACCTAAGAGAGTTGAATCTATGTTGAGATTCATCGAGTCAGAAACACGTTTCTTCTAGGACCTGCGTTGGGATATTCCCGAGTGAATGGGACCATAGGCTGTACAGAGAAATATCTGCTTCTAAAACCAAAACGGAGCTATCTAACTGAATGGTTGTCAATGTGTGCATTCAACTGACGGAGTTAAACTCACGTGTGGATTCCGCAGTTTGCAAACCCTTTCTGTGCAGAATCCCAAAACCGGCATTTCCAGCCCTATGCCGGCATACGTACGAAACAGCAGTAAACTTCGTCTAAAACTCAGGAGAAACGTTTCCTTGAAACTGCCCTGTTGTGTGTTCGTTCACCTAAGAGAGTTGAATTTATGTTGAGATTCACCGAGTCAGAAACACGTTTCTTCTAGGACCTGCGTTGGGATATTCACGAGTGAATGGGACCATAGGCTGTACAGAGAAATATCTGCTTTTAAAACCAAAACGGAGCTATCTAACTGAATGGTTGTCAATGTGTGCATTCAACTGACGGAGTTACACTCACGTGTGGATTCAGCGGTTTGCAAAGACTTTCTGTGCAGAATCCCAAAACCGGCATTTCCAGCCCAATGCCGTCATACATAGGAAACAGCAGTAAACTTCGTCTAAAACTCAGGAGAAACGTTTCCTTGAAACTGCTCGGCTGTGCGTTCGTTCACCTAAGAGAGTTGAATCTATGTTAAGATTCAGCGAGTCAGAAACACGTTTCTTCTAGGAGCTGCGTTGGGATATTCCCGAGTGAATGGACCATAGGCTGTACAGAGAAATATCTGCGTCTAAAACCAAAACCTCGCTATCTAACTGAATGGTTGTGAATCGGTGCATTCAACTGACGGAGTTAAACTCACGTGTTGATTCAGCGGTTTGCAAACCCTTTCTGTGCAGAATGCCAAAACCGGCATTTCCAGCCCAATGCCGTCATACGTACGAAACAGCAGTAAACTTCGTCTAAAACTCCGGAGAAACGTTTCCTTGAAACTGCTCGGCTGTGTGTTCGTTCACCTAAGAGAGTTGAATCTATGTTGAGATTCATTGAGTCAGAAACACGTTTCTTCTAGGACCTGCGTTGGGATATTCCCGTGTGAATGGGACCATAGGCTGTACAGAGAAATATCTGCTTCTAAAACCAAAACGGAGCTATCTAACTGAATGGTTGTCAATGTGTTCATTCAACGGACGGAGTACAACTCACGTGTGGATTCAGCGGTTTGCAAACCCTTTCTGTGCAGAATCCCAAAACCGGCATTTCCAGTTCAATGCCGGCATACGTACGAAACAACGGTAAATTTCGTCTAAAACTCAGGAGAAACGTTTCTTTGAAACTGCTCTGCTGTGCCTTCATTCACCTAAGAGAGTTGAAAGTATGTTGAGATTCAGCGAGTCAGAAACACGTTTCTTCTAGGACCTGCGTTGGGATATTCCCGAACGAATGGACCATAGGCTTTACAGAGAAATATCTGCTTCTAAAACCAAAACGGAGCTATCTAACTGAATGGTTGACAATGGGTGCATTCAACTGACGGAGATAAACTCACGTGTTGATTCAGCGGTTTGCAAACCCTTTCTGTGCAGAATGCCAAAACCGGCATTTCCAGCCCAATGCCGGCATACGTACGAAACAGCAGTAAACTTCGTCTAAAACTCAGGAGAAACGTTTCCTTGAAACTGCTCTGCTGTGCGTTCATTCACCTAAGAGAGTTGAATCTATGTTGAGATTCAACGAGTCAGAAACACGTTTCTTCTAGGAGCTGTGTTGAGATATTCCCGATTGAATTGGACCATAGGCTGTACAGAGAAATATCTGCTTCTAAAACCAAAACGGAGCTATCTAACTGAACGGTTGTCAATGTGTGCATTCAAACGATGGAGGTAAACTCACGTGTGGATTCAGCGGTTTGCAAACCCTTTCTGTGAAAAATCCCAAAACCGGCATTTCCAGCCCAATGCCGTCATACGTACGAAACAGCAGTAAACTTCGTCTAAAACTCAGGAGAAACGTTTCCTTGAAACTGCTCGGCTGTGCGTTCGTTCACCTAAGAGAGTTGAATCTATGTTGAGATTCAGCGAGTCAGAAACAAGCTTCTTCTAGGAGCTGCGTTGGGATATTCCCGAGTGAATGGGACCATAGGCTGTACAGAGAAATATCTGCATCTAAAACCAAAACGGAGCTATCTAACTGAATGGTTGTCAATGGGCGCATTCAACTGAGGGAGCTAAACTCACGTGTGGATTCAGCGGTTTGCAAACCCTTTCTGTGCAGAATCCCCAAACCGGCATTTCCAGCCCAATGCCGGTATACATACGAAACAGCAGTAAACTTCGTCTATAACTCAGGAGAAACGTTTCCTTGAAACTGCTCTGCTGTCCGTTCATTCACCTGAGAGAGTTGAATCCATGTTGAGATTCAGCCAGTCAGAAACACGTTTCTCTAGCAGCTGCGTTGGGATATTCCCGAGTGAATGGAACCATAGACTGTACAGAGTAATATCTGCTTCTAAAACCAAAACGGAGCTATCTAACTGAATGGTTGTCAATGTGTGCATTCAACTGACGGAGTTACACTCACGTGTGGATTCAGCGGTTTGCAAAGACTTTCTGTGCAGAATCCCAAAACCGGCATTTCCAGCCCAATGCCGTCATACATACGAAACAGCTGTAAAATTCGTCTAAAACTCAGGAGAAACGTTTCCTTGAAACTGCTCGGTTGTGCGTTCGTTCACGTAAGAGAGTTGAATCCATGTTGAGGTTCACCGAGTCAGAAACACGTTTCTCTAGGAGCTGCATTGGGGTATTCGCGAGTGAATTGGACCATAGGCTGTACAGAGAAATATCTGCTTCTAAAACCAAAACGGAGCTATCTCACTGAATGGTTGTCAATGTGTGCATTCAACTGACGGAGTTAAACTTACGTGTGGATTCCGCAGTTTGCAAAGCCTTTCTGTGCAGAATCCCAAAACCGGCATTTCCAGCCCTATGCCGGCATACGTACGAAACAGCAGTAAACTTCGTCTAAAACTCAGGAGAAACGTTTCCTTGAAACTGCCCTGTTGTTTGTTCGTTCACCTAAGTGAGCTGAATTTATGTTGAGATTCACCGAGTCAGAAACACGTTGCTTCTAGGAGCTGCGTTGGGATATTCACGAGTGAATGGGACCATAGGCTGTACAGAGAAATATCTGCTTTTAAAACCAAAACGGAGCTATCTAAATGAATGGTTGTCAATGTGTGCATTCAACTGATGGAGTTACACTCACGTGTGGATTCAGCGGTTTGCAAAGACTTTCTGTGCAGAATCCCAAAACCGGCATTTCCAGCCCAATGCCGTCATACATACAAAACAGCAGTAAAATTCGTCTAAAACTCAGGAGAAACGTTTCCTTGAAACTGCTCGGCTGTGCGTTCGTTCACCTAAGAGAGTTGAATCTATGTTGAGATTCAGCGAGTCAGAAACACGTTTCTTCTAGGAGCTGCATTGGGATATTCCCGAGTGAATGGGACCATAGGCCGTACAGAGAAATATCTGCTTCTAAAACCAAAACGGAGCTATTTAACTGAATGGTTGTCAAAGTGTGCATTCAGCTGACAGAGTTAAACTCACGTGTGGATTCAGCGGTTTGCAAACCCCTTCTGTGCAGAATGCCAAAACCGGCTTTTCCAGCCCAATGCCGGCATACGTACGAAACAGCAGTAAACTTCGTCTAAAACTCAGTAGAAACGTTTCCTTGAAACTGCTCTGCTGTGCGTTCGTTCACCTGAGAGAGTTGAATCTATGTTGAGAATCAGGGAGTCAGAAACACGTTTCTCTAGGAGCTGCGTTGGGATATTCCCGAGTGAATGGGACCATAGGCTGTACAGAGAAATATCTGCTTCTAAAACCAAAACGGAGCTATCTAACTGAATGGTTTTCAATGTGTGCATTCAACTGACGGAGTTAAACTCACGTGTGGATTCAGTGGTTTTCAAACCCTTTCTGTGCAGAATCCCAAAACCGGCATTTCCAGCCCAATGCCGTCATACATACAAAACAGCAGTAAAATTCGTGTAAAACTCAGGAGAAACGTTTCCTTGAAACTGCTCGGCTGTGCGTTCGTTCACCTAAGAGAGTTGAATCTGTGTTGAGATTCAACGAGTCAGAAACACGATTCTTCTAGGAGCTGCGTTGGGATATTCCCGAGTGAATGGGACCATAGGCTGTACAGAGAAATTTCTGCTTCTAAAACCAAAACGGAGCTATCTAACTGAATGGTTGTCAATGTGTGCATTCAAATGACGGAGTTAAACTCCCGTGTGGATTAAGCGGTTTGCAAACCCTTTCTGTGCAGAATCCCAAAGCCGGCATTTCCAGCCCTATGCCGGCATACGTACGAAACAGCAGTAAACTTAGTCTAAAACTCAGGAGAAACGTTTCCTTGAAACTGCTCTGCTGTGTGTTCATTCACCTAAGAGAGTTGAATCTATGGTGAGATTCCACGAGTCAGAAACACGTTTCTTCTAGGAGCTGCGTTGGGATATTCCCGAGTGAATGGGACCATAGGCTGTACAGAGAAATATCTGCTTCTAAAACCAAAACGGAGCTATCTAACTGAATGGTTGTCAATGTGTGCATTCAACTGACGGAATTAAACTCACGCGTGGATTCAGCGGTTTGCAAACAGTTTCTGTGCAGAATCCCAAAACCGGCATTTCCAGCCCTATGCCGGCATACGTACGAAACAGCAGTAAACGTCGTCTAAAACTCAGGAGAATCGTTTCCTTGAAACTGCTCGGCTGTGCGTTCGTTCAACTAAGAGAGTTGAATCTATGCTGATATTCAGCGAGTCAGAAACAGGTTTCTTCTAGGAGTTGCGTTGGGATATTCCCGAGTGAATGGGACTATAGGCTGTACAGAGAAATATCTGCTTTAAAAACCAAAATGCAGCAATCTAACTGAATGGTTGTCAATGTGTGCATTCAACTGACGGAGTTAAACTCACGTGTGGATTCAGCGGTTTGTAAACCCTTTCTGTGCAGAATCCCAAAACCGGCATTTCCACTCCAATGCCGGCATACGTACGAAACAGCAGTAAACTTCGTCTAAAACTCAGGAGAAACGTTTCCTTGAAACTGCTCGGCTGTGCGTTCGTTCACCTAAGAGAATTGAATCTATGTTGAGATTCAGCGATGCAGAAACACGTTTCTTCTAGGAGCTGCGTTGGGATATTGCCGATTGAATTGGACCATAGGCTGTACAGAGAAATATCTGCTTCTAAAACCAAAACGGAGCTATCTAACTGAATGGCTGTCAATGTGTGCATTCAACTGACGTAGTTAAACTCACGTGTGGATTCAGCGGTTTGCAAACACTTTCTGTGCATAATCCCAAAACCGGCATTTCCAGCCCAATGCCGTCATAGGTACGAAACAGCAGTAAACTTCGTCTAAAACTCAGGAGAAACGTTTCCTTGACACTGCTCGGTTCTGCGTTCGTTCACCTAAGAGAGTTGAATCTATGTTGAGATTCAGCGAGTCAGAAACACGTTTCTTCTAGGAGCTGCATTGGGATATTCCCGAGTGAATGGGACCATAGGCCGTACAGAGAAATATCTGCTTCTAAAACCAAAACGGAGCTATCTAACTGAATGGTTGTCAATGTGTGCATTCAACTGACGGAATTAAACTCACGTGTGGATTCAGCGGTTTGCAAACAGTTTCTGTGCAGAATCCCAAAACCGGCATTTCCAGCCCTATGCCGGCATACGTACGAAACAGCAGTAAACGTCGTCTAAAACTCAGGAGAATCGTTTCCTTGAAACTGCTCGGCTGTGCGTTCGTTCAACTAAGAGAGTTGAATCTATGCTGATATTCAGCGAGTGAGAAACAGGTTTCTTCTAGGAGTTGCGTTGGGATATTCCCGAGTGAATGGGACTATTGGCTGTACAGAGAAATATCTGCTTTTAAATCCAAAATGGAGCAATCTAACTGAATGGTTGTCAATGTGTGCATTCAACTGACGGAGTTAAACTCACGTGTGGATTCAGCGGTATGTAAACCCTTTCTGTGCAGAATCCCAAAACCGGCATTTCCACTCCAATGACGGCATACGTACGAAACAGCAGTAAACTTCGTCTAAAACTCAGGAGAAACGTTTCCTTGAAACTGCTCGGCTGTGCGTTCGTTCCCCTAAGAGAGTTGAATCTATGTTGAGATTCAGCGATGCAGAAACACGTTTCTTCTAGGAGCTGCGTTGGGATATTCCCGAGTGAATGGGACCATAGGCTGTACAGAGAAATATCTGCTTCTAAAATCAAAGCGGAACCATCTAACTGACTGATTGTCAATGTGTGCATTCAACTGACGGAGTTAACCTCACGTGTGGATTCAGCGGTTTGCAAACCCTTTCTGTGCAGAATCCCAAAACCGGCATTTCCAGCCCAATGCCGGCATATGTACGAAACAGCAGGAAACTTCGTCCAAAACTCAGGAGAAACGTTTCCTTGATAGTGCTCTGCTGTGCGTTCATTCACCTGAGAGAGTTGAATCCATGTTGAGATTCAGCGAGTCAGAAACACCTTTCTCTAGGAGCTGCGTTGGGATATTCCCGAGTGAATGGGACCATAGGCTGTACAGAGAAATATCTGCTTCTAAAACCAAAACGGAGCTATCTAACTGAATGGTTGTCAATGTGCGCATTCAACTGACGGAGTTAAATTCACGTGTGGATTCCGCGTTTTGCAAACCCTTTCTGTGCAGAATCCCAAAACCGGTATTTCCAGCCCAATGTCGGCATACGTACGAAACAGCAGTAAACTTCGTCTAAAACTCAGGAGAAACGTTTTCTTGAAACTGCTCTGCTGTGCGTTCATTCACCTAAGAGAGTTGAATGTATATTGAGATTCACCGAGTCAGAAACACGTTTCTTCTAGGAGCTGCGTTGGGATATTCCCGAGTGAATGGACCATAGGCTGTACAGAGAAATATCTGCTTCTAAAAAAAAAACGGAGCTATCTAACTGAATGGTTTTCAATGGGTGCATACAACTGACGGAGTTAAACTCACGTGTGGATTCAGCGGTTTGCAAACCCTTTCTGTGCAGAATGCCAAAACCCGCATTTCCAGCCCTATGCCGGCATACGTACGAAACAGCAGTAAACTTCGTCTAAAACTCAGGAGAAACGTTTCCTTGAAACTGCTCGGGTGTGCGTTCGTTCACCTAAGAGAGTTGAATCTATGCTGAGATTCCACGAGTCAGAAACACGTTTCTTCTAGGAGCTGCGTTGGGATATTCCCGAGTGAATGGGACCATAGGCTTTACAGAGAAATATCTGCTTCTAAAACCAAAACGGAGCTATCTAACTGAATGGTTGTCAATGTGTGCATTCAAATGACGGAGTTAAACTCACGTGTGGATTCAGCGGTTTGCAAAGACTTTCTGTGCAGAATCACAAAACCGGCATTTCCAGCCCAATGCCATCATACATACGAAACAGCAGTAAACTTCGTCTAAAACTCAGGAGAAACGTTTCCTTGAAACTGCTCGGCTGTGCGTTCGTTCACCTAAGAGTGTTGAATATCTGTTGGGATTCAGCGAGTCAGAAACACGTTTCTTTTAGGAGCTGCATTGGGATATTCCCGAGTGAATGGGACCATAGGCTATACAGAGAAATATCTGCTTCTAATACCAAAACGGAGCTATCTAACTGAATGGTTGTCAATGGGTGCATTCAACTGAGGGAGTTAAACTCACGTGTGGATTCAGCTGTTTGCAAACCCTTTCTGTGCAGAATCCCAAAACCGGCATTTCCAGCCCAATGACGGCATACGTAAGAAACAGCAGTAAACTTCGTCTAAAACTCAGGAGAAACGTTTCCTTGAAACTGCTCTGCTGTGCGTTCGTTCACCTAAGAGAGTTGAATGTATGTTGAGATTCATCGAGTCAGAAACACGTTTCTTCTAGGACCTGCGTTGGGATATTCCCGAGTGAATGGGACCATAGGCTGTACAGAGAAATATCTGCTTCTAAAACCAAAACGGAGCTATCTAACTGAATGGTTGTCAATGTGTGCATTCAACTGACGGAGTTAAACTCACGTTTGGATTCCGCAGTTTGCAAACCCTTTCTGTGCAGAATCCCAAAACCGGTATTTCCAGCCCTATGCCGGCATACGTACGAAACAGCAGTAAACTTCGTCTAAAACTCAGGAGAAACGTTTCCTTGAAACTGCCCTGTTGTGTGTTCGTTCACCTAAGAGAGTTGAATTTATGTTGAGATTCACCGAGTCAGAAACACGTTTCTTCTAGGAGCTGCGTTGGGATATTCACGAGTGAATGGGACCATAGGCTGTAAAGAGAAATATCTGCTTTTAAAAACAAAACGTAGCTATCTAACTGAATGGTTGTCAATGTGTGCATTCAACTGACGGAGTTACACTCACGTGTGGATTCAGCGGTTTGCAAAGACTTTCTGTGCAGAATCCCAAAACCGGCATTTCCAGCCCAATGCCGTCATACGTAGTAAACAGCAGTAAACTTCGTCTAAAACTCAGGAGAAACGTTTCCTTGAAACTGCTCGGCTGTGCGTTCGTTCACCTAAGAGAGTTGAATGTATGTTAAGATTCAGCGAGTCAGAAACACGTTTCTTCTAGGAGCTGCGTTGGGATATTCCCGAGTGAATGGGACCATAGGCTCTACAGAGAAATATCTGCTTCTAAAACCAAAACGGAGCTATCTAACTGAATGGTTGTCAATGTGTGCATTCAACTGACGGAGTTAAATTCACGTGTGGATTCAGCGGTTTGCAAACCCTTTCTGTGCAGAATCCCAAAACCGGCATTTATAGCCCAATGCCGTCATACATACGAAACAGCAGTAAACTTCGTCTAAAACTCAGGAGAAACGTTTCCTTGAAACTTTTCTGTTGTGCGTTCGTTCACCTGAGAGAGTTGAAACTATGTTGAGATTCAGCGAGTCAGAAACACGTTTCTCTAGGAGCTGCGTTGGGATATTCCCGAGTGAATGGGACCATAGGCTGTACAGAGAAATATCTGCATCTAAAACCAGAACGGAGCTATCTAACTGAATGGTTGTCAATGGGTGCATTCAACTGAGGGTGTTAAACTCACGTGTGGCTTCAGCGGTTTGCAAACACTTTCTGTGCAGAATCCCAAAACTGGCATTTCCAGTCCAATGCTGGCATACGTAGGAAACAGCAGTAAACTTCGTCTAAAACTCAGGAGAAACGTTTCCTTGAAACTGCTCTGCTGTGCGTTCATTCACCTAAGAGAGTTGAATGCATGTAGAGATTCAGCGAGTCAGAAACACGTTTCTTCTAGGAGCTGCGTTGGGATATTCCCGAGTGAATGGACCATAGGCTGTACAGAGCAATATCTGCGTCTAAAACCAAAACGGAGCTATCTAACTGAATGGTTGTCAATCGGTGCATTCAACTGACGGAGTTAAACTCACGTGTTGATTCAGCGGTTTGCAAACCCTTTCTGTGCAGAATGCCAAAACCGGCATTTCCAGCCCAATGCCGTCATACGTACGAAACAGCAGTAAACTTCGTCTAAAACTCCGGAGAAGCGTTTCCTTGAAACTGCTCTGCTGTGCGTTCGTTCACCTGAGAGAGTTGAAACTATGTTGAGATTCAGCGAGTCAGAAACACGTTTCTCTAGGAGCTGCGCTGGGATATTCCCGAGTGAATGGGACCATAGGCTGTACAGAGAAATATCTGCATCTAAAACCGAAACGGAGCTATCTAACTGAATGGTTGTCATTGGGTGCATTCAACTGAATGAGTTAAACTCACGTGTGGATTCAGCGGTTTGCAAACCCTTTCTGTGCAGAATCCCAAAACTGGCATTTCCAGTCCAATGCTGGCATATGTACGAAACAGCAGTAAACTTCGTCTAAAACTCAGGAGAAACGTTTCCTTGAAACTGCTCGGCTGTGCGTTCATTCACCTAAGAGAGTTGAATGAATGTTGATATTCAGCGAGTCAGAAACACGTTTCTTCTAGGAGCTGCGTTGGGATATTCCCGAGTGAATGGATCATAGGCTGTTCAGAGAAATATCTGCTTCTAAAACCAAAACGGAGCTATCTAACTGAATGGTTGTCAATTTTTGCATTCAACTGACGGAGTTAAACTCACGTGTTGATTCAGCGGTTTGCAATCCCTTTCTGTGCAGAATCCCAAAACCGGCATTTCCAGCCCAATGCCGGCATACGTACGAAACAGCAGTAAACTTCGTCTAAAACTCAGGAGAAACGTTTCCTTGAAACTGCTCTGCTGTGCGTTTATTCACCTAAGAGAGTTGAATCTATGTTGAGATTCAACGAGTCAGAAACACGTTTCTTCTAGAAGCTGCGTTGAGGTATTCCCGATTGAATTGGACCATAGGCTGTACAGAGAAATATCTGCTTCTAAAACCAAAACGGAGCTATCTAACTGAATGGTTGTCAATGTGTGCATTCAACTGACGGAGTTAAACTGACGTGTGGATTCAGCGGTTTGCAAACCCTTTCCGTGCAGAATCCCAAAGCCGTCATTTCCAGCCCAATGCCGTCATATGTACGAAACAGCAGTAAACTTCCTCTAAAACTCAGGAGAAACGTTTCCTTGAAACTGCTCGGCTGTGCGTTCGTTCACCTAAGAGAGTTGAATCTATGTTGAGCTTCAGCGAGTCAGAAACAGGTTTCTTCTAGGAGCTGCGTTGGGATATTGCCGAGTGAATGCGACCATAGGTTGTACAGAGAAATATCTGCTTCTAAAACCAAAACGGAGCTCTCTCACTGAATGGTTGTCAATGTCTGCATTCAACTGACGGAGTTAAACTCACGTGTGGATTCAGCGGTTTGCAAACCCTTTCTGTGCAGAATCCCAAAACCGGCATTTCCAGCCCTATGCCAGCATACGTACGAAACAGCAGTAAAGTTCGTCTAAAACTCAGGAGAAACCTTTCCTTGAAACTCCTCTGCTGTGCGTTCATTCACCTAAGAGAGTTGAATCTATGTTGAGATTCAACGAGTCAGAAACACGTTTCTTCTAGGAGCTGCGTTGGGATATTCCCGAGTGAATGGGACCATAGGCTGTACAGAGAAATATGTGCTTCTAAAACCAAAACGGAGCTATCTAACTGAGTGGTGGTCAATGTGTGCATTCAACTGATGGAGTTAAACTCACGTGTGGATTCAGCGGTTTGCAAACCCTTTCTGTGCAGAATCCCAAACTGGCATTTCTAGCCCAGTGCCATCATACATACGAAACAGCAGTAAACTTCGTCTAAAACTCAGGAGAAACGTTTCCTTGAAACTGCTCGGCTGTGCGTTCGTTCACCTAAGAGAGTTGAATCTATGTTGAGATTCATTGAGTGAGAAACACGTTTCTTCTAGGACCTGCGTTAGGATATTCCCGTGTGAATGGGACCATAGGCTGTACAGAGAAATATCTGCTTCTAAAACCAAAACGGAGCTATCTAAATGAATGGTTGTCAATGTGTGCATACAACTGACGGAGTTCAACTCACGTGTGGATTCAGTGGTTTGCAAACCCTTTCTGTGCAGAATCCCAAAACCGGCATTTCCAGTGAATGCCGGCATACGTACGAAACAGCAGTAAATTTCGCCTAAATATCAGGAGAAACGTTTCTTTGAAACTGCTCTGCTGTGCCTTCATTCACCTAAGAGAGTTGAATGTATGTTGAGATTCAGCGAGTCAGAAATACGTTTCTTCTAGGAGCTGCGTTGGGATATTCCCGAGTGAATGGACCATAGGCTGTACAGAGAAATATCTGCTTCTAAAACCAAAACGGAGCTATCTAACTGAATGGTTGACAATGGGTGCATTCAACTGACGGAGATAAGCTCACGTGTTGACTCAGCGGTTTGCAAACCCTTTCTGTGCAGGATGCCAAAGCCGGCATTTCCAGCCCAATGCCGGCATACGTACGAAACAGCAGTAAACTTCGTCTAAAACTCAGGAGAAACGTTTCCTTGAAACTGCTCGGCTGTGCGTTCGTTCACCTAAGAGCGTTGAATCTATGTTGAGATTCAGCGAGTCAGAAACACGTTTCTTCTAGGAGCTGCGTTGGGATATTCCCGATTGATTTGGACCATAGGCTGTACAGAGAAATATCTGCTTCTAAAACCAAAACGGAGTCATCTAACTGACTGATTGTCAATGTGTGCATTCAACTGACGGAGTTAAACTCACGAGTGGATTCAGCGGTTTGCAAACCCTTTCTGTGCAGAATCCCCAAACCGGTATTTCCAGCCCAATGCCGGTATACATACGAAACAGCAGTAAACTTCGTCTAAAACTCAGGAGAAACGTTTCCTTGAAACTGCTCTGCTGTCCGTTCATTCACCTGAGAGAGTTGAATCCATGTTGAGATTCAGCGAGTCAGAAACACGTTTCTTCTAGGAGCTGCGTTGGGATATTCCCGAGTGAATGGGACCATAGGCTGTACAGAGAAATATCTGCTTCTAAAACCAAAACGGAGCTATCTAACGGAATGGTTGTCAATGTGTGCATTCAACTGACGGAGTTACACTCACGTGTGGATTCAGCGGTTTGCAAAGACTTTCTGTGCAGAATCCCAAAACCGGCATTTCCAGCCCAATGCCGTCATACATACGAAACAGCTGTAAAATTCGTCTAAAACTCAGGAGAAACGTTTCCTTGAAACTGCTCGGCTGTGCGTTCGTTCACGTAAGAGAGTTGAATCCACGTTGAGATTCAGCGAGTCAGAAACACGTTTCTCTAGGAGCTGCATTGGGGTATTCGCGAGTGAATTGGACCATAGGCTGTACAGAGAAATATCTGCTTCTAAAACCAAAACGGAGCTATATAACTGAATGGTTTTCAATGTGTGTATTCAACTGACGGAGTTAAACTCACGTGTGGATTCGGCAGTTTGCAAACCCTTTCTGTGCAGAATCCCAAAACCGGCATTTCCAGCCCTATGCCGGCATACGTGCGAAACAGCAGTATACTTCCTCTAAAACTCAGGAGAAACGTTTCCTTGAAACTGCCCTGTTGTGTGTTCGTTCACCTAAGAGAGTTGAATTTATGTTGAGATTCACCGAGTCAGAAACACGTTTCTTCTAGGAGCTGCGTTGGGATATTTACGAGTGAATGGGTCCATAGGCTGTACAGAGAAATTTCTGCTTCTAAAACCAAAACGGAGCTATCTAACTGAATGGTTGTCAATGTGTGCATTCAACTGACGGAGTTAAACTCACGTGTGGATTCAGCGGTTTGCAAACACTTTCTGTGCATAATCCCAAAACCGGCATTTCCAGCCCAATGCCGGCATACGTACGAAACAGCAGTAAACTTCGTCTAAAACTCAGGAGAAACGTTTCCTTGAAACTGCTCTGCTGTGCGTTTATTCACCTAAGAGAGTTGAATCTATGTTGAGATTCAACGAGTCAGAAACACGTTTCTCCTAGGAGCTGCGTTGAGGTATTCCCGATTGAATTGGACCATAGGCTGTACAGAGAAATATCTGCTTCTAAAACCAAAACGGACCTATCTAACTGAATGGTTGTCAATGTGTGCATTCAACTGACGGAGTTAAACTCACGTGTGGATTCAGCGGTTTGCAAACCCTTTCCGTGCAGAATCCCAAAGCCGGCATTTCCAGCCCAATGCCGTCATATGTACGAAACAGCAGTAAACTTCCTGTAAAACTCAGGAGAAACGTTTCCTTGAAACTGCTCGGCTGTGCGTTCGTTCACCTAAGAGAGTTGAATCTATGTTGAGATTCAGCGAGTCAGAAACAGGTTTCTTCTAGGAGCTGCGTTGGGATATTGCCGAGTGAATGCGACCATAGGCTGTACAGAGAAATATCTGCTTCTAAAACCAAAACGGAGCTATCTCACTGAATGGTTGTCAATGTCTGCATTCAACTGACGGAGTTAAACTCACGTGTGGATTCAGCGGTTTGAAAACCCTTTCTGTGCAGAATCCCAAAACCGGCATTTCCAGCCCTATGCCGGCATACGTACGAAACAGCAGTAAACTTCGTCTAAAACTCAGGAGAAACCTTTCCTTGAAACTCCTCTGCTGTGTGTTCATTCACCTAAGAGAGTTGAATCTATGTTGAGATTCAACGAGTCAGAAACACGTTTCTTCTAGGAGCTGCGTTGGGATATTCCCGAGTGAATGGGACCATAGGCTGTACAGAGAAATATGTGCTTCTAAAACCAAAACGGAGCTATCTAACTGAGTGGTTGTCAATGTGTACATTCAACTGACGGAGTTAAACTCACGTGTGGAATCAGCGGTTTGCAAACCCTTTCTGTGCAGAATCCCAAAACCGGCATTTCCAGTCCAATGCCGGCATACGTACGAAACAGCAGTAAATTTCGCATAAAAATCAGGAGAAACGTTTCTTTGAAACTGCTCTGCTGTGCCTTCATTCACCTAAGAGAGTTGAATGTATGTTTAGATTCAGCGAGTCAGAAACACGTTTCTTCTAGGAGCTGCGTTGGGAGATTCCCGAGTGAATGGACCATAGGCTGTACAGAGAAATATCTGCTTCTAAAACCAAAACGGAGCTATCTAACTGAATGGTTGACAATGGGTGCATTCAACTGACGGAGATAAACTCACGTGTTGATTCAGCGGTTTGCAAAACCTTTCTGTGCAGGATGCCAAAGCCGGCATTTCCAGCCCAATGCCGGCATACGTACGAAACAGCAGTAAACTTCGTCTAAAACTCAGGAGAAACGTTTCCTTGAAACTGCTCGGCTGTGAGTTCGTTCACCTAAGAGAGTTGAATCTATGTTGAGATTCAGCGAGTCAGAAACATGTTTCTTCTAGGAGCTGCGTTGGGATATTCCCGATTGATTTGGACCATAGGCTGTACAGAGAAATATCTGCTTCTAAAACCAAAACGGAGTCATCTAACTGACTGATTGTCAATGTGTGCATTCAACTGACGGAGGTAAACTCACGAGTGGATTCAGCGGTTTGCAAACCCTTTCTGTGCAGAATCCCCAAACCGGCATTTCCAGCCCAATGCCGGTATACATACGAAACAGCAGTAAACTTCGTCTAAAACTCAGGAGAAACGTTTCCTTGAAACTGCTCTGCTGTCCGTTCATTCACCTGAGAGAGTTGAATCCATGTTGAGATTCAGCGAGCCAGAAACACGTTTCTCTAGCAGCTGCGTTGGGATATTCCGGAGTGAATGGAACCATAGACTGTACTGAGAAATATCTGCTTCTAAAACCAAAACGGAGCTATCTAACGGAATGGTTGTCAATGTGTGCATTCAACTGACGGAGTTACACTCACGTGTGGATTCAGCGGTTTGCAAAGACTTTCTGTGCAGAATCCCAAAACCGGCATTTCCAGCCCAATGCCGTCATACATACCAAACAGCTGTAAAATTCGTCTAAAACTCAGGAGAAACGTTTCCTTGAAACTGCTCGGCTGTGCGTTCGTTCACGTAAGAGAGTTGAATCCATGTTGAGATTCAGCGAGTCAGAAACACGTTTCTCAAGGAGCTGCATTTGGGTATTCGCGAGTGAATTGGACCATAGGCTGTACAGAGAAATATCTGCTTCTAAAACCAAAACGGAGCTATATAACTGAATGGATGTCAATGTGTGTATTCAACTGACGGAGTTAAACTCACGTGTGGATTCGGCAGTTTGCAAACCCTTTCTGTGCAGAATCCCAAAACCGGCATTTCCAGCCCTATGCCGGCATACGTACGAAACAGCAGTATACTTCGTCTAAAACTCAGGAGAATCGTTTCTTTGAAACTGCCCTGTTGTGTGTTCGTTCACCTAAGAGAGTTGAATTTATGTTGAGATTCACCGAGTCAGAAACACGTTTCTTCTAGGAGCTGCGTTGGGATATTCACGAGTGAATGGGTCCATAGGCTGTACAGAGAAATATGTGCTTCTAAAACCAAAACGGAGCTATCTAACTGAGTGGTTGTCAATGTGTGCATTCAACTGATGGAGTTAAACTCACTTGTGGATTCAGCGGTTTGCAAACCTTTCTGTGCAGAATCCCAAACCTGGCATTTCTAGCCCAGTGCCTTCATACATACGAAACAGCAGTAAACTTCGTCTAAAACTCAGGAGAAACGTTTCCTTGAAACTGCTCGGCTGTGCGTTCGTTCACCTGAGAGACTTGAATCCATGTTGAGATTCAGCGAGTCAGAAACACGTTTCTCTAGGAGCTGCGTTGGGATATTCCCGAGTGAATGGGACCATAGGCTGTACAGAGAAATATCTGCTTCTAAAACCAAAACGGAGCTATCTAACTGAATGGTTGTCAATGTGTGCATTCAACTGAGGGAGTTAAACTCACGTGTGGCTTCAGCGGTTTGCAAACCCTTTCTGTGCAGAATCCCAAAACCGGCATTTCCAGCCCTATGCCAGCATACGTACGAAACAGCAGTAAACTTAGTCTAAAACACAGGAGAAACGTTTCCTTGAAACTGCTCTGCAGTGTGTTCATTCACCTAAGAGAGTTGAATCTATGTTGAGATTCCACGAGTCAGAAACACGTTTCTTCTAGGAGCTGCGTTGGGATATTCCCGAGTTAATGGGACCGTAGGCTGTACAGAGAAATATCTGCTTCTAAAACCAAAACGGAGCTATCTAACTGAATGGTTGTCAATGTGTGCATTCAACTGACGGAGTTAAATTCACGTGTGAATTCAGCGGTTTGCAAAGACTTTCTGTGCAGAATCGCAAAACCGGCATTTCCAGCCCAATGCCATCATACTTACGAAACAGCAGTAAACTTCGTCTAACACTCAGGAGAAACGTTTCCTTGAAATTGCTCGGCTGTGCGTTCGTTCACCTAAGAGTGTTGAATCTCTGTTGGGATTCAGCGAATCAGAAACAGGTTTCTTCTAGGAGTTGCGTTGGGATATTCCCGAGTGAATGGGACCGTAGTCTGTACAGAGAAATATCTGCTTCTAAAACCAAAACGGAGCTATCTAACTGAACGGTTGTCAATGTGTGCATTCAACTGACGGAGTTAAACTCACGTATGGATTCAGCGGTTTGCAAACACTTTCTGTGCAGAATCCCAAAACCGGCATTTCCAGCCCAATGCCGTCATATGTACGAAACAGCAGTAAACTTCGTCTAAAACTCAGGAGAATCGTTTCCTTGAAACTGTTCGGCTGTGCTTTCGTTCACCTAAGAGAGTTGAATCTATGTTGAGATTCTGCGAGTCAGAAACAGGTTTCTTCTAGGAGCTGCTTTGGGATATTCCCGAGAGAATGGGACCATAGGCTGTACAGAGAAATATCTGCTTCTAAAACCAAAACGGAGCTATCTAACTGAATGGTTTTCAATGTGTGCATTCAACTGACGGAGTTAAACTCACGTGTCGATTCAGCGGTTTGCAAACCCTTTCTGTGCAGAATCCGAAAACCGGAATTTCCAGCCCTATGCCGGCATCCGTACGAAACAGCAGTAAACTTCGACTACAACTCAGGAGAAACGTTTCCATGAAACTCCTCTGCTGTGTGTTCATTCACCAAAGAGAGTTGAATCTATGTTGAGATTCAGCGAGTCAGAAACACGTTTCTCTAGGAGCTGCGTTTGGATATTCCCGAGTGAATGGGGCCATAGGCTGTACAGAGAAATATCCGCTTCTAAAACCAAAATGGAGCTATCTAACTGAATGGTTGTCAATGTGTGCATTCAACTGACGGAGTTAAACTCACGTGTGGATACAGCGGTTTACAAACCCTTTCTGTGCAGAATCCCAAAAGCGGCATTTGCACCCCAATGCCGGCATACGTACGAAACAGCAGTAAACGTCGTCTAAAACTCAGGAGAATCGTTTCCTTGAAACTGCTCTGCTGTGCGTTCATTCACCTAAGAGAGTTGAATCTATGTTGAGATTCAACGAGTCAGAAACACGTTTCTTCTAGGAGCTGCGTTGGGATATTCCCGAGTGAATGAGAAAATTGGCTGTACAGAGAAATACCTGCTTCTAAAACCAAAACGGAACTATCTAACTGAATGGTTGTCAATGTGTGCATTCAACTGACGGAGTTAAACTCACGTGTGGATTCAGCGGTTTGCAAACCCTTTCTGTACAGAATCCCAAAAGCGGCACTTGCAGCCCAATGCCGGCATATGTACGAAACAGCAGTAAACTTCGTCTAAAACTCAGGAGAAACGTTTCCTTGAAACTGCTCGTCTGTGCGTTCGTTCCCCTAAGGGAGTTGAATCTATGTTGAGATTCAGCGATGCAGAAACACGTTTCTTCTAGGAGCTGCGTTGGGATATTCCCCAGTGAATGGGACCATAGGTTGTACAGAGAAATATCTGCTTCTAAAACCAAAACGGAGCCATCTAACTGACTGATTGTCAATGTGTGCATTCAACTGACGGAGGTAAACTCACGTGTGGATTCAGCGGTTTGCAAACCCTTACTGTGCAGAATCCCAAAACCGGCATTTCCAGCCCAATGCCGGCATATGTACGAAACAGCAGTAAACTTCGTCTAAAACTCAGGAGAAACGTTTCCTTGAAACTGCTCTGCCGTGCGTTCATTCACCTGAGAGAGTTAAATCCATGTTGAGATTCAGCGAGTCAGAAACACGTTTCTCTAGGAGCTGCGTTGGGATATTCCCGAGTGAATGGGACCATAGGCTGTACAGAGAAAAATCTGCTTCTAAAACCAAAACGGAGCTATCTAACTGAATGGTTGTCAATGTGTGCATTCAACTGACGGAGTTAAACTCACGTGTGGATTCAGCGGTTTGCAAACCCTTTCTGTGCAGAATCCCAAAACCGGCATTTCCAGCCGTATGCCGGCATACGTACGAAACAGCAGTAAACTTCGTCTAAAACTCAGGAGAAACGTTTCCTTGAAACTGCTCTGCTGTGTGTTCATTCACCTAAGAGTGTTGAATCTATGTTGAGATTCCACGAGTCAGAAACACGTTTCTTCTAGGAGCTGCGTTGGGATATTCCCGAGTGAATGGGACCATAGTCTGTACAGAGAAATATCTGCTTCTAAAACCAAAACGGAGCTATCTAACTGAATGGTTGTCATAGTTTGCATTCAACTGACGGAGTTAAACTCACGTATGGATTCAGCGGTTTGCAAACACATTCTGTGCAGTATCCCAAAACCAGCATTTCCAGCCCAATGCCGTCATATGTACGAAACAGAAGTAAACTTCGTCTAAAACTCAGGAGAAACGTTTCCTTGAAACTGCTCGGCTGTGCGTTCGTTCACCTAAGAGAGTTGAATTTATGTTGAGATTCAGCGAGCAGAAACAGGTTTCTTCTAGGAGCTGCTTTGGGATATTCCCGAGAGAATGGGACCATAGGCTGTACAGAGAAATATCTGCTTCTAAAACCAAAACGGAGCTATCTAACTGAATGGTTGTCAATGTGTGCATTCAACTGACGGAGTTAAAATCACGTGTGGATTCAGCGGTTTGCAAAGACTTTCTGTGCAGAATCGCAAAAACGGCATTTCCAGCCCAATGCCATCATACTTACGAAACAGCAGTAAACTTCGTCTAAAACTCAGGAGAAACGATTCCTTGATACTGCTCGGCTGTGCGTTCGTTCACCTAAGAGTGTTGAATCTCTGTTGGGATTCAGCGAGTCAGAAACACGTTTCTTCTAGGAGCTGTGTTGGGATATTCCCGAATGAATGGGACCATAGTCTGTACAGAGAAATATCTGCTTGTAAAACCAAAACGGAGCTATGTAACTGAATGGTTGTCAATGTGTGCATTCAACTGACGGAGTTAAACGCACGTATGGATTCAGCGGTTTGCAAACACTTTCTGTGCAGAATCCCAAAACCGGCATTTCCAGCCCAATGCCGTCATATGTACGAAACAGCAGTAAACTTCGTCTAAAACTCAGGAGAAACGTTTCCTTGAAACTGCTCGGCTGTGCGTTGGTTCACCTAAGAGAGTTGAATCTATGTTGAGATTCAGCGAGTCAGAAACAGGTTTCTTCTAGGAGCTGCTTTGGGATATTCCCGAGAGAATGGGACCATAGGCTGTACAGAGAAATATCTGCTTCTAAAACCAAAACGGAGCTATCTAACTGAATGGTTGTCAATGTGTGCATTCAACTGACGGAGTTAAACTCACGTGTGGATTCAGCGGTTTGCAAACCCTTTCTGTGCAGAATCCCAAAACCGGCATTTCCAGCCCAATGCCGGCATCCGTACGAAACAGCAGTAAACTTCGACTAGAACTCAGGAGAAACGTTTCCATGAAACTCCTCTGCTGTGTGTTCATTCACCTAAGAGAGTTGAATCTATATTGAGATTCAACGAGTCAGAAACACGTTTCTTGTAGGAGCTGCGTTGGGATATTCCCGTGTGAATGGGACCATAGGCTGTACAGAGAAATATCTGCTTCTAAAACCAAAACGGAGCTATCTAACTGAATGGTTGTCAATGTGTGCATTCAACTGACGAAGTTAAACTCACGTGTGGATTCAGCGGTTTGCAAACCCTTTCTGTGCAGAATCCCAAAAGCGGCATTTGCAGCCCAATGCCGGCATATGTACGAAACAGCAGTAAACTTCGTCTAAAAGTCAGGAGAAACGTTTCCTTGAAACTGCTCTGCTGTGCACTCGTTCACCTAAGAGAGTTGAATCTATGTTGAGATTCAGCGAGTCAGAAACACGTTTCTTCTAGGAGCTGCATTGGGATATTCCCGAGTGAATGGGACCATAGGCTGTACAGAGAAATATCTGCTTCTAAAACCAAAACGGAGCTATCTAACTCAATGGTTGTCAATGTATGCATTCAACTGACGGAGTTAAAGTCACGTGTGGATACAGCGGTTTGCAAACCGTTTCTGTGGTGAATCCCAGAACCGGCATTTCCAGCCCTATACCGGCATATATACGAAACAGCAGTAAACGTCGTCTAAAACTCAGGAGAATCGTTTCCTTGAAACTGCTCTGCTGTGCGTTCGTTCACCTAAGAGAGTTGAATCTATGTTGTGATTCAGCGATGCAGAAACACGTTTCTTCTAGGAGCTGCGTTGGGATATTCCCGAGTGAATGCATCACAGGCTGTACAGAGAAATATCTGCTTCTAAAACCAAAACGGAGCTATCTAACTGAATGGTTGTCAATGTTTGCATTCAGCTGACAGAGATTAATTCACGTGTGGATTCAGCGGTTTGCAAAGCCTTTCTGTGCAGAATCTCAAAACCGGCATTTCCAGTCCAATGACGGCATACGTACGAAACAGCAGTAAACTTCGTCTAAAACTCAGGAGAAACTTTTCCTTGAAACAGCTCTGCTGTGCGTTCATTCACCTAAGAGAGTTGAATGTATGTTGAGATTCAGCGAGTCAGAAACACGTTTCTTCTAGGAGCTGCGTTGGGATATTCCCGAGTGAATGGACCATAGGCTGTACAGAGAAATATCTGCTTCTAAAACCAAAACGGAGCTATCTAACTGAATGGTTGTCAATCGGTGCATTCAACTGACGGAGTTAAACTCACGTGTTGATTCAGCGGTTTGCAAACCCTTTCTGTGCAGAATGCCAAAACCGGCATTTCCAGCCCAATGCCGGCATACGTACGAAACAGCAGTAAACTTCGTCTAAAACTCAGGAGAAACGTTTCCTTGAACCTGCTGTGCTGTGCGTTTATTCACCTAAGAGAGTTGAATCTATGTGGAGATTCAACGAGTCAGAAACAGGTTTCTTCTAGGAGCTGCGTTGGGATATACCCGAGTGAATGGGACCATAGGCTGTACAGAGAAATATCTGCTTTTAAAACCAAAATGGAGCTATCTAACTGAATTGTTGTCAATGTGTGCACTCAACTGACGGAGTTAAACTCACGTGTGGATTCAGCGGTTTGCAAACCCTTTCTGTGCAGAATCCCAAAAGCAGCATTTGCAGCCCAATGCCGGCATATGTACGAAACAGCAGTAAACTTCGTCTAAAACACAGGAGAAACGTTTCCTTGAAACTGCTCTGCTGTGCGCTCGTTCACCTAAGAGAGTTGAATCTATGTTGAGATTCAGCGAGTCAGAAACTCGTTTCTTCCAGGAGCTGCGTTGTGATATTCCCGAGTGAATGGGACCATAGGCTGTACAGAGAAATATCTGCTTCTAAAACCAAAACGGAGCTATCTAACTGAATGGTTGTCAATGTGTGCATTCAGGTGACAGAGTTAAATTCACGTGTGGATTCAGCGGTTTGCAAACCCTTTCTGTGCAGAATCCCAAAACTGGCATTTCCAGTCCAATGCCGGCATACGTACGAAACAGCAGTAAACTTCGTCTAAAACTCAGGAGAAACGATTCCTTGAAACTGCTCTGCTGTGCGTTCATTCACCTAAGAGAGTTGAATGTATGTTGAGATTCAGCGAGTAAGAAACAGGTTTCTTCTAGGAGCTGCGTTGGGATATTCCCGAGTGAATGGGCCATAGGCTGTACAGAGAAAAATCTGCTTCTAAAACCAAAACGGAGCAATCTAACTGACTGATTGTCAATGTGTGCATTCAATTGACGGAGTTAAACTCACGTGTGGATTCAGCGGTTTGCAAACCCTTTCTGTGCAGAATCCCAAATCCGGCATTTCCAGCCCACTGCCGGCATACGTACGAAACAGCAGTAAACTTCGTCTAAAACTCAGGAGAAACGTTTCCTTGAAACTGCTCGGCTGTGCGTTCGTTCACCTAAGAGAGTTGAATCTATGTTGAGATTCAGCGAGTCAGAAACACGTTTCTTCAGGAGCTGCGTTGGGATATTCCCGAGTGAATGGGACCATAGGCTGTACAGAGAAATATCTGCTTCCAAAACCAAAACGAAGCTATCTAATTGAATGATTGTCAATGTGTGCATTCAGCTGACGGAGTTTAATTCACCTTTGGATTCAGCGGTTTGCAAACCCTTTCTGTGCAGAATGCCAAAACCGGCATTTCCAGCCCAATGCCCTCATACGTACGAAACAGCAGTAAACTTCGTCTAAAACTCCGGAGAAAAGTTTCCTTGAAACTGCTCTGCTGTGCGTTCGTTCACCTGAGGGAGTTGAAACTATGTTGAGATTCAGCGAGTCAGAAACACGTTTCTTCTAGGAGCTGCGTTGGGATATTCCCGAGTGAATTGACCATAGGCTGTACAGAGAAATATCTGCTTTTAAAACCAAAATGGAGCTATCTAACTGAATTGTCAATGTGTGCACTCAACTGACGGAGTTAAACTCACGTGTGGATTCAGCGGTTTGCAAACCCTTTCTGTGCAGAATCCCAAAAGCGGCATTTGCAGCCCAATGCCGGCATATGTACGAAACAGCAGTAAACTTCGTCTAAAACACAGGAGAAACGTTTCCTTGAAACTGCTCTGCTGTGCGGTCGTTCACCTAAGAGAGTTGAATCTATGTTGAGATTCAGGGAGTCAGAAACTCGTTTCTTCCAGGAGCTGCGTTGTGATATTCCCGAGTGAATGGGACCATAGGCTGTACAGAGAAATATCTGCTTCTAAAACCAAAACGGAGCTATCTAACTGAATGGTTGTCAATGTGTGCATTCAGCTGACAGAGTTAAATTCACGTGTGGATTCAGCGGTTTGCAAACCCTTTCTGTGCAGAATCCCAAAAGCGGCATTTCCAGCCCAATGCCGGCATACGTACGAAACAGCAGTAAACTTCGTCTAAAACTCAGGAGAAACGTTTCCTTGAAACTGCTCGGCTGTGCGTTCGTTCACCTAAGAGAGTTGAATCTATGTTGAGATTCAGCGAGTCAGAAACACGTTTCTTCTAGGAGCTGCGTTGGGATATTCCCGAGTGAATGGGACCATAGTCTGTACAGAGAAATACCTGCTTCTAAAACCAAAACGGAGTTATCTAACTGAATGGTTGTCAATGTGTGCATTCAACTGACGGAGTTTAATTCACCATTGGATTCAGCGGTTTGCAAACCCTTTCTGTGCAGAATGCCAAAACAGGCATTTCCACCCCAATGCCGTCATACAAACGAAACAGCAGTAAACTTCGTCTAAAACTCCGGAGAAACGTTTCTTTGAAACTGCTCTGCTGTGCGTTCGTTCACCTGAGAGAGTTGAAACTATGTTGAGATTCAGCGAGACCGAAACACGTTTCTGTAGGAGCTGCGTTGGGATATTCCCGAGTGAATGGGACCATAGGCTGTACAGAGAAATATCTGCATCTAAAACCAAAATGGAACTATCTAACTGAATGGTTGTCAATGGGTGCATTCAACTGAGGGAGTTAAACTCACGTGTGGATTCAGCGGTTTGCACACCCTTTCGTGCAGAATCCCAAAACTGGCATTTCCAATCCAATGCTGGCATACCTACGAAACAGCAGGAAACTTCGTCTAAAACTCAGGAGAAACGTTTCCTTGAAACTGCTCGGCTGTACGTTCATTCACCTAAGAGAGTTGAATGTATGTTGAGATTCAGCGAGTCAGAAACACGTTTCTTCTAGGAGCTGCGTTGGGATATTCCCGAGTGAATTGACCATAGGCTGTACAGAGAAATATCTGCTTGTAAAACCAAAACGGAGCTATGTAACTGAATGGTTGTCAATGTGTGCATTCAACTGACGGAGTTAAACTCACGTGTGGATTCAGCGGTTTGCAAACCCTTTCTGTGCAGAATGCCAAAACCGGCATTTCCAGCCCAATGCCGGCATACGTATGAAACAGCAGTAAACTTCGACTAAAACTCAGGAGAAACGTTTCCTTGAAACTGCTCTGCTGTGCGTTTATTCACCTAAGAGAGTTGAATCTATGTGGAGATTCAACGAGTCAGAAACAGGTTTCTTCTAGGAGCTGCGTTGGGATATACCCGAGTGAATGGGACCTTAGGCTGTACAGAGAAATATCTGCTTTTAAAACCAAAATGGAGCTATCTAACTGAATTGTTGTCAATGTGTGCACTCAACTGACGGAGTTAAACTCACGTGTGGATTCAGCGGTTTGCAAACCCTTTCTGTGCAGAATCCCAAAAGCAGCATTTGCAGCCCAATGCCGGCATATGTACGAAACAGCAGTAAACTTCGTCTAAAACACAGGAGAAACGTTTCCTTGAAACTGCTCTGCTGTGCGCTCGTTCACCTAAGAGAGTTGAATCTATGTTGAGATTCAGCGAGTCAGAAACTCGTTTCTTCCAGGAGCTGCGTTGTGATATTCCCGAGTGAATGGGACCATAGGCTGTACAGAGAAATATCTGCTTCTAAAACCAAAACGGAGCTATCTAACTGAATGGTTGTCAATGTGTGCATTCAGGTGACAGAGTTAAATTCACGTGTGGATTCAGCGGTTTGCAAACCCTTTCTGTGCAGAATCCCAAAACTGGCATTTCCAGTCCAATGCCGGCATACGTACGAAACAGCAGTAAACTTCGTCTAAAACTCAGGAGAAACGATTCCTTGAAACTGCTCTGCTGTGCGTTCATTCACCTAAGAGAGTTGAATGTATGTTGAGATTCAGCGAGTAAGAAACAGGTTTCTTCTAGGAGCTGCGTTGGGATATTCCCGAGTGAATGGGCCATAGGCTGTACAGAGAAAAATCTGCTTCTAAAACCAAAACGGAGCCATCTAACTGACTGATTGTCAATGTGTGCATTCAATTGACGGAGTTAAACTCACGTGTGGATTCAGCGGTTTGCAAACCCTTTCTGTGCAGAATCGCAAATCCGGCATTTCCAGCCCACTGCCGGCATACGTACGAAACAGCAGTAAACTTCGTCTAAAACTCAGGAGAAACGTTTCCTTGAAACTGCTCGGCTGTGCGTTCGTTCACCTAAGAGAGTTGAATCTATGTTGAGATTCAGCGAATCAGAAACACGTTTCTTCAGGAGCTGCGTTGGGATATTCCCGAGTGAATGGGACCATAGGCTGTACAGAGAAATATCTGCTTCTAAAATCAAAACGGAGCTATCTAACTGAATGGTTGTCAATGTGTGCATTCAGCTGACGGAGTTTAATTCACCTTTGGATTCAGCGGTTTGCAAACCCTTTCTGTGCAGAATGCCAAAATCGGCATTTCCAGCCCAATGCCGTCATACGTACGAAACAGCAGTAAACTTCGTCTAAAACTCCGGAGAAACGTTTCCTTGAAACTGCTCTGCTGTGCGTTCGTTCACCTGAGAGAGTTGAAACTATGTTGAGATTCAGCGAGTCAGAAACACGTTTCTGCAGGAGCTGCGTTGGGATATTCCCGAGTGAATGGGACCATAGGCTGTACAGAGAAATATCTGCATCTAAAACCAAAATGGAGCTATCTAACTGAATGGTTGTCAATGTGTGCATTCAACTGAGGGAGTTAAACTCACGTGTGGGTTCAGCAGTTTGCAAACCCTTTCTGTGCAGAATCCCAAAACTGGCATTTCCAGTCCAATGCTGGCATACCTACGAAACAGCAGTAAACTTCGTCTAAAACTCAGGAGAAACGTTTCTTTGAAACTGCTCGGTGTATGTTCATTCACCTAAGACAGTTGAATGCATGTTGAGATTCAGCGAGTCAGAAACACGTTTCTTCTAGGAGCTGCGTTGGGATATTCCCGAGTGAATTGACCATAGGCTGTACAGAGAAATATCTGCTTTTAAAACCAAAATGGAGCTATCTAACTGAATTGTTGTCAATGTGTGCACTCAACTGACGGAGTTAAACTCACGTGTGGATTCAGCGGTTTGCAAACCCTTTCTGTGCAGAATCCCAAAAGCGGCATTTGCAGCCCAATTCCGGCATAAGTACGAAACAGCAGTAAACTTCGTCTAAAACACAGGAGAAACGTTTCCTTGAAACTGCTCTGCTGTGCGGTCGTTCACCTAAGAGAGTTGAATCTATGTTGAGATTCAGGGAGTCAGAAACTCGTTTCTTCCAGGAGCTGCGTTGTGATATTCCCGAGTGAATGGGACCATAGGCTGTACAGAGAAATATCTGCTTCTAAAACCAAAACGGAGCTATCTAACTGAATGGTTGTCAATGTGTGCATTCAGCTGACAGAGTTAAATTCACGTGTGGATTCAGCGGTTTGCAAACCCTTTCTGTGCAGAATCCCAAAACCGGGATTTCCAGCCCAATGCCGGCATACGTACGAAACAGCAGTAAACTTCGTCTAAAACTCAGGAGAAACGTTTCCTTGAAACTGCTCGGCTGTGCGTTCGTTCACCTAAGAGAGTTGAATCTATGTTGAGATTCAGCGAGTCAGAAACACGTTTCTTCTAGGAGCTGCGTTGGGATATTCCCGAGTGAATGGGACCATAGGCTGTACAGAGAAATACCTGCTTCTAAAACCAAAACGTAGTTATCTAACTGAATGGTTGTCAATGTGTGCATTCAACTGACGGAGTTTAATTCACCATTGGATTCAGCGGTTTGCAAACCCTTTCTGTGCAGAATCCCAAAACAGGCATTTCCACCCCAATGCCGTCATACATACGAAACAGCAGTAAACTTCGTCTAAAACTCCGGAGAAACGTTTCCTTGAAACTGCTCTGCTGTGCGTTCGTTCACCTGAGAGAGTTGAAACTATGTTGTGATTCAGCGAGTCCGAAACACGTTTCTGTGGGAGCTGCGTTGGGATATTCACGAGTGAATGGGACCATAGGCTGTACAGAGAAATATCTGCATCTAAAACCAAAATGGAGCTATCTAACTGAATGGTTGTCAATGGGTGCATTCAACTGAGGGAGTTAAACTCACGTGTGGATTCAGCGGTTTGCACACCCTTTCGTGCAGAATCCCAAAACTGGCATTTCCAGTCCAATGCTGGCATACCTACGAAACAGCAGTAAACTTCGTCTAAAACTCAGGAGAAACGTTTCCTTGAAACTGCTCGGCTGTACGTTCATTCACCTAAGAGAGTTGAATGTATGTTGAGATTCAGCGAGTCAGAAACACGTTTCTTCTTGGAGCTGCGTTGGGATATTCCCGAGTGAATTGACCATAGGCTGTACAGAGAAATATCTGCTTTTAAAACCAAAACGGAGCTATGTAACTGAATGGTTGTCAATGTGTGCATTCAACTGACGGAGTTAAACTCACGTGTGGATTCAGCGGTTTGCAAACCCTTTCTGTGCAGAATGCCAAAACCGGCATTTCCAGCCCAATGCCGGCATACGTATGAAACAGCAGTAAACTTCGACTAAAACTCAGGAGAAACGTTTCCTTGAAACTGCTCTGCTGTGCGTTTATTCACCTAAGAGAGTTGAATCTATGTTGAGATTCCACGAGTCAGAAACAGGTTTCTTCTAGGAGCTGCGTTGGGATATTCCCGAGAGAATGGGACCATAGGCTGTACAGAGAAATATCTGCTTCTAAAACCAAAACGGAGCTATCTAACTGAATGGTTGTCAATGTGTGCATTCAACTGACGGAGTTAAACTCACGTGTGGATTCAGCGGTTTGCAAACCCTTTCTGTGCAGAATCGCAAAACCGGCATTTCCAGCCCAATGCCATCATACTTACGAAACAGCAGTAAACTTCGTCTAAAACTCAGGAGAAACGTTCCTTGAAACTGCTCGGCTGTGCGTTCGTTCACCTAAGAGTGTTGAATCTCTGTTGGGATTCAGCGAGTCAGAAACACGTTTCTTCCAGGAGCTGCGTTGGGATATTCCCGAGTGAATGGGACCATAGTCTGTACAGAGAAATATCTGCTTGTAAAACCAAAACGGAGCTATGTAACTGAATGGTTGTCAATGTGCGCATTCAACTGACAGAGTTAAACGCACGTATGGATTCAGCGGTTTGCAAACACTTTCTGTGCAGAATCCCAAAACCGGCATTTCCAGCCCAATGCCGTCATATGTACGAAACAGCAGTAAACTTCGTCTAAAACTCAGGAGAAACGTTTCCGTGAAACTGCTCTGCTGTGTGTTCATTCACCTAAGAGAGTTGAATCTATGTTGAGATTCCACGAGTCAGAAACACGTTTCTTCTAGGAGCTGCGTTGGGATATTTCCGAGTGAATAGGACCATAGGCTGTACAGAGAAATATCTGCTTCTTAAACCCAAACGGAGCTATCTAACTGAATGGTTGTCAATGTGTGCATTCAACTGACGGAGTTAAAATCACGTGTGGATTCAGCGGTTTGCAAAGACTTTCTGTGCAGAATCGCAAAAACGGCATTTCCAGCCCAATGCCATCATACTTACGAAACAGCAGTAAACTTCGTCTAAAACTCAGGAGAAACGATTCCTTGAAACTGCTCGGCTGTGCGTTCGTTCACCTAAGAGTGTTGAATCTCTGTTGGGATTCAGCGAGTCAGAAACACGTTTCTTCTAGGAGCTGCGTTGGGATATTCCCGAGTGAATGGGACCATAGTCTGTACAGAGAAATATCTGCTTGTAAAACCAAAACGGAGCTATGTAACTGAATGGTTGTCAATGTGTGCATTCAACTGACGGAGTTAAACGCACGTATGGATTCAGCGGTTTGCAAACACTTTCTGTGCAGAATCCCAAAACCGGCATTTCGAGCCCAATGCCGTCATATGTACGAAACAGCAGTAAACTTCGTCTAAAACTCAGGAGAAACGTTTCCTTGAAACTGCTCGGCTGTGCGTTCGTTCACCTAAAAGAGTTGAATCTACGTTGAGATTCAGCGAGTCAGAAACAGGTTTCTTCTAGGAGCTGCTTTGGGATATTCCCGAGAGAATGGGACCATAGGCTGTACAGAGAAATATCTGCTTCTAAAACCAAAACGGAGCTATCTAACTGAATGGTTGTCAATGTGTGCATTCAACTGACGGAGTTAAACTCACGTGTGGATTCAGCGGTTTGCAAACCATTTCTGTGCAGAATCCCAAAACCGGCATTTCCAGCCCAATGCCGGCATCCGTACGAAACAGCAGTAAACTTCGACTAGAACTCAGGAGAAACGTTTCCTTGAAACTCCTCTGCTGTGTGTTCATTCACCTAAGAGAGTTGAATCTATGTTGAGATTCAACGAGTCAGAAACACGTTTCTTGTAGGAGCTGCGTTGGGATATTCCCGAGTGAATGGGACCATAGGCTGTACAGAGAAATATCTGCTTCTAAAACCAAAACGCAGCTATCTAACTGAATGGTTGTCAATGTGTGCATTCAACTGACGAAGTTAAACTCACGTGTGGATTCAGCGGTTTGCAAACCCTTTCTGTGCAGAATCCCAAAAGCGGCATTTGCAGCCCAATGCCGGCATATGTACGAAACAGCAGTAAACTTCGTCTAAAAGTCAGGAGAAACGTTTCCTTGAAACTGCTCTGCTGTGCACTCGGTCACCTAAGAGAGTTGAATCTATGTTGAGATTCAGCGAGTCAGAAACACGTTTCTTCTAGGAGCTGCGTTGGGATATTCCCGAGTGAATGGGACCATAGGCTGTACAGAGAAATATCTGCTTCTAAAACCAAAACGGAGCTATCTAACTCAATGGTTGTCAACGTATGCATTAAACTGACGGAGTTAAAGTCACGTGTGGATACAGCGGTTTGCAAACCGTTTCTGTGGTGAATCCCAGAACCGGCATTTCCAGCCCTATGCCGGCATATGTACGAAACAGTAGTAAACGTCGTCTAAAACTCAGGAGAATCGTTTCCATGAAACTGCTCTGCTGTGCGTTCGTTCACCTAAGAGAGTTGAATCTATGCTGTGATTCAGCGATGCAGAAACACGTTTCTTCTAGGAGCTGCGTTGGGATATTCCCGAGTGAATGCACCACAGGCTGTACAGAGAAATATCTGCTTCTAAAACCAAAACGGAGCTATCTAACTGAATGGTTGTCAATGTGTGCATTCAGCTGACAGAGATTAATTCACGTGTGGATTCAGCGGTTTCCAAAGCCTTTCTGTGCAGAATCCCAAAACCGGCATTTCCAGTCCAATGACGGCATACGTACGAAACAGCAGTAAACTTCGTCTAAAACTCAGGAGAAACGTTTCCTTGAAACAGCTCTGCTGTGCGTTCATTCACCTAAGAGAGTTGAATGTATGTTGAGATTCAGCGAGTCAGAAACACGTTTCTTCTAGGAGCTGCGTTGGGATATTCCCGAGTGAATGGACCATAGGCTGTACAGAGAAATATCTGCTTCTAAAACCAAAACGGAGCTATCTAACTGAATGGTTGTCAATCGGTGCATTCAACTGACGGAGTTAAACTCACGTGTTGATTCAGCGGTTTGCAAACCCTTTCTGTGCAGAATGACAAAACCGGCATTTCCAGCCCAATGCCGGCATACATACGAAACAGCAGTAAACTTCGTCTAAAACTCAGGAGAAACGTTTCCTTGAACCTGCTGTGCTGTGCGTTTATTCACCTAAGAGAGTTGAATCTATGTGGAGATTCAACGAGTCAGAAACAGGTTTCTTCTAGGAGCTGCGTTGGGATATACCCGAGTGAATGGGACCTTAGGCTGTACAGAGAAATATCTGCTTTTAAAACCAAAATGGAGCTATCTAACTGAATTGTTGTCAATGTGTGCACTCAACTGACGGAGTTAAACTCACGTGTGGATTCAGCGGTTTGCAAACCCTTTCTGTGCAGAATCCCAAAAGCAGCATTTGCAGCCCAATGCTGGCATATGTACGAAACAGCAGTAAACTTCGTCTAAAACACAGGAGAAACGTTTCCTTGAAACTGCTCTGCTGTGCGCTCGTTCACCTAAGAGAGTTGAATCTATGTTGAGATTCAGCGAGTCAGAAACTCGTTTCTTCCAGGAGCTGCGTTGTGATATTCCCGAGTGAATTGGACCATAGGCTGTACAGAGAAATATCTGCTTCTAAAACCAAAACGGAGCTATCTAACTGAATGGTTGTCAATGTGTGCATTCAGGTGACAGAGTTAAATTCACGTGTGGATTCAGCGGTTTGCAAACCCTTTCTGTGCAGAATCCCAAAACTGGCATTTCCAGTCCAATGCCGGCATACGTACGAAACAGCAGTAAACTTCGTCTAAAACTCAGGAGAAACGATTCCTTGAAACTGCTCTGCTGTGCGTTCATTCACCTAAGAGAGTTGAATGTATGTTGAGATTCAGCGAGTAAGAAACAGGTTTCTTCTAGGAGCTGCGTTGGGATATTCCCGAGTGAATGGGCCATAGGCTGTACAGAGAAAAATCTGCTTCTAAAACCAAAACGGAGCCATCTAACTGACTCATTGTCAATGTGTGCATTCAATTGACGGAGTTAAACTCACGTGTGGATTCAGCGGTTTGCAAACCCTTTCTGTGCAGAATCCCAAATCCGGCATTTCCAGCCCACTGCCGGCATACGCACGAAACAGCAGTAAACTTCGTCTAAAACTCAGGAGAAACGTTTTCTTGAAACTGCTCGGCTGTGCGTTCGTTCACCTAAGAGAGTTGAATCTATGTTGAGATTCAGCGAATCAGAAACACGTTTCTTCAGGAGCTGCGTTGGGATATTCCCGAGTGAATGGGACCATAGGCTGTACAGAGAAATATCTGCTTCTAAAATCAAAACGGAGCTATCTAACTGAATGGTTGTCAATGTGTGCATTCAGCTGACGGAGTTTAATTCACCTTTGGATTCAGCGGTTTGCAAACCCTTTCTGTGCAGAATGCCAAAACCGGCATTTCCAGCCCAATGCCGTCATACGTACGAAACAGCAGTAAACTTCGTCTAAAACTCCGGAGAAACGTTTCCTTGAAACTGCTCTGCTGTGCGTTCGTTCACCTGAGAGAGTTGAAACTATGTTGAGATTCAGCGAGTCAGAAACACGTTTCTGCAGGAGCTGCGTTGGGATATTCCCGAGTGAATGGGACCATAGGCTGTACAGAGAAATATCTGCATCTAAAACCAAAATGGAGCTATCTAACTGAATGGTTGTCAATGTGTGCATTCAACTGAGGGAGTTAAACTCACGTGTGGGTTCAGCAGTTTGCAAACCCTTTCTGTGCAGAATCCCAAAACTGGCATTTCCAGTCCAATGCTGGCATACCTACGAAACAGCAGTAAACTTCGTCTAAAACTCAGGAGAAACGTTTCTTTGAAACTGCTCGGTGTATGTTCATTCACCTAAGACAGTTGAATGCATGTTGAGATTCAGCGAGTCAGAAACCCGTTTCTTCTAGGAGCTGCGTTGGGATATTCCCGAGTGAATTGACCATAGGCTGTACAGAGAAATATCTGCTTTTAAAACCAAAATGGAGCTATCTAACTGAATTGTTGTCAATGTGTGCACTCAACTGACGGAGTTAAACTCACGTGTGGATTCAGCGGTTTGCAAACCCTTTCTGTGCAGAATCCCAAAAGCGGCATTTGCAGCCCAATGCCGGCATAAGTACGAAACAGCAGTAAACTTCGTCTAAAACACAGGAGAAACGTTTCCTTGAAACTGCTCTGCTGTGCGGTCGTTCACCTAAGAGAGATGAATCTATGTTGAGATTCAGGGAGTCAGAAACTCGTTTCTTCCAGGAGCTGCGTTGTGATATTCCCGAGTGAATGGGACCATAGGCTGTACAGAGAAATATCTGCTTCTAAAACCAAAACGGAGCTATCTAACTGAATGGTTGTCAATGTGTGCATTCAGCTGACAGAGTTAAATTCACGTGTGGATTCAGCGGTTTGCAAACCCTTTCTGTGCAGAATCCGAAAACCGGAATTTCCAGCCCTATGCCGGCATCCGTACGAAACAGCAGTAAACTTCGACTACAACTCAGGAGAAACGTTTCCATGAAACTCCTCTGCTGTGTGTTCATTCACCAAAGAGAGTTGAATCTATGTTGAGATTCAGCGAGTCAGAAACACGTTTCTCTAGGAGCTGCGTTTGGATATTCCCGAGTGAATGGGGCCATAGGCTGTACAGAGAAATATCCGCTTCTAAAACCAAAATGGAGCTATCTAACTGAATGGTTGTCAATGTGTGCATTCAACTGACGGAGTTAAACTCACGTGTGGATACAGCGGTTTACAAACCCTTTCTGTGCAGAATCCCAAAAGCGGCATTTGCACCCCAATGCCGGCATACGTACGAAACAGCAGTAAACGTCGTCTAAAACTCAGGAGAATCGTTTCCTTGAAACTGCTCTGCTGTGCGTTCATTCACCTAAGAGAGTTGAATCTATGTTGAGATTCAACGAGTCAGAAACACGTTTCTTCTAGGAGCTGCGTTGGGATATTCCCGAGTGAATGAGAAAATTGGCTGTACAGAGAAATACCTGCTTCTAAAACCAAAACGGAACTATCTAACTGAATGGTTGTCAATGTGTGCATTCAACTGACGGAGTTAAACTCACGTGTGGATTCAGCGGTTTGCAAACCCTTTCTGTACAGAATCCCAAAAGCGGCACTTGCAGCCCAATGCCGGCATATGTACGAAACAGCAGTAAACTTCGTCTAAAACTCAGGAGAAACGTTTCCTTGAAACTGCTCGTCTGTGCGTTCGTTCCCCTAAGGGAGTTGAATCTATGTTGAGATTCAGCGATGCAGAAACACGTTTCTTCTAGGAGCTGCGTTGGGATATTCCCCAGTGAATGGGACCATAGGTTGTACAGAGAAATATCTGCTTCTAAAACCAAAACGGAGCCATCTAACTGACTGATTGTCAATGTGTGCATTCAACTGACGGAGGTAAACTCACGTGTGGATTCAGCGGTTTGCAAACCCTTACTGTGCAGAATCCCAAAACCGGCATTTCCAGCCCAATGCCGGCATATGTACGAAACAGCAGTAAACTTCGTCTAAAACTCAGGAGAAACGTTTCCTTGAAACTGCTCTGCCGTGCGTTCATTCACCTGAGAGAGTTAAATCCATGTTGAGATTCAGCGAGTCAGAAACACGTTTCTCTAGGAGCTGCGTTGGGATATTCCCGAGTGAATGGGACCATAGGCTGTACAGAGAAAAATCTGCTTCTAAAACCAAAACGGAGCTATCTAACTGAATGGTTGTCAATGTGTGCATTCAACTGACGGAGTTAAACTCACGTGTGGATTCAGCGGTTTGCAAACCCTTTCTGTGCAGAATCCCAAAACCGGCATTTCCAGCCGTATGCCGGCATACGTACGAAACAGCAGTAAACTTCGTCTAAAACTCAGGAGAAACGTTTCCTTGAAACTGCTCTGCTGTGTGTTCATTCACCTAAGAGTGTTGAATCTATGTTGAGATTCCACGAGTCAGAAACACGTTTCTTCTAGGAGCTGCGTTGGGATATTCCCGAGTGAATGGGACCATAGTCTGTACAGAGAAATATCTGCTTCTAAAACCAAAACGGAGCTATCTAACTGAATGGTTGTCATAGTTTGCATTCAACTGACGGAGTTAAACTCACGTATGGATTCAGCGGTTTGCAAACACTTTCTGTGCAGTATCCCAAAACCAGCATTTCCAGCCCAATGCCGTCATATGTACGAAACAGAAGTAAACTTCGTCTAAAACTCAGGAGAAACGTTTCCTTGAAACTGCTCGGCTGTGCGTTCGTTCACCTAAGAGAGTTGAATTTATGTTGAGATTCAGCGAGCAGAAACAGGTTTCTTCTAGGAGCTGCTTTGGGATATTCCCGAGAGAATGGGACCATAGGCTGTACAGAGAAATATCTGCTTCTAAAACCAAAACGGAGCTATCTAACTGAATGGTTGTCAATGTGTGCATTCAACTGACGGAGTTAAAATCACGTGTGGATTCAGCGGTTTGCAAAGACTTTCTGTGCAGAATCGCAAAAACGGCATTTCCAGCCCAATGCCATCATACTTACGAAACAGCAGTAAACTTCGTCTAAAACTCAGGAGAAACGATTCCTTGATACTGCTCGGCTGTGCGTTCGTTCACCTAAGAGTGTTGAATCTCTGTTGGGATTCAGCGAGTCAGAAACACGTTTCTTCTAGGAGCTGTGTTGGGATATTCCCGAATGAATGGGACCATAGTCTGTACAGAGAAATATCTGCTTGTAAAACCAAAACGGAGCTATGTAACTGAATGGTTGTCAATGTGTGCATTCAACTGACGGAGTTAAACGCACGTATGGATTCAGCGGTTTGCAAACACTTTCTGTGCAGAATCCCAAAACCGGCATTTCCAGCCCAATGCCGTCATATGTACGAAACAGCAGTAAACTTCGTCTAAAACTCAGGAGAAACGTTTCCTTGAAACTGCTCGGCTGTGCGTTGGTTCACCTAAGAGAGTTGAATCTATGTTGAGATTCAGCGAGTCAGAAACAGGTTTCTTCTAGGAGCTGCTTTGGGATATTCCCGAGAGAATGGGACCATAGGCTGTACAGAGAAATATCTGCTTCTAAAACCAAAACGGAGCTATCTAACTGAATGGTTGTCAATGTGTGCATTCAACTGACGGAGTTAAACTCACGTGTGGATTCAGCGGTTTGCAAACCCTTTCTGTGCAGAATCCCAAAACCGGCATTTCCAGCCCAATGCCGGCATCCGTACGAAACAGCAGTAAACTTCGACTAGAACTCAGGAGAAACGTTTCCATGAAACTCCTCTGCTGTGTGTTCATTCACCTAAGAGAGTTGAATCTATATTGAGATTCAACGAGTCAGAAACACGTTTCTTGTAGGAGCTGCGTTGGGATATTCCCGTGTGAATGGGACCATAGGCTGTACAGAGAAATATCTGCTTCTAAAACCAAAACGGAGCTATCTAACTGAATGGTTGTCAATGTGTGCATTCAACTGACGAAGTTAAACTCACGTGTGGATTCAGCGGTTTGCAAACCCTTTCTGTGCAGAATCCCAAAAGCGGCATTTGCAGCCCAATGCCGGCATATGTACGAAACAGCAGTAAACTTCGTCTAAAAGTCAGGAGAAACGTTTCCTTGAAACTGCTCTGCTGTGCACTCGTTCACCTAAGAGAGTTGAATCTATGTTGAGATTCAGCGAGTCAGAAACACGTTTCTTCTAGGAGCTGCATTGGGATATTCCCGAGTGAATGGGACCATAGGCTGTACAGAGAAATATCTGCTTCTAAAACCAAAACGGAGCTATCTAACTCAATGGTTGTCAATGTATGCATTCAACTGACGGAGTTAAAGTCACGTGTGGATACAGCGGTTTGCAAACCGTTTCTGTGGTGAATCCCAGAACCGGCATTTCCAGCCCTATACCGGCATATGTACGAAACAGCAGTAAACGTCGTCTAAAACTCAGGAGAATCGTTTCCTTGAAACTGCTCTGCTGTGCGTTCGTTCACCTAAGAGAGTTGAATCTATGTTGTGATTCAGCGATGCAGAAACACGTTTCTTCTAGGAGCTGCGTTGGGATATTCCCGAGTGAATGCATCACAGGCTGTACAGAGAAATATCTGCTTCTAAAACCAAAACGGAGCTATCTAACTGAATGGTTGTCAATGTTTGCATTCAGCTGACAGAGATTAATTCACGTGTGGATTCAGCGGTTTGCAAAGCCTTTCTGTGCAGAATCCCAAAACCGGCATTTCCAGTCCAATGACGGCATACGTACGAAACAGCAGTAAACTTCGTCTAAAACTCAGGAGAAACTTTTCCTTGAAACAGCTCTGCTGTGCGTTCATTCACCTAAGAGAGTTGAATGTATGTTGAGATTCAGCGAGTCAGAAACACGTTTCTTCTAGGAGCTGCGTTGGGATATTCCCGAGTGAATGGACCATAGGCTGTACAGAGAAATATCTGCTTCTAAAACCAAAACGGAGCTATCTAACTGAATGGTTGTCAATCGGTGCATTCAACTGACGGAGTTAAACTCACGTGTTGATTCAGCGGTTTGCAAACCCTTTCTGTGCAGAATGCCAAAACCGGCATTTCCAGCCCAATGCCGGCATACGTACGAAACAGCAGTAAACTTCGTCTAAAACTCAGGAGAAACGTTTCCTTGAACCTGCTGTGCTGTGCGTTTATTCACCTAAGAGAGTTGAATCTATGTGGAGATTCAACGAGTCAGAAACAGGTTTCTTCTAGGAGCTGCGTTGGGATATACCCGAGTGAATGGGACCATAGGCTGTACAGAGAAATATCTGCTTTTAAAACCAAAATGGAGCTATCTAACTGAATTGTTGTCAATGTGTGCACTCAACTGACGGAGTTAAACTCACGTGTGGATTCAGCGGTTTGCAAACCCTTTCTGTGCAGAATCCCAAAAGCAGCATTTGCAGCCCAATGCCGGCATATGTACGAAACAGCAGTAAACTTCGTCTAAAACACAGGAGAAACGTTTCCTTGAAACTGCTCTGCTGTGCGCTCGTTCACCTAAGAGAGTTGAATCTATGTTGAGATTCAGCGAGTCAGAAATTCGTTTCTTCCAGGAGCTGCGTTGTGATATTCCCGAGTGAATGGGACCATAGGCTGTACAGAGAAATATCTGCTTCTAAAACCAAAACGGAGCTATCTAACTGAATGGTTGTCAATGTGTGCATTCAGGTGACAGAGTTAAATTCACGTGTGGATTCAGCGGTTTGCAAACCCTTTCTGTGCAGAATCCCAAAACTGGCATTTCCAGTCCAATGCCGGCATACGTACGAAACAGCAGTAAACTTCGTCTAAAACTCAGGAGAAACGATTCCTTGAAACTGCTCTGCTGTGCGTTCATTCACCTAAGAGAGTTGAATGTATGTTGAGATTCAGCGAGTAAGAAACAGGTTTCTTCTAGGAGCTGCGTTGGGATATTCCCGAGTGAATGGGCCATAGGCTGTACAGAGAAAAATCTGCTTCTAAAACCAAAACGGAGCAATCTAACTGACTGATTGTCAATGTGTGCATTCAATTGACGGAGTTAAACTCACGTGTGGATTCAGCGGTTTGCAAACCCTTTCTGTGCAGAATCCCAAATCCGGCATTTCCAGCCCACTGCCGGCATACGTACGAAACAGCAGTAAACTTCGTCTAAAACTCAGGAGAAACGTTTCCTTGAAACTGCTCGGCTGTGCGTTCGTTCACCTAAGAGAGTTGAATCTATGTTGAGATTCAGCGAGTCAGAAACACGTTTCTTCAGGAGCTGCGTTGGGATATTCCCGAGTGAATGGGACCATAGGCTGTACAGAGAAATATCTGCTTCCAAAACCAAAACGAAGCTATCTAATTGAATGATTGTCAATGTGTGCATTCAGCTGACGGAGTTTAATTCACCTTTGGATTCAGCGGTTTGCAAACCCTTTCTGTGCAGAATGCCAAAACCGGCATTTCCAGCCCAATGCCCTCATACGTACGAAACAGCAGTAAACTTCGTCTAAAACTCCGGAGAAAAGTTTCCTTGAAACTGCTCTGCTGTGCGTTCGTTCACCTGAGGGAGTTGAAACTATGTTGAGATTCAGCGAGTCAGAAACACGTTTCTTCTAGGAGCTGCGTTGGGATATTCCCGAGTGAATTGACCATAGGCTGTACAGAGAAATATCTGCTTTTAAAACCAAAATGGAGCTATCTAACTGAATTGTCAATGTGTGCACTCAACTGACGGAGTTAAACTCACGTGTGGATTCAGCGGTTTGCAAACCCTTTCTGTGCAGAATCCCAAAAGCGGCATTTGCAGCCCAATGCCGGCATATGTACGAAACAGCAGTAAACTTCGTCTAAAACACAGGAGAAACGTTTCCTTGAAACTGCTCTGCTGTGCGGTCGTTCACCTAAGAGAGTTGAATCTATGTTGAGATTCAGGGAGTCAGAAACTCGTTTCTTCCAGGAGCTGCGTTGTGATATTCCCGAGTGAATGGGACCATAGGCTGTACAGAGAAATATCTGCTTCTAAAACCAAAACGGAGCTATCTAACTGAATGGTTGTCAATGTGTGCATTCAGCTGACAGAGTTAAATTCACGTGTGGATTCAGCGGTTTGCAAACCCTTTCTGTGCAGAATCCCAAAAGCGGCATTTCCAGCCCAATGCCGGCATACGTACGAAACAGCAGTAAACTTCGTCTAAAACTCAGGAGAAACGTTTCCTTGAAACTGCTCGGCTGTGCGTTCGTTCACCTAAGAGAGTTGAATCTATGTTGAGATTCAGCGAGTCAGAAACACGTTTCTTCTAGGAGCTGCGTTGGGATATTCCCGAGTGAATGGGACCATAGTCTGTACAGAGAAATACCTGCTTCTAAAACCAAAACGGAGTTATCTAACTGAATGGTTGTCAATGTGTGCATTCAACTGACGGAGTTTAATTCACCATTGGATTCAGCGGTTTGCAAACCCTTTCTGTGCAGAATGCCAAAACAGGCATTTCCACCCCAATGCCGTCATACAAACGAAACAGCAGTAAACTTCGTCTAAAACTCCGGAGAAACGTTTCTTTGAAACTGCTCTGCTGTGCGTTCGTTCACCTGAGAGAGTTGAAACTATGTTGAGATTCAGCGAGACCGAAACACGTTTCTGTAGGAGCTGCGTTGGGATATTCCCGAGTGAATGGGACCATAGGCTGTACAGAGAAATATCTGCATCTAAAACCAAAATGGAACTATCTAACTGAATGGTTGTCAATGGGTGCATTCAACTGAGGGAGTTAAACTCACGTGTGGATTCAGCGGTTTGCACACCCTTTCGTGCAGAATCCCAAAACTGGCATTTCCAATCCAATGCTGGCATACCTACGAAACAGCAGGAAACTTCGTCTAAAACTCAGGAGAAACGTTTCCTTGAAACTGCTCGGCTGTACGTTCATTCACCTAAGAGAGTTGAATGTATGTTGAGATTCAGCGAGTCAGAAACACGTTTCTTCTAGGAGCTGCGTTGGGATATTCCCGAGTGAATTGACCATAGGCTGTACAGAGAAATATCTGCTTGTAAAACCAAAACGGAGCTATGTAACTGAATGGTTGTCAATGTGTGCATTCAACTGACGGAGTTAAACTCACGTGTGGATTCAGCGGTTTGCAAACCCTTTCTGTGCAGAATGCCAAAACCGGCATTTCCAGCCCAATGCCGGCATACGTATGAAACAGCAGTAAACTTCGACTAAAACTCAGGAGAAACGTTTCCTTGAAACTGCTCTGCTGTGCGTTTATTCACCTAAGAGAGTTGAATCTATGTGGAGATTCAACGAGTCAGAAACAGGTTTCTTCTAGGAGCTGCGTTGGGATATACCCGAGTGAATGGGACCTTAGGCTGTACAGAGAAATATCTGCTTTTAAAACCAAAATGGAGCTATCTAACTGAATTGTTGTCAATGTGTGCACTCAACTGACGGAGTTAAACTCACGTGTGGATTCAGCGGTTTGCAAACCCTTTCTGTGCAGAATCCCAAAAGCAGCATTTGCAGCCCAATGCCGGCATATGTACGAAACAGCAGTAAACTTCGTCTAAAACACAGGAGAAACGTTTCCTTGAAACTGCTCTGCTGTGCGCTCGTTCACCTAAGAGAGTTGAATCTATGTTGAGATTCAGCGAGTCAGAAACTCGTTTCTTCCAGGAGCTGCGTTGTGATATTCCCGAGTGAATGGGACCATAGGCTGTACAGAGAAATATCTGCTTCTAAAACCAAAACGGAGCTATCTAACTGAATGGTTGTCAATGTGTGCATTCAGGTGACAGAGTTAAATTCACGTGTGGATTCAGCGGTTTGCAAACCCTTTCTGTGCAGAATCCCAAAACTGGCATTTCCAGTCCAATGCCGGCATACGTACGAAACAGCAGTAAACTTCGTCTAAAACTCAGGAGAAACGATTCCTTGAAACTGCTCTGCTGTGCGTTCATTCACCTAAGAGAGTTGAATGTATGTTGAGATTCAGCGAGTAAGAAACAGGTTTCTTCTAGGAGCTGCGTTGGGATATTCCCGAGTGAATGGGCCATAGGCTGTACAGAGAAAAATCTGCTTCTAAAACCAAAACGGAGCCATCTAACTGACTGATTGTCAATGTGTGCATTCAATTGACGGAGTTAAACTCACGTGTGGATTCAGCGGTTTGCAAACCCTTTCTGTGCAGAATCCCAAATCCGGCATTTCCAGCCCACTGCCGGCATACGTACGAAACAGCAGTAAACTTCGTCTAAAACTCAGGAGAAACGTTTCCTTGAAACTGCTCGGCTGTGCGTTCGTTCACCTAAGAGAGTTGAATCTATGTTGAGATTCAGCGAATCAGAAACACGTTTCTTCAGGAGCTGCGTTGGGATATTCCCGAGTGAATGGGACCATAGGCTGTACAGAGAAATATCTGCTTCTAAAATCAAAACGGAGCTATCTAACTGAATGGTTGTCAATGTGTGCATTCAGCTGACGGAGTTTAATTCACCTTTGGATTCAGCGGTTTGCAAACCCTTTCTGTGCAGAATGCCAAAATCGGCATTTCCAGCCCAATGCCGTCATACGTACGAAACAGCAGTAAACTTCGTCTAAAACTCCGGAGAAACGTTTCCTTGAAACTGCTCTGCTGTGCGTTCGTTCACCTGAGAGAGTTGAAACTATGTTGAGATTCAGCGAGTCAGAAACACGTTTCTGCAGGAGCTGCGTTGGGATATTCCCGAGTGAATGGGACCATAGGCTGTACAGAGAAATATCTGCATCTAAAACCAAAATGGAGCTATCTAACTGAATGGTTGTCAATGTGTGCATTCAACTGAGGGAGTTAAACTCACGTGTGGGTTCAGCAGTTTGCAAACCCTTTCTGTGCAGAATCCCAAAACTGGCATTTCCAGTCCAATGCTGGCATACCTACGAAACAGCAGTAAACTTCGTCTAAAACTCAGGAGAAACGTTTCTTTGAAACTGCTCGGTGTATGTTCATTCACCTAAGACAGTTGAATGCATGTTGAGATTCAGCGAGTCAGAAACACGTTTCTTCTAGGAGCTGCGTTGGGATATTCCCGAGTGAATTGACCATAGGCTGTACAGAGAAATATCTGCTTTTAAAACCAAAATGGAGCTATCTAACTGAATTGTTGTCAATGTGTGCACTCAACTGACGGAGTTAAACTCACGTGTGGATTCAGCGGTTTGCAAACCCTTTCTGTGCAGAATCCCAAAAGCGGCATTTGCAGCCCAATTCCGGCATAAGTACGAAACAGCAGTAAACTTCGTCTAAAACACAGGAGAAACGTTTCCTTGAAACTGCTCTGCTGTGCGGTCGTTCACCTAAGAGAGTTGAATCTATGTTGAGATTCAGGGAGTCAGAAACTCGTTTCTTCCAGGAGCTGCGTTGTGATATTCCCGAGTGAATGGGACCATAGGCTGTACAGAGAAATATCTGCTTCTAAAACCAAAACGGAGCTATCTAACTGAATGGTTGTCAATGTGTGCATTCAGCTGACAGAGTTAAATTCACGTGTGGATTCAGCGGTTTGCAAACCCTTTCTGTGCAGAATCCCAAAACCGGGATTTCCAGCCCAATGCCGGCATACGTACGAAACAGCAGTAAACTTCGTCTAAAACTCAGGAGAAACGTTTCCTTGAAACTGCTCGGCTGTGCGTTCGTTCACCTAAGAGAGTTGAATCTATGTTGAGATTCAGCGAGTCAGAAACTCGTTTCTTCCAGGAGCTGCGTTGTGATATTCCCGAGTGAATGGGACCATAGGCTGTACAGAGAAATATCTGCTTCTAAAACCAAAACGGAGCTATCTAACTGAATGGTTGTCAATGTGTGCATTCAGGTGACAGAGTTAAATTCACGTGTGGATTCAGCGGTTTGCAAACCCTTTCTGTGCAGAATCCCAAAACTGGCATTTCCAGTCCAATGCCGGCATACGTACGAAACAGCAGTAAACTTCGTCTAAAACTCAGGAGAAACGATTCCTTGAAACTGCTCTGCTGTGCGTTCATTCACCTAAGAGAGTTGAATGTATGTTGAGATTCAGCGAGTAAGAAACAGGTTTCTTCTAGGAGCTGCGTTGGGATATTCCCGAGTGAATGGGCCATAGGCTGTACAGAGAAAAATCTGCTTCTAAAACCAAAACGGAGCCATCTAACTGACTGATTGTCAACGTGTGCATTCAATTGATGGAGTTAAACTCACGTGTGGATTCAGCGGTTTGCAAACCCTTTCTGTGCAGAATCCCAAATCCGGCATTTCCAGCCCACTGCCGGCATACGTACGAAACAGCAGTAAACTTCGTCTAAAACTCAGGAGAAACGTTTCCTTGAAACTGCTCGGCTGTGCGTTCGTTCACCTAAGAGAGTTGAATCTATGTTGAGATTCAGCGAGTCAGAAACACGTTTCTTCAGGAGCTGCGTTGGGATATTCCCGAGTGAATGGGACCATAGGCTGTACAGAGAAATATCTGCTTCCAAAACCAAAACGGAGCTATCTAACTGAATGGTTGTCAATGTGTGCATTCAGCTGACGGAGTTTAATTCACCTTTGGATTCAGCGGTTTGCAAACCCTTTCTGTGCAGAATGCCAAAACCGGCATTTCCAGCCCAATGCCGTCATACGTACGAAACAGCAGTAAACTTCGTCTAAAACTCCGGAGAAACGTTTCCTTGAAACTGCTCTGCTGTGCGTTCGTTCACCTGAGAGAGTTGAAACTATGTTGAGATTCAGAGAGTCAGAAACACGTTTCTGTAGGAGCTGCGTTGGGATATTCCCGAGTGAATGGGACCATAGGCTGTACAGAGAAATATCTGCATCTAAAACCAAAATGGAGCTATCTAACTGAATGGTTGTCAATGTGTGCACTCAACTGACGGAGTTAAACTCACGTGTGGATTCAGCGGTTTGCAAACCCTTTCTGTGCAGAATCCCAAAAGCAGCATTTGCAGCCCAATGCCGGCATATGTACGAAACAGCAGTAAACTTCGTCTAAAACACAGGAGAAACGTTTCCTTGAAACTCCTCTGCTGTGCGCTCGTTCACCTAAGAGAGTTGAATCTATGTTGAGATTCAGCGAGTCAGAAACTCGTTTCTTCCAGGAGCTGCGTTGTGATATTCCCGAGTGAATGGGACCATAGGCTGTACAGAGAAATATCTGCTTCTAAAACCAAAACGGAGCTATCTAACTGAATGGTTGTCAATGTGTGCATTCAGGTGACAGAGTTAAATTCACGTGTGGATTCAGCGGTTTGCAAACCCTTTCTGTGCAGAATCCCAAAACTGGCATTTCCAGTCCAATGCCGGCATACGTACGAAACAGCAGTAAACTTCGTCTAAAACTCAGGAGAAACGATTCCTTGAAACTGCTCTGCTGTGCGTTCATTCACCTAAGAGAATTGAATGTATGTTGAGATTCAGCGAGTAAGAAACAGGTTTCTTCTAGGAGCTGCGTTGGGATATTCCCGAGTGAATGGGCCATAGGCTGTACAGAGAAAAATCTGCTTCTAAAACCAAAACGGAGCCATCTAACTGACTGATTGTCAATGTGTGCATTCAATTGATGGAGTTAAACTCACGTGTGGATTCAGCGGTTTGCAAACCCTTTCTGTGCAGAATCCCAAATCCGGCATTTCCAGCCCACTGCCGGCATAAGTACGAAACAGCAGTAAACTTCGTCTAAAACTCAGGAGAAACGTTTCCTTGAAACTGCTCGGCTGTGCGTTCGTTCACCTAAGAGAGTTGAATCTATGTTGAGATTCAGCGAGTCAGAAACACGTTTCTTCAGGAGCTGCGTTGGGATATTCCCGAGTGAATGGGACCATAGGCTGTACAGAGTATTATCTGCTTCCAAAACCAAAACGGAGCTATCTAACTGAATGGTTGTCAATGTGTGCATTCAGGTGACAGAGTTAAATTCACGTGTGGATTCAGCGGTTTGCAAACCCTTTCTGTGCAGAATCCCAAAACTGGCATTTCCAGTCCAATGCCGGCATACGTACGAAACAGCAGTAAACTTCGTCTAAAACTCCGGAGAAACGTTTCCTTGAAACTGCTCTGCTGTGCGTTCGTTCACCTGAGAGAGTTGAAACTATGTTGAGATTCAGCGAGTCAGAAACACGTTTCTGTAGGAGCTGCGTTGGGATATTCCCGAGTGAATGGGACCATAGGCTGTACAGAGAAATATCTGCATCTAAAACCAAAATGGAGCTATCTAACTGAATGGTTGTCAATGTGTGCATTCAACTGAGGGAGTTAAACTCACGTGTGGGTTCAGCAGTTTGCAAACCCTTTCTGTGCAGAATCCCAAAACTGGCAATTCCAGTCCAATGCTGGCATACCTACGAAACAGCAGTAAACTTCGTCTAAAACTCAGGAGAAACATTTCCTTTAAACTGCTCGGCTGTACGTTCATTCACCTAAGAGAGTTGAATGCATGTTGAGATTCAGCGAGTCAGAAACACGTTTCTTCTAGGAGCTGCGTTGGGATATTCCCGAGTGAATTGACCATAGGCTGTACAGAGAAATATCTGCTTTTAAAACCAAAATGGAGCTATCTAACTGAATGGTTGTCAATGTGTGCATTCAACTGACGGAGTTAAACTCACGTGTGGATTCAGCGGTTTGCAAACCCTTTCTGTGCAGAATCCCAAAAGCGGCATTTGCAGCCCAATGCCGGCATATGTACGAAACAGCAGTAAACTTCGTCTAAAACTCAGGAGAAACGTTTCCTTGAAACTGCTCTGCTGTGCGGTCGTTCACCTAAGAGAGTTGAATCTATGTTGAGATTCAGGGAGTCAGAAACTCGTTTCTTCCAGGAGCTGCGTTGTGATATTCCCGAGTGAATGGGACCATAGGCTGTACAGAGAAATATCTGCTTCTAAAACCAAAACGGAGCAATCTAACTGAATGGTTGTCAATGTGTGCATTCAGCTGAAAGAGTTAAATTCACGTGTGGATTCAGCGGTTGGCAAACCCTTTCTGTGCAGAATCCCAAAACCGGCATTTCCAGCCCAATGCCGGCATACGTACGAAACAGCAGTAAACTTCGTCTAAAACTCAGGAGAAACGTTTCCTTGAAACTGCTCGACTGTGCGTTCGTTCACCTAAGAGAGTTGAATCTATGTTGAGATTCAGCGAGTCAGAAACACGTTTCTTCTAGGAGCTGCGTTGGGATATTCCCGAGTGAATGGGACCATAGGCTGTACAGAGAAATACCTGCTTCTAAAACCAAAACGGAGTTATCTAACTGAATGGTTGTCAATGTGTGCATTCAACTGACGGAGTTTAATTCACCATTGGATTCAGCGGTTTGCAAACCCTTTCTGTGCAGAATCCCAAAAGAAGCATTTGCAGCCCAATGCCGGCATATGTACGAAACAGCAGTAAACTTCGTCTAAAACACAGGAGAAACGTTTCCTTGAAACTGCTCTGCTGTGCGCTCGTTCACCTAAGAGAGTTGAATCTATGTTGAGATTCAGCGAGTCAGAAACTCGTTTCTTCCAGGAGCTGCGTTGTGATATTCCCGAGTGAATGGGACCATAGGCTGTACAGAGAAATATCTGCTTCTAAAACCAAAACGGAGCTATCTAACTGAATGGTTGTCAATGTGTGCATTCAGGTGACAGAGTTAAATTCACGTGTGGATTCAGCGGTTTGCAAACCCTTTCTGTGCAGAATCCCAAAACTGGCATTTCCAGTCCAATGCCGGCATACGTACGAAACAGCAGTAAACTTCGTCTAAAACTCAGGAGAAACGATTCCTTGAAACTGCTCTGCTGTGCGTTCATTCACCTAAGAGAGTTGAATGTATGTTGAGATTCAGCGAGTAAGAAACAGGTTTCTTCTAGGAGCTGCGTTGGGATATTCCCGAGTGAATGGGCCATAGGCTGTACAGAGAAAAATCTGCTTCTAAAACCAAAACGGAGCCATCTAACTGACTGATTGTCAACGTGTGCATTCAATTGATGGAGTTAAACTCACGTGTGGATTCAGCGGTTTGCAAACCCTTTCTGTGCAGAATCCCAAATCCGGCATTTCCAGCCCACTGCCGGCATACGTACGAAACAGCAGTAAACTTCGTCTAAAACTCAGGAGAAACGTTTCCTTGAAACTGCTCGGCTGTGCGTTCGTTCACCTAAGAGAGTTGAATCTATGTTGAGATTCAGCGAGTCAGAAACACGTTTCTTCAGGAGCTGCGTTGGGATATTCCCGAGTGAATGGGACCATAGGCTGTACAGAGAAATATCTGCTTCCAAAACCAAAACGGAGCTATCTAACTGAATGGTTGTCAATGTGTGCATTCAGCTGACGGAGTTTAATTCACCTTTGGATTCAGCGGTTTGCAAACCCTTTCTGTGCAGAATGCCAAAACCGGCATTTCCAGCCCAATGCCGGCATACGTACGAAACAGCAGTAAACTTCGTCTAAAACTCCGGAGAAACGTTTCCTTGAAACTGCTCTGCTGTGCGTTCGTTCACCTGAGAGAGTTGAAACTATGTTGAGATTCAGCGAGTCAGAAACACGTTTCTGTAGGAGCTGCGTTGGGATATTCCCGAGTGAATGGGACCATAGGCTGTACAGAGAAATATCTGCATCTAAAACCAAAATGGAGCTATCTAACTGAATGGTTGTCAATGTGTGCACTCAACTGACGGAGTTAAACTCACGTGTGGATTCAGCGGTTTGCAAACCCTTTCTGTGCAGAATCCCAAAAGCAGCATTTGCAGCCCAATGCCGGCATATGTACGAAACAGCAGTAAACTTCGTCTAAAACACAGGAGAAACGTTTCCTTGAAACTCCTCTGCTGTGCGCTCGTTCACCTAAGAGAGTTGAATCTATGTTGAGATTCAGCGAGTCAGAAACTCGTTTCTTCCAGGAGCTGCGTTGTGATATTCCCGAGTGAATGGGACCATAGGCTGTACAGAGAAATATCTGCTTCTAAAACCAAAACGGAGCTATCTAACTGAATGGTTGTCAATGTGTGCATTCAGGTGACAGAGTTAAATTCACGTGTGGATTCAGCGGTTTGCAAACCCTTTCTGTGCAGAATCCCAAAACTGGCATTTCCAGTCCAATGCCGGCATACGTACGAAACAGCAGTAAACTTCGTCTAAAACTCAGGAGAAACGATTCCTTGAAACTGCTCTGGTGTGCGTTCATTCACCTAAGAGAGTTGAATGTATGTTGAGATTCAGCGAGTAAGAAACAGGTTTCTTCTAGGAGCTGCGTTGGGATATTCCCGAGTGAATGGGCCATAGGCTGTACAGAGAAAAATCTGCTTCTAAAACCAAAACGGAGCCATCTAACTGACTGATTGTCAATGTGTGCATTCAATTGATGGAGTTAAACTCACGTGTGGATTCAGCGGTTTGCAAACCCTTTCTGTGCAGAATCCCAAATCCGGCATTTCCAGCCCACTGCCGGCATAAGTACGAAACAGCAGTAAACTTCGTCTAAAACTCAGGAGAAACGTTTCCTTGAAACTGCTCGGCTGTGCGTTCGTTCACCTAAGAGAGTTGAATCTATGTTGAGATTCAGCGAGTCAGAAACACGTTTCTTCAGGAGCTGCGTTGGGATATTCCCGAGTGAATGGGACCATAGGCTGTACAGAGAATTATCTGCTTCCAAAACCAAAACGGAGCTATCTAACTGAATGGTTGTCAATGTGTGCATTCAGGTGACAGAGTTAAATTCACGTGTGGATTCAGCGGTTTGCAAACCCTTTCTGTGCAGAATCCCAAAACTGGCATTTCCAGTCCAATGCCGGCATACGTACGAAACAGCAGTAAACTTCGTCTAAAACTCCGGAGAAACGTTTCCTTGAAACTGCTCTGCTGTGCGTTCGTTCACCTGAGAGAGTTGAAACTATGTTGAGATTCAGCGAGTCAGAAACACGTTTCTGTAGGAGCTGCGTTGGGATATTCCCGAGTGAATGGGACCATAGGCTGTACAGAGAAATATCTGCATCTAAAACCAAAATGGAGCTATCTAACTGAATGGTTGTCAATGTGTGCATTCAACTGAGGGAGTTAAACTCACGTGTGGGTTCAGCAGTTTGCAAACCCTTTCTGTGCAGAATCCCAAAACTGGCAATTCCAGTCCAATGCTGGCATACCTACGAAACAGCAGTAAACTTCGTCTAAAACTCAGGAGAAACATTTCCTTTAAACTGCTCGGCTGTACGTTCATTCACCTAAGAGAGTTGAATGCATGTTGAGATTCAGCGAGTCAGAAACACGTTTCTTCTAGGAGCTGCGTTGGGATATTCCCGAGTGAATTGACCATAGGCTGTACAGAGAAATATCTGCTTTTAAAACCAAAATGGAGCTATCTAACTGAATGGTTGTCAATGTGTGCATTCAACTGACGGAGTTAAACTCACGTGTGGATTCAGCGGTTTGCAAACCCTTTCTGTGCAGAATCCCAAAAGCGGCATTTGCAGCCCAATGCCGGCATATGTACGAAACAGCAGTAAACTTCGTCTAAAACTCAGGAGAAACGTTTCCTTGAAACTGCTCTGCTGTGCGGTCGTTCACCTAAGAGAGTTGAATCTATGTTGAGATTCAGGGAGTCAGAAACTCGTTTCTTCCAGGAGCTGCGTTGTGATATTCCCGAGTGAATGGGACCATAGGCTGTACAGAGAAATATCTGCTTCTAAAACCAAAACGGAGCAATCTAACTGAATGGTTGTCAATGTGTGCATTCAGCTGAAAGAGTTAAATTCACGTGTGGATTCAGCGGTTGGCAAACCCTTTCTGTGCAGAATCCCAAAACCGGCATTTCCAGCCCAATGCCGGCATACGTACGAAACAGCAGTAAACTTCGTCTAAAACTCAGGAGAAACGTTTCCTTGAAACTGCTCGGCTGTGCGTTCGTTCACCTAAGAGAGTTGAATCTATGTTGAGATTCAGCGAGTCAGAAACACGTTTCTTCTAGGAGCTGCGTTGGGATATTCCCGAGTGAATGGGACCATAGGCTGTACAGAGAAATACCTGCTTCTAAAACCAAAACGGAGTTATCTAACTGAATGGTTGTCAATGTGTGCATTCAACTGACGGAGTTTAATTCACCATTGGATTCAGCGGTTTGCAAACCCTTTCTGTGCAGAATCCCAAAACAGGCATTTCCACCCCAATGCCGTCATACATACGAAACAGCAGTAAACTTCGTCTAAAACTCCGGAGAAACGTTTCCTTGAAACTGCTCTGCTGTGCGTTCGTTCACCTGAGAGAGTTGAAACTATGTTGAGATTCAGCGAGTCCGAAACACGTTTCTGTAGGAGCTGCGTTGGGATATTCCCGAGTGAATGGGACCATAGGCTGTACAGAGAAATATCTGCATCTAAAACCAAAATGGAGCTATCTAACTGAATGGTTGTCAATGGGTGCATTCAACTGAGGGAGTTAAACTCACGTGTGGATTCAGCGGTTTGCACACCCTTTCGTGCAGAATCCCAAAACTGGCATTTCCAGTCCAATGCTGGCATACCTACGAAACAGCAGGAAACTTCGTCTAAACCTCAGGAGAAACGTTTCCTTGTAACTGCTCGGCTGTACGTTCATTCACCTAAGATAGTTGAATGTATGTTGAGATTCAGCGAGTCAGAAACACGTTTCTTCTAGGAGCTGCGTTGGGATATTCCCGAGTGAATTGAGCATAGGCTGTACAGAGAAATATCTGCTTGTAAAACCAAAACGGAGCTATGTAACTGAATGGTTGTCAATGTGTGCATTCAACTGACGGAGTTAAACTCACGTGTGGATTCAGCGGTTTGCAAACCCTTTCTGTGCAGAATGCCAAAACCGGCATTTCCAGCCCAATGCCGGCATACGTATGAAACAGCAGTAAACTTCGACTAAAACTCAGGAGAAACGTTTCCTTGAATCTGCTCTGCTGTGCGTTTATTCACCTAAGAGAGTTGAATCTATGTTGAGATTCCACGAGTCAGAAATACGTTTCTTCTAGGAGCTGCGTTGGGATATTCCCGAGTGAAAGGGACCACAGGTTGTACAGAGAAATATCTGCTTCTAAAACCAAAACGGGGCTATCTAACTTAATGGTTGTCAATGTGTGCATTCAACTGACGGAGTTAAACTCACGTGTGGATTCAGCGGTTTGCAAAGACTTTCTGTGCAGAATCGCAAAACCGGCATTTCCAGCCCAATGCCATCATACTTACGAAACAGCAGTAAACTTCGTCTAAAACTCAGGAGAAACGTTTCCTTGAAACTGCTCGGCTGTGCGTTCGTTCACCTAAGAGTGTTGAATCTCTGTTGGGATTCAGCGAGTCAGAAACACGTTTCTTCCAGGAGCTGCGTTGGGATATTCCCGAGTGAATGGGACCATAGTCTGTACAGAGAAATATCTGCTTGTAAAACCAAAACGGAGCTATGTAACTGAATGGTTGTCAATGTGTGCATTCAACTGACAGAGTTAAACGCACGTATGGATTCAGCGGTCTGCAAACACTTTCTGTGCAGAATCCCAAAACCGGCATTTCCAGCCCAATGCCGTCATATGTACGAAACAGCAGTAAACTTCGTCTAAAACTCAGGAGAAACGTTTCCTTGAAACTGCTCTGCTGTGTGTTCATTCACCTAAGAGAGTTGAATCTATGTTGAGATTCCACGAGTCAGAAACACGTTTCTTCTAGGAGCTGCGTTGGGATATTCCCGAGTGAATAGGACCATAGGCTGTACAGAGAAATATCTGCTTCTTAAACCCAAACGGAGCTATCTAACTGAATGGTTGTCAATGTGTGCATTCAACTGACGGAGTTAAAATCACGTGTGGATTCAGCGGTTTGCAAAGACTTTCTATGCAGAATCGCAAAAACGGCATTTCCAGCCCAATGCCATCATACTTACGAAACAGCAGTAAACTTCGTCTAAAACTCAGGAGAAACGATTCCTTGAAACTGCTCGGCTGTGCGTTCGTTCACCTAAGAGTGTTGAATCTCTGTTGGGATTCAGCGAGTCAGAAACACGTTTCTTCTAGGAGCTGCGTTGGGATATTCGCAAGTGAATGGGACCATAGTCTGTACAGAGAAATATCTGCTTGTAAAACCAAAACGGAGCTATGTAACTGAATGGTTGTCAATGTGTGCATTCAACTGACGGAGTTAAACGCACGTATGGATTCAGCGGTTTGCAAACACTTTCTGTGCAGAATCCCAAAACCGGCATTTCCAGCCCAATGCCGTCATATGTACGAAACAGCAGTAAACTTCGTCTAAAACTCAGGAGAAACGTTTCCTTGAAACTGCTCGGCTGTGCGTTCGTTCACCTAAGAGAGTTGAATCTATGTTGAGATTCAGCGAGTCAGAAACAGGTTTCTTCTAGGAGCTGATTTGGGATATTCCCGAGAGAATGGGACCATAGGATGTACAGAGAAATATCTGCTTCTAAAACCAAAACGGAGCTATCTAACTGAATGGTTGTCAATGTGTGCATTCAACTGACGGAGTTAAACTCACGTGTGGATTCAGCGGTTTGCAAACCCTTTCTGTGCAGAATCCCAAAACCGGCATTTCCAGCCCAATGCCGGCATCCGTACGAAACAGCAGTAAACTTCGACTAGAACTCAGGAGAAACGTTTCCTTGAAACTCCTCTGCTGTGTGTTCATTCACCTAAGAGAGTTGAATCTATGTTGAGATTCAACGAGTCAGAAACACGTTTCTTGTAGGAGCTGCGTTGGGATATTCCCGAGTGAATGGGACCATAGGCTGTACAGAGAAATATCTGCTTCTAAAACCAAAACGGAGCTATCTAACTGAATGGTTGTCAATGTGTGCATTCAACTGACGAAGTTAAACTCACGTGTGGATTCAGCGGTTTGCAAACCCTTTCTGTGCAGAATCCCAAAAGCGGCATTTGCAGCCCAATGCCGGCATATGTACGAAACAGCAGTAAACTTCGTCTAAAAGTCAGGAGAAACGTTTCCTTGAAACTGCTCTGCTGTGCACTCGGTCACCTAAGAGAGTTGAATCTATGTTGAGATTCAGCGAGTCAGAAACACGTTTCTTCTAGGAGCTGCGTTGGGATATTCCCGAGTGAATGGGACCATAGGCTGTACAGAGAAATATCTGCTTCTAAAACCAAAACGGAGCTATCTAACTCAATGGTTGTCAATGTATGCATTCAACTGACGGAGTTAAAGTCACGTGTGGATACAGCGGTTTGCAAACCGTTTCTGTGGTGAATCCCAGAACCGGCATTTCCAGCCCTATGCCGGCATATGTACGAAACAGCAGTAAACGTCGTCTAAAACTCAGGAGAATCGTTTCCTTGAAACTGCTCTGCTGTGCGTTCGTTCACCTAAGGGAGTTGAATCTATGTTGTGATTCAGCGATGCAGAAACACGTTTCTTCTAGGAGCTGCGTTGGGATATTCCCGAGTGAATGCACCACAGGCTGTACAGAGAAATATCTGCTTCTAAAACCAAAACGGAGCTATCTAACTGAATGGTTGTCAATGTGTGCATTCAGCTGACAGAGATTAATTCACGTGTGGATTCAGCGGTTTGCAAAGCCTTTCTGTGCAGAATACCAAAACCGGCATTTCCAGTCCAATGACGGCATACGTACGAAACAGCAGTAAACTTCGTCTAAAACGCAGGAGAAACTTTTCCTTGAAAGTGGTCTGCTGTGCGTTCATTCACCTAAGAGAGTTGAATGTATGTTGAGATTCAGCGAGTCAGAAACACGTTTCTTCTTGGAGCTGCGTTGGGATATTCCCGAGTGAATGGACCATAGGCTGTACAGAGAAATATCTGCTTCTAAAACCAAAACGGAGCTATCTAACTGAATCTTTGTCAATCGGTGGATTCAACTGACGGAGTTAAACTCACGTGATGATTCAGCGGTTTGCAAACCCTTTCTGTGCAGAATGCCAAAACCGGCATTTCCAGCCCAATGCCGGCATACGTACGAAACAGCAGTAAACTTCGTCTAAAACTCAGGAGAAACGTTTCCTTGAACCTGCTGTGCTGTGCGTTTATTCACCTAAGAGAGTTGAATCTATGTGGAGATTCAACGAGTCAGAAACAGGTTTCTTCTAGGAGCTGCGTTGGGATATACCCGAGTGAATGGGACCATAGGCTGTACAGAGAAATATCTGCTTTTAAAACCAAAATGGAGCTATCTAACTGAAATGTTGTCAATGTGTGCACTCAACTGACGGAGTTAAACTCACGTGTGGATTCAGCGGTTTGCAAACCCTTTCTGTGCAGAATCCCAAAAGCAGCATTTGCAGCCCAATGCCGGCATATGTACGAAACAGCAGTAAACTTCGTCTAAAGCACAGGAGAAACCTTTCCTTGAAACTGCTCTGCTGTGCGCTCGTTCACCTAAGAGAGTTGAATCTATGTTGAGATTCAGCGAGTCAGAAACTCGTTTCTTCCAGGAGCTGCGTTGTGATATTCCCGAGTGAATGGGACCATAGGCTGTACAGAGAAATATCTGCTTCTAAAACCAAAACGGAGCTATCTAACTGAATGGTTGTCAATGTGTGCATTCAGGTGACAGAGTTAAATTCACGTGTGGATTCAGCGGTTTGCAAACCCTTTCTGTGCAGAATCCCAAAACTGGCATTTCCAGTCCAATGCCGGCATACGTACGAAACAGCAGTAAACTTCGTCTAAAACTCAGGAGAAACGATTCCTTGAAACTGCTCTGCTGTGCGTTCATTCACCTAAGAGAGTTGAATGTATGTTGAGATTCAGCGAGTAAGAAACAGGTTTCTTCTAGGAGGTGCGTTGGGATATTCCCGAGTGAATGGGCCATAGGCTGTACAGAGAAAAATCTGCTTCTAAAACCAAAACGGAGCCATCTAACTGACTGATTGTCAATGTGTGCATTCAATTGACGGAGTTAAACTCACGTGTGGATTCAGCGGTTTGCAAACCCTTTCTGTGCAGAATCCCAAATCCGGCATTTCCAGCCCACTGCCGGCATACGTACGAAACAGCAGTAAACTTCGTCTAAAACTCAGGAGAAACGTTTCCTTGAAACTGCTCGGCTGTGCGTTCGTTCACCTAAGAGAGTTGAATCTATGTTGAGATTCAGCGAGTCAGAAACACGTTTCTTCAGGAGCTGCTTTGGGATATTCCCGAGTGAATGGGACCATCGGCTGTACAGAGAAATATCTGCTTCCAAAACCAAAACGGAGCTATCTAACTGAATGGTTGTCAATGTGTGCATTCAGCTGACGGAGTTTAATTCACCTTTGGATTCAGCGGTTTGCAAACCCTTTCTGTGCAGAATGCCAAAACCGGCATTTCCAGCCCAATGCCGTCATACGTACGAAACAGCAGTAAACTTCGTCTAAAACTCCGGAGAAACGTTTCCTTGAAACTGCTCTGCTGTGCGTTCGTTCACCTGAGAGAGTTGAAACTATGTTGAGATTCAGCGAGTCAGAAACACGTTTCTGTAGGAGCTGCGTTGGGATATTCCCGAGTGAATGGGACCATAGGCTGTACAGAGAAATATCTGCATCTAAAACCAAAATGGAGCTATCTAACTGAATGGTTGTCAATGTGTGCATTCAACTGAGGGAGTTAAACTCACGTGTGGGTTCAGCAGTTTGCAAACCCTTTCTGTGCAGAATCCCAAAACTGGCATTTCCAGTCCAATGCTGGCATACCTACGAAACAGCAGTAAACTTCGTCTAAAACTCAGGAGAAACGTTTCCTTGAAACTGCTCGGCTGTACGTTCATTCACCTAAGAGAGTTGAATGCATGTTGAGATTCAGCGAGTCAGAAACACGTTTCTTCTAGGAGCTGCGTTGGGATATTCCCGAGTGAATTGACCATAGGCTGTACAGAGAAATATCTGCTTTTAAAACCAAAATGGAGCTATCTAACTGAATTGTTGTCAATGTGTGCACTCAACTGACGGAGTTAAACTCACGTGTGGATTCAGCGGTTTGCAAACCCATTCTGTGCAGAATCCCAAAAGCGGCATTTGCAGCCCAATGCCGGCATATGTACGAAACAGCAGTAAACTTCGTCTAAAACACAGGAGAAACGTTTCCTTGAAACTGCTCTGCTGTGCGGTCGTTCACCTAATAGAGTTGAATCTATGTTGAGATTCAGGGAGTCAGAAACTCGTTTCTTCCAGGAGCTGCGTTGTGATATTCCCGAGTGAATGGGACCATAGGCTGTACAGAGAAATATCTGCTTCTAAAACCAAAACGGAGCTATTTAACTGAATGGTTGTCAATGTGTGCATTCAACTGGCGGAAATAAACTCACGTGTGGATTCAGCGGTTTGCAAACCCTTTCTGTGCAGAATGCCAAAACCGGCATTTCCAGCCCAATGCCGGCATACGTACGAAACAGCAGTAAACTTCGTCTAAAACTCCGGAGAAACGTTTCCTTGAAACTGCTCTGCTGTGCGTTCGTTCACCTGAGAGAGTTGAAACTATGTTGAGATTCAGCGAGTCCGAAACACGTTTCTGTAGGAGCTGCGTTGGGATATTCCCGAGTGAATGGGACCATAGGCTCTAAAGATAACTATCTGCATCTAAAACCAAAATGGAGCTATCTAACTGAATGGTTGTCAATGGGTGCATTCAACTGAGGGAGTTAAACTCACGTGTGGATTCAGCGGTTTGCAAACCCTTTCGTGCAGAATCCCAAAACTGGCATTTCCAGTCCAATGCTGGCATACCTACGAAACAGCAGTAAACTTCGTCTAAAACTCAGGAGAAACGTTTCCTTGAAACTGCTCGGCTGTACGTTCATTCACCTAAGAGAGTTGAATGTATGTTGAGATTCAGCGAGTCAGAAACACGTTTCTTCTAGGAGCTGCGTTGGGATATTCCCGAGTGAATTGACCATAGGCTGTACAGAGAAATATCTGCTTGTAAAACCAAAACGGAGCTATGTAACTGAATGGTTGTCAATGTGTGCATTCAACTGACGGAGTTAAACTCACGTGTGGATTCAGCGGTTTGCAAACCCTTTCTGTGCAGAATGCCAAAACCGGCATTTCCAGCCCAATGCCGGCATACGTATGAAACAGCAGTAAACTTCGACTAAAACTCAGGAGAAACGTTTCCTTGAAACTGCTCTGCTGTGCGTTTATTCACCTAAGAGAGTTGAATCTATGTTGAGATTCCACGAGTCAGAAACACGTTTCTTCTAGGAGCTGCATTGGGATATTCCCGAGTGAATGGGACAACAGGTTGTACAGAGAAATATCTGCTTCTAAAACCAAAACGGAGCTATCTAACTGAATGGTTGTCAATGTGTGCATTCAACTGACGGAGTTAAACTCACGTGTGGATTCAGCGGTTTGCAAAGACTTTCTGTGCAGAATCGCAAAACCGGCATTTCCAGCCCAATGCCATCATACTTACGAAACAGCAGTAAACTTCGTCTAAAACTCAGGAGAAACGATTCCTTGAAACTGCTCGGCTGTGCGTTCGTTCACCTAAGAGTGTTGAATCTCTGTTGGGATTCAGCGAGTCAGAAACACGTTTCTTCTAGGAGCTGCGTTGGGATATTCCCGAGTGAATGGGACCATAGTCTGTACAGAGAAATATCTGCTTGTAAAACCAAAACGGAGCTATGTAACTGAATGGTTGTCAATGTGTGCATTCAACTGACGGAGTTAAACGCACGTATGGATTCAGCGGTTTGCAAACAGTTTCTGTGCAGAATCCCAAAACCGGCATTTCCAGCCCAATGCCGTCATATGTACGAAACAGCAGTAAACTTCGTCTAAAACTCAGGACAAACGTTTCCTTGAAACTGCTCGGCTGTGCGTTCGTTCACCTAAGAGAGTTGAATCTATGTTGAGATTCAGCGAGTCAGAAACAGGTTTCTTCTAGGAGCTGCTTTGGGATATTCCCGAGAGAATGGGACCATAGGATGTACAGAGAAATATCTGCTTCTAAAACCAAAACGGAGCTATCTAACTGAATGGTTGTCAATGTGTGCATTCAACTGACGGAGTTAAACTCACGTGTGGATTCAGCGGTTTGCAAACCCTTTCTGTGCAGAATCCCAAAACCGGCATTTCCAGCCCAATGCCGGCATCCGTACGAAACAGCAGTAAACTTCGACTAGAACTCAGGAGAAACGTTTCCATGAAACTCCTCTGCTGTGTGTTCATTCACCTAAGAGAGTTGAATCTATGTTGAGATTCAACGAGTCAGAAACACGTTTCTTGTAGGAGCTGCGTTGGGATATTCCCGAGTGAATGGGACCATAGGCTGTAGAGAGAAATATCAGCTTCTAAAACCAAAACGGAGCTATCTAACTGAATGGTTGTCAATGTGTGCATTCAACTGACGAAGTTAAACTCACGTGTGGATTCAGCGGTTTGCAAACCCTTTCTGTGCAGAATCCCAAAAGCGGCATTTGCAGCCCAATGCCGGCATATGTACGAAACAGCAGTAAACTTCGTCTAAAAGTCAGGAGAAACGTTTCCTTGAAACTGCTCTGCTGTGCACTCGGTCACCTAAGAGAGTTGAATCTATGTTGAGATTCAGCGAGTCAGAAACACGTTTCTTCTAGGAGCTGCGTTGGGATATTCCCGAGTGAATGGGACCATAGGCTGTACAGAGAAATATCTGCTTCTAAAACCAAAACGGAGCTATCTAACTGAATGGTTTTCAATGTATGCATTCAACTGACGGAGTTAAAGTCACGTGTGGATACAGCGGTTTGCAATCCGTTTCTGTGGTGAATCCCAGAACCGGCATTTCCAGCCCTATGCCGGCATATGTACGAAACAGCAGTAAACGTCGTCTAAAACTCAGGAGAATCGTTTCCTTGAAACTGCTCTGCTGTGCGTTCGTTCACCTAAGAGAGTTGAATCTATGTTGTGATTCAGCGATGCAGAAACACGTTTCTTCTAGGAGCTGCGTTGGGATATTCCCGAGTGAATGCACCACAGGCTGTACAGAGAAATATCTGCTTCTAAAACCAAAACGGAGCTATATAACTGAATGGTTGTCAATGTGTGCATTCAGCTGACAGAGATTAATTCACGTGTGGATTCAGCGGTTTGCAAAGCCTTTCTGTGCAGAATCCCAAAACCGGCATTTCCAGCCCACTGCCGGTATACGTACGAAACAGCAGTAAACTTCGTCTAAAACTCAGGAGAAACGTTTCCTTGAAACTGCTCAGCTGTGCGTTCGTTCACCTAAGAGAGTTGAATCTATGTTGAGATTCAGCGAGTCAGAAACACGTTTCTTCAGGAGCTGCGTTGGGATATTCCCGAGTGAATGGGACCATAGGCTGTACAGAGAAATATCTGCTTCTAAAATCAAAACGGAGCTATCTAACTGAATGGTTGTCAATGTGTGCATTCAGCTGACGGAGTTTAATTCACCTTTGGATTCAGCGGTTTGCAAACCCTTTCTGTGCAGAATGCCAAAACCGGCATTTCCAGGCCAATGCCGTCATACGTACGAAACAGCAGTAAACTTCGTCTAAAACTCAGGAGAAACGTTTCCTTGAAACTGCTCTGCTGTGCGTTCGTTCACCTGAGAGAGTTGAAACTATGTTGAGATTCAGCGAGTCAGAAACACGTTTCTGTAGGAGCTGCGTTGGGATATTCCCGAGTGAATGGGACCATAGGCTGTACAGAGAAATATCTGCATCTAAAACCAAAATGGAGCTATCTAACTGAATGGTTGTCAATGTGTGCATTCAACTGAGGGAGTTAAACTCACGTGTGGGTTCAGCAGTTTGCAAACCCTTTCTGTGCAGAATCCCAAAACTGGCATTTCCAGTCCAATGCTGGCATACCTACGAAACAGCAGTAAACTTCGTCTAAAACTCAGGAGAAACGTTTCCTTGAAACTGCTCGGCTGTACGTTCATTCACCTAAGAGAATTGAATGTATGTTGAGATTCAGCGAGTCAGAAACACGTTTCTTCTAGGAGCTGCGTTGGGATATTCCCGAGTGAATTGACCATAGGCTGTACAGAGAAATATCTGCTTTTAAAACCAAAATGGAGCTATCTAACTGAATTGTTGTCAATGTGTGCACTCAACTGACGGAGTTAAACTCACGTGTGGATTCAGCGGTTTGCAAACCCTTTCTGTGCAGAATCCCAAAAGCGGCATTTGCAGCCCAATGACGGCATATGTACGAAACAGCAGTAAACTTCGTCTAAAACACAGGAGAAACGTTTCCTTGAAACTGCTCTGCTGTGCGGTCGTTCACCTAAGAGAGTTGAATCTATGTTGAGATTCAGGGAGTCAGAAACTCGTTTCTTCCAGGAGCTGCGTTGTGATATTCCCGAGTGAATGGGACCATAGGCTGTACAGAGAAATATCTGCTTCTAAAACCAAAACGGAGCTATCTAACTGAATGGTTGTCAATGTGTGCATTCAGCTGACAGAGTTAAATTCACGTGTGGATTCAGCGGTTTGCAAACCCTTTCTGTGCAGAATCCCAAAACCGGCATTTCCAGCCCAATGCCGGCATACGTACGAAACAGCAGTAAACTTCGTCTAAAACTCAGGAGAAACGTTTCCTTGAAACTGCTCGGCTGTGCGTTCGTTCACCTAAGAGAGTTGAATCTATGTTGAGATTCAGCGAGTCAGAAACACGTTTCTTCTAGGAGCTGCGTTGGGATATTCCCGAGTGAATGGGACCATAGGCTGTACAGAGAAATACCTGCTTCTAAAACCAAAACGGAGTTATCTAACTGAATGGTTGTCAATGTGTGCATTCAACTGACGGAGTTTAATTCACCTTTGGATTCAGCGGTTTGCAAACCCTTTCTGTGCAGAATGCCAAAACAGGCATTTCCACTCCAATGCCGTCATACATACGAAACAGCAGTAAACTTCGTCTAAAACTCCGGAGAAACGTTTCCTTGAAACTGCTCTGCTGTGCGTTCGTTCACCTGAGAGAGTTGAAACTATGTTGAGATTCAGCGAGTCCGAAACACGTTTCTGTAGGAGCTGCGTTGGGATATTCCCGAGTGAATGGGTCCATAGGCTGTACAGAGAAATATCTGCATCTAAAACCAAAATGGAGCTATCTAACTGAATGGTTGTCAATGGGTGCATTCAACTGAGGGAGTTAAACTCACGTGTGGATTCAGCGGTTTGCAAACCCTTTCGTGCAGAATCCCAAAACTGGCATTTCCAGTCCAATGCTGGCATACCTACGAAACAGCAGTAAACTTCGTCTAAAACTCAGGAGAAACGTTTCCTTGAAACTCCTCGGCTATGCGTTCATTCACCTAAGAGAGTTGAATGTATGTTGAGATTCAGCGAGTCAGAAACACGTTTCTTCTAGGAGCTGCGTTGGGATATTCCCGAGTGAATTGACCATAGGCTGTACAGAGAAATATCTGCTTGTAAAACCAAAACGGAGCTATGTAACTGAATGGTTGTCAATGTGTGCATTCAACTGACGGAGTTAAACTCACGTGTGGATTCAGCGGTTTGCAAACCCTTTCTGTGCAGAATGCCAAAACCGGCATTTCCAGTCCAATGCCGGCATACGTATGAAACAGCAGTAAACTTCGACTAAAACTCAGGAGAAACGTTTCCTTGAAACTGCTCTGCTGCGCGTTTATTCACCTAAGAGAGTTGAATCTATGTTGAGATTCAACGAGTCAGAAACACGTTTCTTCTAGGAGCTGCGTTGAGATATTCCCGATTGAATTTGACCATAGGCTGTATAGAGAAATATCTGCTTCTAAAACCAAAACGGAGCTATCTAACTGAATGGTTGTCAATGTCTGCATTCAACTGACGGAGTTAAACTCACGTGTGGATTCAGCGGTTTGCAAACCCTTTCTGTGCAGAATCCCAAAACCGGCATTTCCAGCCCTATGCCGGCATACGTACGAAACAGCAGTAAACTTCGTCTAAAACTCAGGAGAAACGTTTCCTTGAAACTCCTCTGCTGTGTGTTCATTCACCTAAGAGAGTTGAATCTATTTTGAGATTCAACGAGTCAGAAACACGTTTCTTCTAGGTGATGCGTTGGGATATTCCCGAGTGAATGGGACCATAGGCTGTACAGAGAAATATCTGCTTCTAAAACCAAAACGGAGCTATCTAACTGAATGGTTGTCAATGTGTGCATTCAGCTGATGGAGATAAACTCACGTGTGGATTCAGCGGTTTGCAAACCCTCTCTGAGCAGAATCCCAAAACCGGCATTTCCAGCCCAGTGCCATCATACATACGAAACAGCAGTAAACTTCGTCTAAAACTCAGGAGAAACCTTTCCTTGAAACTCCTCGGCTGTGCGTTCATTCACCTGAGAGAGTTGAATCTATGTTGAGATTCATCGAGTCAGAAACACGTTTCTTCTAGGAGCTGCGTTGGGATATTCCCGAGTGAATGGGACCATAGGCTGTACAGAGAAATATCTGCTTCTAAAACCAAAACGGAGCTATCTAACTGAATGGTTGTCAATGTGTGCATTCAACTGACGGAGTTAAACTCACGTGTGGATACAGCGTTTTGCAAACCCTTTCTGTGCAGAATCCCAGAACCGGCATTTCCAGCCCTATGCCGGCATACGTACGAAACAGCAGTAAACGTCGTCTAAAACTCAGGAGAATCGTTTCCTTGAAACTGCTCTGCTGTGCGTTCATTCACCTAAGAGAGTTGAATCTATGTTGAGATTCAACAAGTCAGAAACACGTTTCTTCTAGGAGCTGCGTTGGGATATTCCCGAGTGAATGGGACCATAGGCTGTACAGAGAAATATCTGCTTCTAAAACAAAAACGGAGCTATCTAACTGAATGGTTGTCAATGGGTGCATTCAACTGAGTGAGTTAAACTCACGTGTGGATTTAGCGGTTTGCAAACCCTTTCTGTGCAGAATCCCAAAACCGGCATTTAGAGCCCAATGCCGTCATACGTACGAAACAGCAGTAACCTTCGTCTAAAACTCAGGAGAAACGATTCCTTGAAACTGCTCGGCTGTACGTTCGTTCACCTAAGAGAGTTGAATCTATGTTGAGATTCATCGAGTCAGAAACACGTTTCTTCTAGGAGCTGCGTTGGGATATTCCCGAGTGAATGGGAACATAGGCTGTACAGAGAAATATCTGCTTCTAAAACCAAAAGGGAGCCATCTAACTGACTGATTGTCAATGTGTGCATTCAACTGACGGAGGTAAACTCACGTGTGGATTCAGCGGTTTGCAAACCCTTTCTGTGCAGAATCCCAATCCCGGCATTTCCAGCCCAATGCCGGCATACGTACGAAACAGCAGTAAACTTCGTCTAAAACTCAGGAGAAACGTTTCCTTGAAACTGCTCTGCTGTGCGTTCATTCACCAGAGAGAGTTGAATCCATGTTGAGATTCACTGAGTCAGAAACACGTTTCTCTAGGAGCTGCGTTGGGATATTCCCGAGTGAATGGGACCATAGGCTGTACAGAGAAATATCTGCTTCTAAAACCAAAACGGAGCTATCTGACTGAATGGTTGTCAATGTGTGCATTCAACTGACGGAGTTACACTCACGTGTGGATTCAGCGGTTTGCAAAGACTTTCTGTGCAGAATCCCAAAACCGGCATTTCCAGCCCAATGCCGTCATACATACGAAACAGCAGTAAAATTCGTCTAAAACTCAGGAGAAACGTTTCCTTGAAACTGCTCGTCTGTGCGTTCGTTCACCTAAGAGAGTTGAATCTATGTTGAGATTCAGCGAGTCAGAAGCACGTTTCTTCTAGGAGCTGCATTGGGATATTCCCGAGTGATTGGGACCATAGGCTGTACAGAGAAATATCTGCTTCTAAAACCAAAACGGAGCTATATAACTGAATGGTTGTCAATGTGTGCATTCAGCTGACAGAGTTAAACTCACGTGTGGATTCAGCGGTTTGCAAACCCATTCTGTGCAGAATCCCAAAACCGGCATTTCCAGCCCAATGCCGGCATACGTACGAAACAGCAGTAAACTTCGTCTAAAACTCAGGAGAAACGTTTCCTTGAAACTGCTCTGCTGTGTGTTCATTCACCTGAGAGAGTTGAATCCATGTTGAGATTCAGCGAGTCAGAAACACGTTTCTCTAGGAGCTGCGTTGGGAAATTCCCGAGTGAATGGGACCATAGGCTGTACAGAGAAATATCTGCTTCTAAATCCAAAACGGAGCCATCTAACTGACTGATTGTCAATGTGTGCATTCAACTGACGGAGTTAAACGCACGTGTGGATTAAGCGGTTTGCAAACCCTTTCTGTGCAGAATCTCAAAACAGGCATTTCCAGCCCAATGCCGGCATACGTATGAAACAGCAGTAAACTTCGTCTAAAACTCAGGAGAAACGTTTCCTTGAAACTGCTCTGCTGTGCGTTCATTCAACTGAGAGAGTTGAATCCATGTTCAGATTCAGCGAGTCAGAAACACGTTTCTCTAGGTGCTGCGTTGGGATATTCCCGAGTGAATGGGACCATAGGCTGTACAGAGAAATATCTGCTTCTAAAACCAAAACGGAGCTATTTAACTGAATGGCTGTCTATGTGTGCATTCAACTGACGGAGTTAAACTGACGTGTGGATTCAGCGGTTTGCAAACCCTTTCTGTGCAAAATCCCAAAACCGGCATTTTCAGCCCTATGCCGGCATACGTACGAAACAGCAGAAAACTTCCTCTAAATCTCAGGAGAAACGTTTCCTTGAAACTGCTCTGTTGTGTGTTCATTCACATAAGAGAGTTGAATCCATGTTGTGATTCACCGAGTCAGAAACACGTTTCTTCTAGGAGCTGCGTTGTGAAATTCACGAGTGAATGGGACCATAGGCTGTACAGAGAAATATCTGCTTCTAAAACCAAAACGGAGCTATGTAACTGAATGGTTGTCAATGTGTGCATTCAACTGACGGAGTTACCCTCACGTGTGGATTCAGCGGTTTGCAAAGACTTTCTGTGCAGAATCCCAAAACCGGCATTTCCAGTCCAATGCTGGCATACGTACGAAACAGCAGTAAACTTCGTCTAAAACTCAGGAGAAACGTTTCCTTGAAACTGCTCTGCTGTGCGTTTATTCACCTAAGAGAGTTGAATCTATGTTGAGATTCAACGAGTCAGAAACAGGTTTCTCCTAGGAGCTGCGTTGAGATATTCCCGATTGAATTGGACCATAGGCTGTACAGAGAAATATCTGCTTCTAAAACCAAAACGGAGCTATCTAGTGAATGGTTGTCAATGTGTGCATTCAACTGACGGAGTTAAACTCACGTGTGGATTCAGCGGTTTGCAAACACTTTCTGTGCAGAATCCCCAAACCGGCATTTCCAGCCCAATGCCATCATACGTACGAAACAGCAGTAAACTTCGTCTAAAACTCAGGAGAAACGTTTCCTTCAAACTGCTCTGTTGTGTGTTCGTTCACCTAAGAGAGTTGAATCTATGTTGACATTCACCGAGTCAGAAAGACGTTTTTTCTAGGAGCTGCGCTGGGATATTCACGAGTGAATGGGACCATAGGCTGTACAGAGAAATATCTGCTTTTAAAACCAAAACGGAGCTATCTAACTGAATGGTTGTCAATGTGTGCATTCAACTGACGGAGTTAAACTCACGTGTGGATTCAGCGGTTTGCAAAGACTTTCTGTGCGGAATCCCAAAACCGGCATTTCCAGCCCAATGCCGTCATACATACGAAAGAGCAGTAAAATTCGTCTAAAACTCGGGAGAAACGTTTCCTTGAAACTGCTCAGTTGGGCATTCGTTCACCTAAGAGAGTTGAATCTATGTTGAGATTCAGCGATTCAGAAACACGTTTCTTCTAGGAGCTGCATTGGGATATTCCCGAGTGAATGGGACCATAGGCCGTACAGAGAAATATCTGCTTCTAAAACCAAAACGGAGCCATCTAACTGACTGATTGTCAATGTGTGCATTCAACTGAAGGAATTAAACTCACTTGTTGATTCAGCGGTTTGCAAACCCTTTCTGGGCAGAATCCCAAAACCGGCATTTCCAGCCCAATGCCGTCATACGTACGAAACAGCAGTAACCTTCGTCTAAAACTCAGGAGAAACGATTCCTTGAAACTGCTCGGCTCTGCGTTCGTTCACCTGAGAGAGTTGAATCTATGTTGAGATTCATCGAGTCAGAAACACGTTTCTTCTAGGAGCTGCGTTAGGATATTCCCGAGTGAATGGGAACATAGGCTGTACAGAGAAATATCTGCTTCTAAAACCAAAACGTAGCCATCTAACTGACTGATTGTCAATGTGTGCATTCAACTGACGGAGTTAAACTCACGTGTGTATTCAGCGGTTTGCAAAGACTTTCTGTGCGGAATCCCAAAAACGGCTTTTCCAGCCCAATGCCGTCATACATACGAAAGAGCAGTAAAATTCGTCTAAAACTCGGGAGAAACGTTTCCTTGAAACTGCTCAGTTGGGCATTCGTTCACCTAAGAGAGTTGAATCTATGTTGAGATTCAGCGATTCAGAAACACGTTTCTTCTAGGAGCTGCATTGGGATATTCCCGAGTGAATGGGACCATAGGCCGTACAGAGAAATATCTGCTTCTAAAACCAAAACTTAGCTATATAACTGAATGGTTGTCAATGTGTGCATTCAGCTGACAGAGGTAAACTCACGTGTGGATTCAGCGGTTTGCAAACCCTTTCTGTGCAGAATCCCAAAACCGGCATTTCCAGCCCAATGCCGTCATACGTACGAAACAGCCGTAAACTTCGTCTAAAACTCAGGAGAAACGATTCCTTGAAACTGCTCGGCTGTGCGTTCGTTCACCTAAGATAGTTGAATCTATGTTGAGATTCATCGAGTCAAAAACCCGTTTCTTCTAGGCGCTGCGTTGGGATATTCCCGAGTGAATGGTAACATAGGCTGTAAAGAGATATATCTGCTTCTAAAACCAAAACGGAGCCATCTAACTGACTGATTGTCAATGTGTGCATTCAACTGAAGGAGTTAAACTCACGTTTGGATTCAGCGGTTTGCAAACCCTTTCTGTGCAGAATCCCAAAACCGGCATTTCCAGTCAAATGCCGTCATACGTACGAAACAGCAGTAAATTTCGTCTAAAACACAGGAGAAACGTTTCCTTGAAACTGCTCGGCTGTGCGTTCGTTCACCTAAGAGAGTTGAATCTATGTTGAGATTCAGCGATGCAGAAACACGTTTCCTCTAGGAGCTACGTTGGGATATTCCCGAGTGAATGGGACCATAGGCTGTACAGAGAAATATCTGCTTCTAAAACCAAAACGGAGCCATCTAACTGACTGATTGTCAATGTGTGCATTCAACTGAAGGAATTAAACTCACTTGTTGATTCAGCGGTTTGCAAACCCTTTCTGGGCAGAATCCCAACACCGGCATTTCCAGCCCAATGCCGTCATACGTACGAAACAGCAGTAACCTTCGTCTAAAACTCAGGAGAAATGATTCCTTGAAACTGCTCGGCTCTGCGTTCGTTCACCTGAGAGAGTTGAATCTATGTTGAGATTCATCGAGTCAGAAACACGTTTCTTCTAGGAGCTGCGTTAGGATATTCCCGAGTGAATGGGAACATAGGCTGTACAGAGAAATATCTGCTTCTAAAACCAAAACGTAGCCATCTAATTGACTGACTGTCAATGTGTGCATTCAACTGACGGAGTTAAACTCACATGTGGATTCAGCGGTTTGCAAAACCTTTCTGTGCAGAATCTCAAAACCGGCATTTCCAGCCCAATGCCGGCATAAGTACGAAACAGCAGTTAACTTCGTCTATAACTCAGGAGAAACGTTTCCTTGAAACTGCTCTGCTGTGCGTTCATTCACCTGAGAGAGTGGAATCCATGTTGAGATTCAGCGAGTCGGAAACACGTTTCTCTAGGAGCTGCGTTGGGATATTCCCGAGTGAATGGAACCATAGACTGTACAGAGAAATATCTACTTCTAAAACCAAAACGGAGCTATCTAACTGAATGGTTGTCAATGTGTGCATTCAACTGACGGAGGTAAACTCACGTGTGGATTCAGCGGTTTGCAAACCCTTTCTGTGCAGAATCCCAAAACCGGCATTTTCAGCCCAATGCCGTCATACGTACGAAACAGCAGTAAACTTCGTCTAAAACTCAGGAGAAACGTTTCCTTGAAACTGCTTGGCTGTGCGTTCATTCACCTAAGAGAGTTGAATCTATGTTGAGATTCAGAGATGCAGAAACACGTTTCCTCTAGGAGCTGCGTTGGGAAATTCCCGAGTGAATGGGACCATAGGCTGTACAGAGAAATATCTGCTTCTAAATCCAAAACGGAGCCATCTAACTGACTGATTGTCAATGTGTGCATTCAACTGACGGAGTTAAACGCACGTGTGGATTAAGCGGTTTGCAAACCCTTTCTGTGCAGAATCTCAAAACAGGCATTTCCAGCCCAATGCCGGCATACGTATGAAACAGCAGTAAACTTCGTCTAAAACTCAGGAGAAACGTTTCCTTGAAACTGCTCTGCTGTGCGTTCATTCAACTGAGAGAGTTGAATCCATGTTCAGATTCAGCGAGTCAGAAACACGTTTCTCTAGGTGCTGCGTTGGGATATTCCCGAGTGAATGGGACCATAGGCTGTACAGAGAAATATCTGCTTCTAAAACCAAAACGGAGCTATTTAACTGAATGGCTGTCTATGTGTGCATTCAACTGACGGAGTTAAACTGACGTGTGGATTCAGCGGTTTGCAAACCCTTTCTGTGCAAAATCCCAAAACCGGCATTTTCAGCCCTATGCCGGCATACGTACGAAACAGCAGAAAACTTCCTCTAAATCTCAGGAGAAACGTTTCCTTGAAACTGCTCTGTTGTGTGTTCATTCACATAAGAGAGTTGAATCCATGTTGAGATTCACCGAGTCAGAAACACGTTTCTTCTAGGAGCTGCGTTGTGAAATTCACGAGTGAATGGGACCATAGGCTGTACAGAGAAATATCTGCTTCTAAAACCAAAACGGAGCTATGTAACTGAATGGTTGTCAATGTGTGCATTCAACTGACGGAGTTACCCTCACGTGTGGATTCAGCGGTTTGCAAAGACTTTCTGTGCAGAATCCCAAAACCGGCATTTCCAGTCCAATGCTGGCATACGTACGAAACAGCAGTAAACTTCGTCTAAAACTCAGGAGAAACGTTTCCTTGAAACTGCTCTGCTGTGCGTTTATTCACCTAAGAGAGTTGAATCTATGTTGAGATTCAACGAGTCAGAAACAGGTTTCTCCTAGGAGCTGCGTTGAGATATTCCCGATTGAATTGGACCATAGGCTGTACAGAGAAATATCTGCTTCTAAAACCAAAACGGAGCTATCTAGTGAATGGTTGTCAATGTGTGCATTCAACTGACGGAGTTAAACTCACGTGTGGATTCAGCGGTTTGCAAACACTTTCTGTGCAGAATCCCCAAACCGGCATTTCCAGCCCAATGCCATCATACGTACGAAACAGCAGTAAACTTCGTCTAAAACTCAGGAGAAACGTTTCCTTGAAACTGCTCTGTTGTGTGTTCGTTCACCTAAGAGAGTTGAATCTATGTTGACATTCACCGAGTCAGAAAGACGTTTTTTCTAGGAGCTGCGCTGGGATATTCACGAGTGAATGGGACCATAGGCTGTACAGAGAAATATCTGCTTTTAAAACCAAAACGGAGCTATCTAACTGAATGGTTGTCAATGTGTGCATTCAACTGACGGAGTTAAACTCACGTGTGGATTCAGCGGTTTGCAAAGACTTTCTGTGCGGAATCCCAAAACCGGCATTTCCAGCCCAATGCCGTCATACATACGAAAGAGCAGTAAAATTCGTCTAAAACTCGGGAGAAACGTTTCCTTGAAACTGCTCAGTTGGGCATTCGTTCACCTAAGAGAGTTGAATCTATGTTGAGATTCAGCGATTCAGAAACACGTTTCTTCTAGGAGCTGCATTGGGATATTCCCGAGTGAATGGGACCATAGGCCGTACAGAGAAATATCTGCTTCTAAAACCAAAACGGAGCCATCTAACTGACTGATTGTCAATGTGTGCATTCAACTGAAGGAATTAAACTCACTTGTTGATTCAGCGGTTTGCAAACCCTTTCTGGGCAGAATCCCAAAACCGGCATTTCCAGCCCAATGCCGTCATACGTACGAAACAGCAGTAACCTTCGTCTAAAACTCAGGAGAAACGATTCCTTGAAACTGCTCGGCTCTGCGTTCGTTCACCTGAGAGAGTTGAATCTATGTTGAGATTCATCGAGTCAGAAACACGTTTCTTCTAGGAGCTGCGTTAGGATATTCCCGAGTGAATGGGAACATAGGCTGTACAGAGAAATATCTGCTTCTAAAACCAAAACGTAGCCATCTAACTGACTGATTGTCAATGTGTGCATTCAACTGACGGAGTTAAACTCACGTGTGGATTCAGCGGTTTGCAAAACCTTTCTGTGCAGAATCTCAAAATCGGCATTTCCAGCCCAATGCCGGCATAAGTACGAAACAGCAGTTAACTTCGTCTATAACTCAGGAGAAACGTTTCCTTGAAACTGCTCTGCTGTGCGTTCATTCACCTGAAAGAGTGGAATCCATGTTGAGATTCAGCGAGTCGGAAACACGTTTCTCTAGGAGGTGCGTTGGGATATTCCCGAGTGAATGGAACCATAGACTGTACAGAGAAATATCTACTTCTAAAACCAAAACGGAGCTATCTAACTGAATGGTTGTCAATGTGTGCTTTCAACTGACGGAGGTAAACTCACGTGTGGATTCAGCGGTTTGCAAACCCTTTCTGTGCAAAATCCCAAAACCGGCATTTCCAGTCCAATGCCGTCATACGTACGAAACAGCAGTAAACTTCGTCTAAAACTCAGGAGAAACGTTTCCTTGAAACCGCTCGGCTGTGCGTTCGTTCACCTAAGAGAGTTGAATCTATGTTGAGATTCATCGAGTCAGAAACACGTTTCTTCTGGGAGCTGCGTTGGGATTTTCCCGAGTGAATGGGACCATAGTCTGTACAGAGAAATATCTGCTTCTAAAACCAAAACGGAGCTATCTAACTGAATGGTTGTCAATGTGTGCATTCAATTGACGGAGTTAAATTCACGTGTGGATTCAGCGGTTTGCAAACCCTTTCTGTGCAGAATCCCAAAACCGGCATTTCCAGCCCAAAGCCGTCATACGTACGAAACAGCAGTAACCTTCGTCTAAAACTCAGGAGAAACGATTCCTTGAAACTGCTCGGCTCTGCGTTCGTTCACCTAAGAGAGTTGAATCTATGTTGAGATTCATCGAGTCAGAAACACGTTTCTTCTAGGAGCTGCGTTAGGATATTCCCGAGTGAATGGGAACATAGGCTGTACAGAGAAATATCTGCTTCTAAAACCAAAACGTAGCCATCTAACTGACTGATTGTCAATGTGTGCATTCAACTGACGGAGTTAAACTCACGTGTGGATTCAGCGGTTTGCAAAACCTTTCTGTGCAGAATCTCAAAACCGGCATTTCCAGCCCAATGCCGGCATAAGTACGAAACAGCAGTTAACTTCGTCTATAACTCAGGAGAAACGTTTCCTTGAAACTGCTCTGCTGTGCGTTCATTCACCTGAGAGAATGGAATCCATGTTGAGATTAAGCGAGTCAGAAACACGTTTCTCTAGGAGCTGCGTTGGGATATTCCCGAGTGAATGGAACCATAGACTGTACAGAGAAATATCTACTTCTAAAACCAAAACGGAGCTATCTAACTGAATGGTTGTCAATGTGTGCAATCAACTGACGGAGTTAAATTCACGTGTGGATTCAGCGGTTTGCAAACCCTTTCTGTGCAGAATCCCAAAACCGGCATTTCCAGCCCAATGCCGTCATACGTACGAAACAGCAGTAAACTTCGTCTAAAACTCAGGAGAAACGTTTCCTTGAAACTGCTCGGCTGTGCGTTCGTTCACCTGAGAGAGTTGAAACTATGTTGAGATTCAACGAGTCAGAAACACGTTTCTCTAGTAGCTGCGTTGGGATATTCCCGAGTGAATGGTAACATAGGCTGTAAAGAGAAATATCTGCATCTAAAACCCAAACGGAGCTATCTAACTGAATGGTTGTCAATGGGTGCATTCAACTGAGGGAGTTAAACTCACGTGTGGATTCAGCGGTTTGGAAACCCTTTCTGTGTAGAATCCCAAAACTGGCATTTCCAGTCCAATGCTGGCATACGTATGAAACAGCAGTAAACTTCGTCTAAAACTCAGGAGAAACGTTTCCTTGAAACTGCTCTGCTGTGCGTTTATTCACCTAAGAGAGTTGAATCTATGTTGAGATTCAACGAGTCAGAAACAGGTTTCTCCTAGGAGCTGCGTTGAGATATTCCCGATTGAATTGGACCATAGGCTGTACAGAGAAATATCTGCTTCTAAAACCAAAACGGAGCTATCTAGTGAATGGTTGTCAATGTGTGCATTCAACTGACGGAATTAAACTCACTTGTTGATTCAGCGGTTTGCAAACCCTTTCTGTGCAGAATCCCAAAACCGGCATTTCCAGCCAAATGCCGTCATACGTACGAAACAGCAGTAACCTTCGTCTAAAACTCAGGAGAAACGATTCCTTGAAACTGCTCGGCTGTGCGTTCGTTCACCTAAGAGAGTTGAATGTATGATGAGATTCAGCGAGCCAGAAACACGTTTCTTCTAGGAGCTGCGTTGGGATATTCCCGAGTGAATGGACCATAGGCTGTACAGAGAAAAATCTGCTTGTAAAACCAAAACGGAGCTATCTAACTGAATGGTTGTCAATCGGTGCATTCAACTGACGGAGATAAACTCACGTGTTGATTCACCGGTTTGCAAACCTTTTCTGTGCAGAATGCCAAAACCGGCATTTCCAGCCCAATGACGGCATACGTACGAAACAGCAGTAAACTTCGTCTAAAACTCAGGAGAAACGTTTCCTTGAAACTGCTCTGCTGTGCGTTTATTCACCTAAGAGAGTTGAATCTATATTGAGATTCAACGAGTCAGAAACAGGTTTCTCCTAGGAGCTGCGTTGAGATATTCCCGATTGAATTGGACCATAGGCTGTACAGAGAAATATCTGCTTCTAAAACCAAAACGGAGCTATCTAGTGAATGGTTGTCAATGTGTGCATTCAAGTGACGGAGTTACACTCACGTGTGGATTCAGCGGTTTGCAAAGACTTTCTGTGCGGAATCCCAAAACCGGCATTTCCAGCCCAATGCCGTCATACGTACGAAACAGCAGTAAAATTCGTCTAAAACTCGGGAGAAACGTTTCCTTGAAACTGCTCGGTTGTGCATTCGTTCACCTAAGAGAGTTGAATCTATGTTGAGATTCAGCGAGTCAGAAACACGATTCTTCTAGGAGCTGAATTGGGATATTCCCGAGTGAATGGGACCATAGGCCGTACAGAGAAATATCTGCTTCTAAAACCAAAACTTAGCTATATAACTGAATGCTTGTCAATGTGTGCATTCAGCTGACAGAGTTAAACTCACGTGTGGATTCAGCGGTTTGCAAACCCTTTCTGTGCAGAATCCCAAAACCGGCATTTCCAGCCCTATGCCGTCATACGTACGAAACAGCAGTAAACTTCGTCTAAAACTCAGGAGAAACGATTCCTTGAAACTGCTCGGCTGTGCGATCGTTCACCTAAGAGAGTTGAATCTATGTTGAGATTCATCGAGTCAAAAACACGTTTCTTCTAGGAGCTGCGTTGGGATATTCCCGAGTGAATGGTAACATAGGCTGTAAAGAGAAATATCTGCTTCAAAAACCAAAACGGAGCCATCTAACTGACTGATTGTCAATGTGTGCATTCAACTGACGGAGTTAAACTCACGTGTGGATTCAGCGGTTTGCAAACCCTTTCTGTGCAGAATCCCAAAACCGGCAATTCCAGCCCAATGCCGTCATACGTACGAAACAGCAGTAAACTTCGTCTAAAACTCAGGAGAAACGTTTCCTTGAAACTGCTCGGCTGTGCGTTCGTTCACCTAAGAGAGTTGAATCTATGTTGAAATTCAGCGATGCAGAAACACGTTTCCTCTAGGAGCTGCGTTGGGATATTCCCGAGTGAATGGGACCATAGTCTGTACAGAGAAATATCTGCTTCTAAAACCAAAACGGAGCCATCTAACTGACTGATTGTCAATGTGTGCATTCAACTGACGGAATTAAACTCACTTGTTGATTCAGCGGTTTGCAAACCCTTTCTGTGCAGAATCCCAAAACCGGCATTTCCAGCCCAATGCCGTCATACGTACGAAACAGCAGTAAACTTCGTCCAAAACTCAGGAGAAACGATTCCTTGAAACTGCTCGGCTCTGCGTTCGTTCACCTAAGAGAGTTGAATCTATGTTGAGATTCATCGAGTCAGAAACACGTTTCTTCTAGGAGCTGCGTTAGGATATTCCCGAGAGAATGGGAACATAGGCTGTACAGAGAAATATCTGCTTCTAAAACTAAAACGTAGCCATCTAACTGACTGATTGTCAATGTGTGCATTCAACTGACGGAGTTAAACTCACGTGTGGATTCAGCGGTTTGCAAATCCTTTCTGTGCAGAATCTCAAAACCGGCATTACCAGCCCAATGCCGGCATAAGTACGAAACAGCAGTAAACTTCGTCTATAACTCAGGAGAAACGTTTCCTTGAAACTGCTCTGCTGTGCGTTCATTCACCTGAGAGAGTTGAATCCATGATGAGACTCAGCGAGTCAGAAACACGTTTCTCTGGGAGCTGCGTTGGGATATTCCCGAGTGAATGGAACCATAGACTGTACAGAGAAATACCTACTTCTAAAACCAAAACGGAGCTATCTAACTGAATGGTTGTCAATGTGTGCATTCAACTGACGGAGGTAAACTCACGTGTGGATTCAGCGGTTTGCAAACCCTTTCTGTGCAAAATCCCAAAACTGGCATTTCCAGTCCAATGCCGTCATATGTACGAAACAGCAGTAAACTTCGTCTAAAACTCAGGAGAAACGTTTCCTTGAAACTGCTCGGCTGTGCGTTCGTTCACCTAAGAGAGTTGAATCTATGTTGAGATTCAGCGAGTCAGAAACACGTTTCTCTAGGAGCTGCGTTGGGATATTCCCGAGTCAATGGGACCATAGGCTGTACAGAGAAATATCTGCTTTTAAAACCAAAACGGAGCTATCTAACTGAATGGTTGTCAAAGTGTGCATTCAACTGACGGAGTTAAACTGACGTGTGGATTCAGCGGTTTGCAAACCCTTTCTGTGCAGAATCCCAAAACTGGTATTTCCAGCCCTATGCCGGCATACGTACGAAACAGCAGTAAACTTCGTCTAAAACTCAGGAGAAACGTTTCCTTGAAACTGCTCTGTTGTGTGTTCGTTCAACTAAGAGAGTTGAATCTATGTTGAGATTCACCGAGACAGAAAGACGTTTCTTCTAGGAGCTGCGTTGGGTTATTCACGAGTGAATGGGACCATAGGCTGTATAGAGAAATATCTGCTTTTAAAACCAAAACGGAGCTATCTAACTGAATGGTTGTCAATGTGTGCATTCAACTGACGGAGTTACACTCACGTGTGGATTCAGCGGTTTGCAAAGACTTTCTGTGCGGAATCCCAAAACCGGCATTTCCAGCCCAATGCCGTCATACATACGAAACAGCAGTAAAATTCGTCTAAAACTCGGGAGAAACGTTTCCTTGAAACTGCTCGGTTGTGCATTCGTTCACCTAAGAGAGTTGAATCTATGTTGAGATTCAGCGATTCAGAAACACGTTTATTCTAGGAGCTGCATTGGGATATTCCCAAGTGAATGGGACCATAGGCCGTACAGAGAAATATCTGCTTCTAAAACCAAAACTTAGCTATATAACTGAATGGTTGTCAATGTGTGCATTCAGCTGACAGAGTTAAACTCAGGTGTGGATTCAGCGGTTTGCAAACCCTTTCTGTGCAGAATCCCAAAACCGGCATTTCCAGCCCAATGCCGGCATACGTACCAAACAGCAGTAAACTTCGTCTAAAACTCAGGAGAAACGATTCCTTGAAACTGCTCGGCTCTGCGTTCGTTCACCTAAGAGAGTTGAATCTATGTTGAGATTCATCGAGTCAGAAACACGTTTCTTCTAGGAGCTGCGTTAGGATATTCCCGAGTGAATGGGAACATAGGCTGTACAGAGAAATATCTGCTTCTAAAACCAAAACGTAGCCATCTAACTGACTGATTGTCAATGTGTGCATTCAACTGACGGAGTTAAATTCACGTGTGGATTCAGCGGTTTGCAAACCCTTTCTGTGCAGAATCCCAAAACCGGCATTTCCAGCCCAATGCCGTCATACGTACGAAACAGCAGTAAACTTCGTCTAAAACTCAGGAGAAACGTTTCCTTGAAACTGCTCGGCTGTGCGTTCGTTCACCTGAGAGAGTTGAAACTATGTTGAGATTCAACGAGTCAGAAACACGTTTCTCTAGTAGCTGCGTTGGGATATTCCCGAGTGAATGGTAACATAGGCTGTAAAGAGAAATATCTGCATCTAAAACCCAAACGGAGCTATCTAACTGAATGGTTGTCAATGGGTGCATTCAACTGAGGGAGTTAAACTCACGTGTGGATTCAGCGGTTTGGAAACCCTTTCTGTGTAGAATCCCAAAACTGGCATTTCCAGTCCAATGCTGGCATACGTATGAAACAGCAGTAAACTTCGTCTAAAACTCAGGAGAAACGTTTCCTTGAAACTGCTCTGCTGTGCGTTTATTCACCTAAGAGAGTTGAATCTATGTTGAGATTCAACGAGTCAGAAACAGGTTTCTCCTAGGAGCTGCGTTGAGATATTCCCGATTGAATTGGACCATAGGCTGTACAGAGAAATATCTGCTTCTAAAACCAAAACGGAGCTATCTAGTGAATGGTTGTCAATGTGTGCATTCAACTGACGGAATTAAACTCACTTGTTGATTCAGCGGTTTGCAAACCCTTTCTGTGCAGAATCCCAAAACCGGCATTTCCAGCCAAATGCCGTCATACGTACGAAACAGCAGTAACCTTCGTCTAAAACTCAGGAGAAACGATTCCTTGAAACTGCTCGGCTGTGCGTTCGTTCACCTAAGAGAGTTGAATGTATGATGAGATTCAGCGAGCCAGAAACACGTTTCTTCTAGGAGCTGCGTTGGGATATTCCCGAGTGAATGGACCATAGGCTGTACAGAGAAAAATCTGCTTGTAAAACCAAAACGGAGCTATCTAACTGAATGGTTGTCAATCGGTGCATTCAACTGACGGAGATAAACTCACGTGTTGATTCATCGGTTTGCAAACCTTTTCTGTGCAGAATGCCAAAACCGGCATTTCCAGCCCAATGACGGCATACGTACGAAACAGCAGTAAACTTCGTCTAAAACTCAGGAGAAACGTTTCCTTGAAACTGCTCTGCTGTGCGTTTATTCACCTAAGAGAGTTGAATCTATATTGAGATTCAACGAGTCAGAAACAGGTTTCTCCTAGGAGCTGCGTTGAGATATTCCCGATTGAATTGGACCATAGGCTGTACAGAGAAATATCTGCTTCTAAAACCAAAACGGAGCTATCTAGTGAATGGTTGTCAATGTGTGCATTCAACTGACGGAGTTACACTCACGTGTGGATTCAGCGGTTTGCAAAGACTTTCTGTGCGGAATCCCAAAACCGGCATTTCCAGCCCAATGCCGTCATACGTACGAAACAGCAGTAAAATTCGTCTAAAACTCGGGAGAAACGTTTCCTTGAAACTGCTCGGTTGTGCATTCGTTCACCTAAGAGAGTTGAATCTATGTTGAGATTCAGCGATTCAGAAACACGATTCTTCTAGGAGCTGAATTGGGATATTCCCGAGTGAATGGGACCATAGGCCGTACAGAGAAATATCTGCTTCTAAAACCAAAACTTAGCTATATAACTGAATGCTTGTCAATGTGTGCATTCAGCTGACAGAGTTAAACTCACGTGTGGATTCAGCGGTTTGCAAACCCTTTCTGTGCAGAATCCCAAAACCGTCATTTCCAGCCCTATGCCGTCATACGTACGAAACAGCAGTAAACTTCGTCTAAAACTCAGGAGAAACGATTCCTTGAAACTGCTCGGCTGTGCGTTCGTTCACCTAAGAGAGTTGAATCTATGTTGAGATTCATCGAGTCAAAAACACGTTTCTTCTAGGAGCTGCGTTGGGATATTCCCGAGTGAATGGTAACATAGGCTGTAAAGAGAAATATCTGCTTCAAAAACCAAAACGGAGCCATCTAACTGACTGATTGTCAATGTGTGCATTCAACTGACGGAGTTAAACTCACGTGTGGATTCAGCGGTTTGCAAACCCTTTCTGTGCAGAATCCCAAAACCGGCAATTCCAGCCCAATGCCGTCATACGTACGAAACAGCAGTAAACTTCGTCTAAAACTCAGGAGAAACGTTTCCTTGAACCTGCTCTGCTGTGCGTTTATTCACCTAAGTGAGTTGAATCTATGTTGAGATTCAACGAGTAAGAAACAGGTTTCTTCTAGGAGCTGCGTTGGGATATTCCCGAGTGAATTGGACCATAGGCTGTACAGAGAAATATCTGCTTTTAAAACCAAAATGGAGCTATCTAACTGAATTGTTGTCCATGTGTGCATTCAACTGACGGAGTTAAACTCACGTGTGGATTCAGCGGTTTGCAAAGACTTTCTGTGCAGAATCCCAAAACCGGCATTTCCAGCCCAATGCCGTCATACGTACGAAACAGCAGTAAACTTCGTCTAAAACTCAGGAGAAACGTTTCCTTGAAACTGCTCGGCTGTGCGTTCATTCACCTAAGAGAGTTGAATCTATGTTGAGATTCAGAGATGCAGAAACACGTTTCCTCTAGGAGCTGCGTTGGGATATTCCCGAGTGAATGGGACCATATGCTGTACAGAGAAATATCTGCTTCTAAAACCAAAACGGAGCCATCTAACTGACTGATTGTCAATGTGTGCATTCAACTGACGGAGCTAAACGCACGTGTGGATTCAGCGGTTTGCAAACCCTTTCTGTGCAGAATCCCAAAACCGGCAATTCCAGCCCAATGCCGTCATACGTACGAAACAGCAGTAAACTTCGTCTAAAACTCAGGAGAAACGTTTCCTTGAAACTGCTCGGCTGTGCGTTCGTTCACCTAAGAGAGTTGAATCTATGTTGAAATTCAGCGATGCAGAAACACGTTTCCTCTAGGAGCTGCGTTGGGATATTCCCGAGTGAATGGGACCATAGTCTGTACAGAGAAATATCTGCTTCTAAAACCAAAACGGAGCCATCTAACTGACTGATTGTCAATGTGTGCATTCAACTGACGGAATTAAACTCACTTGTTGATTCAGCGGTTTGCAAACCCTTTCTGTGCAGAATCCCAAAACCGGCATTTCCAGCCCAATGCCGTCATACGTACGAAACAGCAGTAAACTTCGTCCAAAACTCAGGAGAAACGATTCCTTGAAACTGCTCGGCTCTGCGTTCGTTCACCTAAGAGAGTTGAATCTATGTTGAGATTCATCGAGTCAGAAACACGTTTCTTCTAGGAGCTGCGTTAGGATATTCCCGAGAGAATGGGAACATAGGCTGTACAGAGAAATATCTGCTTCTAAAACTAAAACGTAGCCATCTAACTGACTGATTGTCAATGTGTGCATTCAACTGACGGAGTTAAACTCACGTGTGGATTCAGCGGTTTGCAAATCCTTTCTGTGCAGAATCTCAAAACCGGCATTACCAGCCCAATGCCGGCATAAGTACGAAACAGCAGTAAACTTCGTCTATAACTCAGGAGAAACGTTTCCTTGAAACTGCTCTGCTGTGCGTTCATTCACCTGAGAGAGTTGAATCCATGATGAGACTCAGCGAGTCAGAAACACGTTTCTCTGGGAGCTGCGTTGGGATATTCCCGAGTGAATGGAACCATAGACTGTACAGAGAAATACCTACTTCTAAAACCAAAACGGAGCTATCTAACTGAATGGTTGTCAATGTGTGCATTCAACTGACGGAGGTAAACTCACGTGTGGATTCAGCGGTTTGCAAACCCTTTCTGTGCAAAATCCCAAAACTGGCATTTCCAGTCCAATGCCGTCATACGTACGAAACAGCAGTAAACTTCGTCTAAAACTCAGGAGAAACGTTTCCTTGAAACTGCTCGGCTGTGCGTTCGTTCACCTAAGAGAGTTGAATCTATGTTGAGATTCAGCGAGTCAGAAACACGTTTCTCTAGGAGCTGCGTTGGGATATTCCCGAGTCAATGGGACCATAGGCTGTACAGAGAAATATCTGCTTTTAAAACCAAAACGGAGCTATCTAACTGAATGGTTGTCAAAGTGTGCATTCAACTGACGGAGTTAAACTGACGTGTGGATTCAGCGGTTTGCAAACCCTTTCTGTGCAGAATCCCAAAACTGGTATTTCCAGCCCTATGCCGGCATACGTACGAAACAGCAGTAAACTTCGTCTAAAACTCAGGAGAAACGTTTCCTTGAAACTGCTCTGTTGTGTGTTCGTTCAACTAAGAGAGTTGAATCTATGTTGAGATTCACCGAGACAGAAAGACGTTTCTTCTAGGAGCTGCGTTGGGTTATTCACGAGTGAATGGTACCATAGGCTGTATAGAGAAATATCTGCTTTTAAAACCAAAACGGAGCTATCTAACTGAATGGTTGTCAATGTGTGCATTCAACTGACGGAGTTACACTCACGTGTGGATTCAGCGGTTTGCAAAGACTTTCTGTGCGGAATCCCAAAACCGGCATTTCCAGCCCAATGCCGTCATACATACGAAACAGCAGTAAAATTCGTCTAAAACTCGGGAGAAACGTTTCCTTGAAACTGCTCGGTTGTGCATTCGTTCACCTAAGAGAGTTGAATCTATGTTGAGATTCAGCGATTCAGAAACACGTTTATTCTAGGAGCTGCATTGGGATATTCCCGAGTGAATGGGACCATAGGCCGTACAGAGAAATATCTGCTTCTAAAACCAAAACTTAGCTATATAACTGAATGGTTGTCAATGTGTGCATTCAGCTGACAGAGTTAAACTCAGGTGTGGATTCAGCGGTTTGCAAACCCTTTCTGTGCAGAATCCCAAAACCGGCATTTCCAGCCCAATGCCGGCATACGTACCAAACAGCAGTAAACTTCGTCTAAAACTCAGGAGAAACGATTCCTTGAAACTGCTCGGCTCTGCGTTCGTTCACCTAAGAGAGTTGAATCTATGTTGAGATTCATCGAGTCAGAAACACGTTTCTTCTAGGAGCTGCGTTAGGATATTCCCGAGTGAATGGGAACATAGGCTATACAGAGAAATATCTGCTTCTAAAACCAAAACGTAGCCATCTAACTGACTGATTGTCAATGTGTGCATTCAACTGACTGAGTTAAATTCACGTGTGGATTCAGCGGTTTGCAAACCCTTTCTGTGCAGCATCCTAAAACCGGCATTTCCAGCCCAATGCCGTCATACGTACGAAACAGCAGTAAACTTCGTCTAAAACTCAGGAGAAACGTTTCCTTGAACCTGCTCTGCTGTGCGTTTATTCACCTAAGTGAGTTGAATCTATGTTGAGATTCAACGAGTAAGAAACAGGTTTCTTCTAGGAGCTGCGTTGGGATATTCCCGAGTGAATTGGACCATAGGCTGTACAGAGAAATATCTGCTTTTAAAACCAAAATGGAGCTATCTAACTGAATTGTTGTCCATGTGTGCATTCAACTGACGGAGTTAAACTCACGTGTGGATTCAGCGGTTTGCAAAGACTTTCTGTGCAGAATCCCAAAACCGGCATTTCCAGCCCAATGCCGTCATACGTACGAAACAGCAGTAAACTTCGTCTAAAACTCAGGAGAAACGTTTCCTTGAAACTGCTCGGCTGTGCGTTCATTCACCTAAGAGAGTTGAATCTATGTTGAGATTCAGAGATGCAGAAACACGTTTCCTCTAGGAGCTGCGTTGGGATATTCCCGAGTGAATGGGACCATATGCTGTACAGAGAAATATCTGCTTCTAAAACCAAAACGGAGCCATCTAACTGACTGATTGTCAATGTGTGCATTCAACTGACGGAGCTAAACGCACGTGTGGATTCAGCGGTTTGCAAACCCTTTCTGTGCAGAATCCCAAAACCGGCATTTCCAGCCCAATGCCGGCATACGTACGAAACAGCAGTAAACTTCGTCTAAAACTCAGGAGAAACGTTTCCTTGAAACTGCTCTGCTGTGCGTTCATTCAACTGAGAGAGTTGAATCCATGTTCAGATTCAGCGAGACAGAAACTCGTTTCTCTAGGTGCTGCGTTGGGATATTCCCGAGTGAATGGGACCATAGGCTGTACAGAGAAATATCTGCTTCTAAAACCAAAACGGAGCTATTTAACTGAATGACTGTCAATGTGTGCATTCAACTGACGGTGTTAAACTGACGTGTGGATTCAGCGGTTTGCAAACCCTTTCTCTGCAAAATCCCAAAACCGGCATTTCCAGCCCTATGCCTGCATACGTACAAAACAGCAGAAAACTTCCTCTAAATCTCAGGAGAAACGTTTCCTTGAAACTGCTCTGTTGTGTGTTCATTCACATAAGAGAGTTGAATCCATGTTGAGATTCACCGAGTCAGAAACACGTTTCTTCTAGGAGCTGCGTTGGGATATTCACGAGTGAATGGGGCCATAGGCTGTACAGAGAAATATCTGCTTCTAAAACCAAAACGGAGCTATGTAACTGAATGGTTGTCAATGTGTGCATTCAACTGACGGAGTTACACTCACGTGTGGATTCAGCGGTTTGCAAAGACTTTCTGTGCAGAATCCCAAAACCGGCATTTCCAGCCCAATACCGGCATACGTACGAAACAGCAGTAAACTTCGTCTAAAACTCAGGAGAAACGTTTCCTTGAAACTGCTCGGCTGTGCGTTCGTTCACCTGAGAGAAATGAATCTATGTTGAGATTCAGCGAGTCAGAAACACGTTTCTCTAGGAGCTGCGTTGGGATATTCCCGAGTGAATGGGACCATAGGGTGTACAGAGAAATATCTGCATCTAAAATCAAAACGGAGCTATATAACTGAATGGTTGTCAATGGGTGCATTCAACTGAGGGAGTTAAACTCACGTGTGGATTCAGCGGTTTGCAAACCCTTTCTGTGCAGAATCCCAAAACCGGCATTTCCAGTCCAATGCTGGCATACGTACGAAACAGCAGTAAACTTCGTCTAAATCTCAGGAGAAACGTTTCCTTGAAACTGCTCTGCTGTGCATTCATTCACCTAAGAGAGTTGAATGTATGTTGAGATTCAGCGAATCAGAAACACGTTTCTTCTAGGAGCTGCGTTGGGATATTCCCGAGTGAATGGACCATAGGCTGTACAGAGAAATATCTGCTTGTAAAACCAAAACGGAGCTATCTAACTGAATGGTTGTCAATCGGTGCATTCAACTGATGGAGATAAACTCACGTGTTGATTCACCGGTTTGCAAACCTTTTCTGTGCAGAATGCCAAAACCGGCATTTCCAGCCCAATGCCGTCATACATACGAAACAGCAGTAAAATTCGTCTAAAACTCGGGAGAAACGATTCCTTGAAACTGCTCGGTTGGGCATTCGTTCACCTAAGAGAGTTGAATCTATGTTGAGATTCAGCGATTCAGAAACACGTTTCTTCTAGGAGCTGCATTGGGATATTCCCGAGTGAATGGGACCATAGGCCGTACAGAGAAATATCTGCTTCTAAAACCAAAACTTAGCTATATAACTGAATGGTTGTCAATGTGTGCATTCAGCTGACAGAGGTAAACTCACGTGTGGATTCAGCGGTTTGCAAACCCTTTCTGTGCAGAATCCCAAAACCGGCATTTCCAGCCCAATGCCGTCATACGTACGAAACAGCCGTAAACTTCGTCTAAAACTCAGGAGAAACGATTCCTTGAAACTGCTCGGCTGTGCGGTCGTTCACCTAAGAGAGTTGAATCTATGTTGAGATTCATCGAGTCAAAAACACGTTTCTTCTAGGAGCTAGGTTGGGATATTCCCGAGTGAATGGTAACATAGGCTGTAAAGAGAAATATCTGCTTCTAAAACCAAAACGGAGCCATCTAACTGACTGATTGTCAATGTGTGGATTCAACTGAAGGAGTTAAACTCACGTGTGGATTCAGCGGTTTGCAAACCCTTTCTGTGCAGAATCCGAAATCCAGCATTTCCAGCCAAATGCCGTCATACGTACGAAACAGCAGTAAACTTCGTCTAAAACTCAGGAGAAACGTTTCCTTGCAACTGCTCGGCTGTGTGTTCGTTCACCTAAGAGAGTTGAATCTATGTTGAGATTCAGCGATGAAGAAACACGTTTCCTCTAGGAGCTGCATTGGGATATTCCCGAGTGAATGGGGCCATAGGCTGTACAGAGAAATATCTGCTTCTAAAACCAAAACGGAGCCATCTAACTGACTGATTGTCAATGTGTGCATTCAACTGACGGAATTAAACTCACTTGTTTATTCAGCGGTTTGCAAACCCTTTCTGTGCAGAATCCCAAAACCGGCATTTCCAGCCCAATGCCGTCATACGTACGAAACAGCAGTAACCTTCGTCTAAAACTCAGGAGAAACGATTCCTTGAAACTGCTCGGCTCTGCGTTCGTTCACCTAAGAGAGTTGAATCTATGTTGAGATTCATCGAGTCAGAAACACGTTTCTTCCAGGAGCTGCATTAGGATATTCCCGAGTGAATGGGAACATAGGCTGTACAGAGAAATATCTGCTTCTAAAACCAAAACGTAGCCATCTAACTGACTGATTGTCAATGTGTGCATTCAACTGACGGAGTTAAACTCACGTGTGGATTCAGCGGTTTGCAAACCCTTTCTGTGCAGAATCTCAAAACCGGCATTTCCAGCCCAATGCCGGCATAAGTACGAAACAGCAGTTAACTTCGTCTATAACTCAGGAGAAACGTTTCCTTGAAACTGCTCTGCTGTGCGTTCATTCACCTGAGAGAGTGGAATCCATGTTGAGATTCAGCGAGTCAGAAACACGTTTCTCTAGGAGCTGCGTTGGGATATTCCCGAGTGAATGGAACCATAGACTGTACAGAGAAATATCTACTTCTAAAACCAAAACGGAGCTATTTAACTGAATGGTTTTCAATGTGTGCATTCAACTGACGGAGTTTAATTCACGTGTGGATTCAGCGGTTTGCAAACCCTTTCTGTGCAGAATCCCAAAACCGGCATTTCCAGCCCAATGCCGTCCTACGTACGAAACGGCAGTAAACTTCGTCTAAAACTCCGGAGAAACGTTTCCTTGAAACTGCTCTGCTGAGCGTTCGTTCACCTGAGATAGTTGAAACTATGTTGAGATTCAGCGAGTCAGGAACACGTTTCTCTAGGAGCTGCGTTGGGATATTCCCGAGTGAATGGGACCATAGGCTGTACAGAGAAATATCTGCATCTAAAACCAAAACGGAGCTATCTAACTGAATGGTTGTCAATGGGTGCATTCAACTGAGGGAGTTAAACTCACGTGTGGATTCAGCGGTTTGCAAACCCTTTCTGTGCAGAATGCCAAAACTGGCATTTCCAGTCCAATGCCGGCATACGTACGAAACAGCAGTAAACTTCGTCTAAAACTCAGGAGAAACGTTTCCTTGAAACTGCTCTGCTGTGCGTTTATTCACCTAAGAGAGTTGAATCTATGTTGAGATTCAACGAGTCAGAAACAGGTTTCTTCTAGGAGCTGCGTTGGGATATTCCCGAGTGAATGGGACCATAGGCTGTACAGAGAAATATCTGCTTTTAAAACCAAAATGGAGCTATCTAACTGAATGGTTGTCAATGTGTGCATTCAACTGACGGAGTTAAACTCACGTGTGGATTCAGCGGTTTGCAAACCCTTTCTGTGCAGAATGTCAAAGCCGGCATTTCCAGCCCTATGCCGGCATACGCACGAAACAGCAGTAAACTTCGTCTAAAACTCAGGAGAAACGTTTCCTTGAAACTGCTCGGCTGTGCGTTCGTTCACCTGAGAGAATTGAATCTATGTTGAGATTCAGCGAGTCAGAAACACGTTTCTGTAGGAGCTGTGTTGGGATATTCCCGAGTGAATGGGACCATAGGCTGTACAGAGAAATATCTGCTTCTAAAACCAAAACGGAGACATCTAACAGACTGATTGTCAATGTGTGCATTCAAGTGACGGAGGTAAACTCCCGTGTGGATTCAACGGTTTGCAAACCCTTTCTGTGCAGAATCCCAAAACCGGCATTTACAGCCCAATGCCGGCATATGTACGAAACAGCAGTACACTTCGTCTAAAACTCAGGAGAAACGTTTCCTTGAAACTGCTCTGCTGTGCCTTCATTCACCTGAGAGACTTGAATCCATGTTGAGATTCAGCGAGTCAGAAACACGTTTCTCTAGGAGCTTCGTTGGGATATTCCCGAGTGAATGGGACCATAGGCTGTACAGAGAAATATCTGCTTCTAAAACCAAAACGGAGACATCTAACAGACTGATTGTCAATGTGTGCATTCAAGTGACGGAGGGAAACTCCCGTGTGGATTCAACGGTTTGCAAACCCTTTCTGTGCAGAATCCCAAAACCGGCATTTACAGCCCAATGCCGGCATACGTACGAAACAGCAGTACACTTCGTCTAAAACTCAGGAGAAACGTTTCCTTGAAACTGCTCTGCTGTGCCTTCATTCACCTGAGAGACTTGAATTCATGTTGAGATTCAGCGAGTCAGAAACACGTTTCTCTAGGAGCTTCGTTGGGATATTCCCGAGTGAATGGGACCATAGGCTGTACAGAGAAATATCTGCTTCTAAAACCAAAACGGAGCTATGTAACTGAATGGTTGTCAATGGGTGCATTCAACTGACGGAGTTAAACTCACGTGTGTCTTCAGCGGTTTGCAAACCCTTTCTCTGCAGAATCCCAAAACTGGCATTTCCAGTCCAATGCTGGCATACGTACGAAACAGCAGTAAACTTGGTCTAAAACTCAGGTGAAACGTTTCCTTGAAACTGCTCGGCTGTGCGTTCATTCACCTAAGAGAGTTGAATGTATGTTGAGATTCAGCGAGTCAGAATCACGTTTCTTCTAGGAGCTGCGTTGGGATATTCCCGAGTGAATGGACCATAGGCTGTACAGAAAAATATCTGCTTCTAAAACCAAAACGGAGCTATCTAACTGAATGGTTGTCAATGGGTGCATTCAACTGAGGGAGTTAAACTCACGTGTGGATTCAGCGGTTTGCAAACCTTTTCTGTGCAGAATGCCAAAACCGGCATTTCCAGCCCAATGACGGCATACGTACGAAACAGCAGTAAACTTCGTCTAAAACTCAGGAGAAACGTTTCCTTGAAACTGCTCGGCTGTGCGATCGTTCACCTAAGAGAGTTGAATCCATGTTGATATTCAGCGAGTCAGAAACAGGTTTCTTCTAGGAGCTGCGTTGGGATATTCCCGAGTGAATGGGACCATAGGCTGTACAGAGAAATATCTGCTTTTAAAACCAAAACGGAGCTATCTAACTGAATGATAGTCAATGTGTGCATTCAACTGACGGAGTTAAACTCACGTGTTGATTCAGCGGTTTGCAAACCCATTCTGTGCAGAATGCCAAAACCGGCATTTCCAGCCCAATGCCGGCAAACGTACGAAACAGCAGTAAACTTCGTCTAAAACTCAGGAGAAACGTTTCCTTGAAACTGCTCTGCTGTGAGTTTATTCACCTAAGAGAGTTGAATCTATGTTGAGATTCAGCGAGTCAGAAACACGTTTCTCTAGGAGCTGCGTTGGGATATTCCCGAGTGAATGGGACCATAGGCTGTACAGAGAAATATCTGCTTCTAAAACCAAAACGGAGCTATCTAACTGAATGGTTGTCAATGTGTGCATTCAACTGACAGAGTTAAACTCACGTGTGGATTCAGCGGTTTGCAAACCCTGTCTGTGCAGAATCCCAAAACCGGCATTTCCAGCCCAGTGCCATCATACATATGAAACAGCAGGAAACTTGGTGTAAAACTCAGGAGAAACGTTTCCTTGAAACTCCTCGGCTGTGCGTTCGGTCACCTAAGAGAGTGGAATCTATGTTGAGATTCAGAGAGTCAGAAACTCGTTTCGTCTAGGAGATGCGTTGGGATATTCACGAGTGAATGTGACCATAGGTTGTACAGAGAAATATCTGCTCCTAAAACCAAAATCCAGGTATCTAACTGAATGGTTGTCAATGGGTGCATTCAAATGAGGGAGTTAAACTCACGTGTGGATTCAGCGGTTTGCAAACCCTTTCTGTGCAGAATCCCAAAACCGGCATTTCCAGCCCAATGCCGTCATACGTACGAAACAGGAGTAAACTTCGTCTAAAACTCAGGAGAAACGTTTCCTTGAAACTTGTGCGTTCATTCACCTGAGAGAGTTGAATACATGTTGAGATTCAGCGAGTCAGAAACACGTTTCTTCTAGGAGTTGCGCTGGGATATTCCCGAGTGAATGGGATCATAGGCTGTACAGAGAAATATCTTCTTCTAAAACCAAAACGGAGCTATGTAACTGAATGTTTGTCAATGTGTGCATTCAACTGACGGAGTTAAACTCACGTGTGGATTCAGCGGTTTGCAAACCCTTTCTGTGCAGAATGCCAAAACCGGCATTTCCAGCCCAATGCCGGCATACGTACGAAACAGCAGTAAACTTCGTCTAAAACTCAGGAGAAACGTTTCCTTGAAACTGCTCTGCTGTGCGTTTATTCACCTAAGAGAGTTGAATCTATGTTGAGATTCAACGAGTCAGAAACAGGTTTCTTTTAGGAGCTGCGTTGGGATATTCCCGATTGAATTGGACCATAGGCTGTACAGAGAAATATCTGCTTCTAAAACCAAAACGGAGCTATCTAGTGAATGGTTGTCAATGTGTGCATTCAACTGACGGAGTTACACTCACGTGTGGATTCAGCGGTTTGCAAACAGTTTCTGTGCAGAATACCAAAACCGGCATTTCCAGCCCAATGCCATCATAGGTACGATACAGCAGTAAACTTCGTCTAAAACTCAGGAGAAACGTTTCCTTGAAACTGCTCGGCTGTGCGTTCGGTCACCTAAGAGAGTGGAATCTATGTTGAGATTCAGCGAGTTAGAAACACGTTTCGTCTAGGAGATGCGTTGGGATATTCCCGAGTGAATGTGACCAAAGGGTGCACAGAGAAATATCTGCTCCTAAAACCAAAACCCAAGTATCTAACTGAATGGTTGTCAATGGGTGCATTCAACTGAGGGAGTTAAACTCACGTGTGGATTCAGCGGTTTGCAAACCCTTTCTGTGCAGAATCCCAAAACCGGCATTTCCAGCCCAATGCCGGCATTCGTACGAAACAGCAGTAAACTTCGTCTAAAATTCAGGAGAAACGTTTCCTTGAAACTGCTCGGCTGTGCGTTCGTTCACCTAAGAGAGTTGAATCTATGCTGAGATTCAACGAGTCAGAAACACGTTTCTTCTAGGACCTGCATTGGGATATTCCCGAGTGAATGGGACCATAGGCTGTACAGAGAAATATCTGCTTCTAAAACCAAAACGGAGCTATGTAACTGAATGGTTGTCAATGTGTGCATTCAACTGACGGAGTTAAATTCACGTGTGGCTTCAGTGGTTTGCAAACCCTTTCTGTGCAGAATCCCAAAACCGGCATTTCCAGCCCAATGCCGTCATCCGTACGAAACAGCAGTAAACTTCGTCTAAAACTCAGGAGAAACGTTTCCTTGAAACTGCTCTGCTGTGCCTTCGTTCACCTGAGAGAGTTGAAACTATGTTGAGATTCAGCGAGTCAGAAACACGTTTCTCTAGGAGCTGCGTTGGGATATTCCCGAGTGAATGGAACCATAGGCTGTACAGAAAAATATCTGCTTCTAAAACCAAAACGGAGCTATCTAACTGAATGGTTGTCAATGGGTGCATTCAACTGAGGGAGTTAAACTCACGTGTGGATTCAGCGGTTTGCAAACCTTTTCTGTGCAGAATGCCAAAACCGGCATTTCCAGCCCAATGACGGCATACGTACGAAACAGCAGTAAACTTCGTCTAAAACTCAGGAGAAACGTTTCCTTGAAATCCTCGGCTGTGCGTTCGGTCACCTAAGAGAGTGGAATCTATGTTGAGATTCAGAGAGTCAGAAACTCGTTTCGTCTAGGAGATGCGTTGGGATATTCCCGAGTGAATGTGACCATAGGTTGTACAGAGAAATATCTGCTCCTAAAACCAAAACCCAGGTATCTAACTGAATGGTTGTCAATGGGTGCATTCAACTGAGGGAGTTAAACACACGTGTGGATTCAGCGGTTTGCAAACCCTTTCTGTGCAGAATCCCAAAACCGGCATTTCCAGCCCAATGCCGTCATACGTACGAAACAGCAGTAAACTTCGTCTAAAACTCAGGAGAAACGTTTCCTTGAAACTTGTGCGTTCATTCACCTGAGAGAGTTGAATACATGTTGAGATTCAGGGAGTCAGAAACACGTTTCTTCTAGGAGCTGCGTTGGGATATTCCCGAGTGAATGGGATCATAGGCTCTACAGAGAAATATCTGCTTCTAAAACCAAAACGGAGCTATGTAACTGAATGGTTGTCAATGTGTGCATTCAACTGACGGAGTTAAACTCACGTGTGGATTCAGCGGTTTGCAAACCCTTTCTGTGCAGAATGCCAAAACCGGCATTTCCAGCCCAATGCCGGCATACGTACGAAACAGCAGTAAACTTCGTCTAAAACTCAGGAGAAACGTTTCCTTGAACCTGCTCTGCTGTGCGTTTATTCAACTAAGAGAGTTGAATCTATGTTGAGATTCAACGAGTCAGAAACAGGTTTCTTTTAGGAGCTGCATTGGGATATTCCCGATTGAATTGGACCATAGGCTGTACAGAGAAATATCTGCTTCTAAAACCAAAATGGAGCTATCTAGTGAATGGTTGTCAATGTTTGCATTCAACTGACGGAGTTAAACTCACGTGTGGATTCAGCGGTTTGCAAACAGTTTCTGTGCAGAATCCCAAAACCGGCATTTCCAGCCCAATGCCAACATACGTACGATACAGCAGTAAACTTCGTCTAAAACTCAGGAGAAACGTTTACTTGAAACTGCTCGGCTGTGCGTTCGGTCACCTAAGAGAGTGGAATCTATGTTGAGATTCAGCGAGTCAGAAACACGTTTCGTCTAGGAGATGCGTTGGGATATTCCCGAGTGAATGTGACCAAATGGTGTACAGAGAAATATCTGCTCCTAAAACCAAAACCCAGGTATCTAACTGAATGGTTGTCAATGGGTGCATTCAACTGAGGGAGTTAAACTCACGTGTGGATTCAGCGGTTTGCAAATCCTTTCTGTGCAGAATCCCAAAACCGGCATTTCCAGCCCAATGCCGGCATTCGTACGAAACAGCAGTAAACTTCGTCTAAAACTCAGGCGAAACGTTTCCTTGAAACTGCTCGGCTGTGCGTTCGTTCACCTAAGAGAGTTGAATCTATGCTGAGATTCAACGAGTCAGAAACACGTTTCTTCTAGGACCTGCATTGGGATATTCCCGAGTGAATGGGACCATAGGCTCTACAGAGAAATATCTGCTTCTAAAACCAAAACGGAGCTACCTAACTGAATGGTTATCAATGTGTGCATTCAACTGACGGAGTTAAATTCACGTGTGGCTTCAGTGGTTTGCAAACCCTTTCTGTGCAGAATCCCAAAACCGGCATTTCCAGCCCAATGCCGTCATACGTACGAAACAGCAGTAAACTTCGTCTAAAACTCAGGATAAACGTTTCCTTGAAACTGCTCTGCTGTGCCTTCGTTCACCTGAGAGAGTTGAATGTATGTTGAGATTCAGCGAGTCAGAAACACGTTTCTTCTAGGAGCTGCGTTGGGATATTCCCGAGTGAATTGACCATAGGCTGTACAGAGAAATATCTGCTTGTAAAACCAAAACGGAGCTATGTAACTGAATGGTTGTCAATGTGTGCATTCAACTGACGGAGTTAAACTCACGTGTGGATTCAGCGGTTTGCAAACCCTTTCTGTGCAGAATGCCAAAACCGGCATTTCCAGCCCAATGCCGGCATACGTATGAAACAGCAGTAAACTTCGACTAAAACTCAGGAGAAACGTTTCCTTGAAACTGCTCTGCTGTGCGTTTATTCACCTAAGAGAGTTGAATCTATGTTGAGATTCCACGAGTCAGAAACACGTTTCTTGTAGGAGCTGCATTGGGATATTCCCGAGTGAATGGGACAACAGGTTGTACAGAGAAATATCTGCTTCTAAAACCAAAACGGAGCTATCTAACTGAATGGTTGTCAATGTGTGCATTCAACTGACGGAGTTAAACTCACGTGTGGATTCAGCGGTTTGCAAAGACATTCTGTGCAGAATCGCAAAACCGGCATTTCCAGCCCAATGCCATCATACTTACGAAACAGCAGTAAACTTCGTCTAAAACTCAGGAGAAACGATTCCTTGAAACTGCTCGGCTGTGCGTTCGTTCACCTAAGAGTGTTGAATCTCTGTTGGGATTCAGCGAGTCAGAAACACGTTTCTTCTAGGAGCTGCGTTGGGATATTCCCGAGTGAATGGGACCATAGTCTGTACAGAGAAATATCTGCTTGTAAAACCAAAACGGAGCTATGTAACTGAATGGTTGTCAATGTGTGCATTCAACTGACGGAGTTAAACGCACGTATGGATTCAGCGGTTTGCAAACAGTTTCTGTGCAGAATCCCAAAACCGGCATTTCCAGCCCAATGCCGTCATATGTACGAAACAGCAGTAAACTTCGTCTAAAACTCAGGACAAACGTTTCCTTGAAACTGCTCGGCTGTGCGTTCGTTCACCTAAGAGAGTTGAATCTATGTTGAGATTCAGCGAGTCAGAAACAGGTTTCTTCTAGGAGCTGCTTTGGGATATTCCCGAGAGAATGGGACCATAGGATGTACAGAGAAATATCTGCTTCTAAAACCAAAACGGAGCTATCTAACTGAATGGTTGTCAATGTGTGCATTCAACTGACGGAGTTAAACTCACGTGTGGATTCAGCGGTTTGCAAACCCTTTCTGTGCAGAATCCCAAAACCGGCATTTCCAGCCCAATGCCGGCATCCGTACGAAACAGCAGTAAACTTCGACTAGAACTCAGGAGAAACGTTTCCATGAAACTCCTCTGCTGTGTGTTCATTCACCTTAGAGAGTTGAATCTATGTTGAGATTCAACGAGTCAGAAACACGTTTCTTGTAGGAGCTGCGTTGGGATATTCCCGAGTGAATGGGACCATAGGCTGTAGAGAGAAATATCTGCTTCTAAAACCAAAACGGAGCTATCTAACTGAATGGTTGTCAATGTGTGCATTCAACTGACGAAGTTAAACTCACGTGTGGATTCAGCGGTTTGCAAACCCTTTCTGTGCAGAATCCCAAAAGCGGCATTTGCAGCCCAATGCCGGCATATGTACGAAACAGCAGTAAACTTCGTCTAAAAGTCAGGAGAAACGTTTCCTTGAAACTGCTCTGCTGTGCACTCGTTCACCTAAGAGAGTTGAATCTATGTTGAGATTCAGCGAGTCAGAAACACGTTTCTTCTAGGAGCTGCGTTGGGATATTCCCGAGTGAATGGGACCATAGGCTGTACAGAGAAATATCTGCTTCTAAAACCAAAACGGAGCTATCTAACTGAATGGTTTTCAATGTATGCATTCAACTGACGGAGTTAAAGTCACGTGTGGATACAGCGGTTTGCAATCCGTTTCTGTGGTGAATCCCAGAACCGGCATTTCCAGCCCTATGCCGGCATATGTACGAAACAGCAGTAAACGTCGTCTAAAACTCAGGAGAATCGTTTCCTTGAAACTGCTCTGCTGTGCGTTCGTTCACCTAAGAGAGTTGAATCTATGTTGTGATTCAGCGATGCAGAAACACGTTTCTTCTAGGAGCTGCGTTGGGATATTCCCGAGTGAATGCACCACAGGCTGTACAGAGAAATATCTGCTTCTAAAACCAAAACGGAGCTATCTAACTGAATGGTTGTCAATGTGTGCATTCAGCTGACAGAGATTAATTCACGTGTGGATTCAGCGGTTTGCAAAGCCTTTCTGTGCAGAATCCCAAAACCGGCATTTCCAGCCCACTGCCGGCATACGTACGAAACAGCAGTAAACTTCGTCTAAAACTCAGGAGAAACGTTTCCTTGAAACTGCTCGGCTGTGCGTTCGTTCACCTGAGAGAGTTGAAACTATGTTGAGATTCAGCGAGTCAGAAACACGTTTCTGTAGGAGCTGCGTTGGGATATTCCCGAGTGAATGGGACCATAGGCTGTACAGAGAAATATCTGCATCTAAAACCAAAATGGAGCTATCTAACTGAATGGTTGTCAATGTGTGCATTCAACTGAGGGAGTTAAACTCACGTGTGGGTTCAGCAGATTGCAAACCCTTTCTGTGCAGAATCCCAAAACTGGCATTTCCAGTCCAATGCTGGCATACCTACGAAACAGCAGTAAACTTCGTCTAAAACTCAGGAGAAACGTTTCCTTGAAACTGCTCGGCTGTACGTTCATTCACCTAAGAGAATTGAATGTATGTTGAGATTCAGCGAGTCAGAAACACGTTTCTTCTAGGAGCTGCGTTGGGATATTCCCGAGTGAATTGACCATAGGCTGTACAGAGAAATATCTGCTTTTAAAAACAAAATGGAGCTATCTAACTGAATTGTTGTCAATGTGTGCACTCAACTGACGGAGTTAAACTCACGTGTGGATTCAGCGGTTTGCAAACCCTTTCTGTGCAGAATCCCAAAAGCGGCATTTGCAGCCCAATGCCGGCATATGTACGAAACAGCAGTAAACTTCGTCTAAAACACAGGAGAAACGTTTCCTTGAAACTGCTCTGCTGTGCGGTCGTTCACCTAAGAGAGTTGAATCTATGTTGAGATTCAGGGAGTCAGAAACTCGTTTCTTCCAGGAGCTGCGTTGTGATATTCCCGAGTGAATGGGACCATAGGCTGTACAGAGAAATATCTGCTTCTAAAACCAAAACGGAGCTATCTAACTGAATGGTTGTCAATGTGTGCATTCAGCTGACAGAGTTAAATTCACGTGTGGATTCAGCGGTTTGCAAACCCTTTCTGTGCAGAATCCCAAAACCGGCATTTCCAGCCCAATGCCGGCATACGTACGAAACAGCAGTAAACTTCGTCTAAAACTCAGGAGAAACGTTTCCTTGAAACTGCTCGGCTGTGCGTTCGTTCACCTAAGAGAGTTGAATCTATGTTGAGATTCAGCGAGTCAGAAACACGTTTCTTCTAGGAGCTGCGTTGGGATATTCCCGAGTGAATGGGACCATAGGCTGTACAGAGAAATACCTGCTTCTAAAACCAAAACGGAGTTATCTAACTGAATGGTTGTCAATGTGTGCATTCAACTGACGGAGTTTAATTCACCTTTGGATTCAGCGGTTTGCAAACCCTTTCTGTGCAGAATGCCAAAACAGGCATTTCCACTCCAATGCCGTCATACATACGAAACAGCAGTAAACTTCGTCTAAAACTCCGGAGAAACGTTTCCTTGAAACTGCTCTGCTGTGCGTTCGTTCACCTGAGAGAGTTGAAACTATGTTGAGATTCAGCGAGTCCGAAACACGTTTCTGTAGGAGCTGCGTTGGGATATTCCCGAGTGAATGGGTCCATAGGCTGTACAGAGAAATATCTGCATCTAAAACCAAAATGGAGCTATCTAACTGAATGGTTGTCAATGGGTGCATTCAACTGACGGAGTTAAACTCACGTGTGGATTCAGCGGTTTGCAAACCCTTTCGTGCAGAATCCCAAAACTGGCATTTCCAGTCCAATGCTGGCATACCTACGAAACAGCAGTAAACTTCGTCTAAAACTCAGGAGAAACGTTTCCTTGAAACTCCTCGGCTGTGCGTTCATTCACCTAAGAGAGTTGAATGTATGTTGAGATTCAGCGAGTCAGAAACACGTTTCTTCTAGGAGCTGCGTTGGGATATTCCCGAGTGAATTGACCATAGGCTGTACAGAGAAATATCTGCTTGTAAAACCAAAACGGAGCTATGTAACTGAATGGTTGTCAATGTGTGCATTCAACTGACGGAGTTAAACTCACGTGTGGATTCAGCGGTTTGCAAACCCTTTCTGTGCAGAATGCCAAAACCGGCATTTCCAGTCCAATGCCGGCATACGTATGAAACAGCAGTAAACTTCGACTAAAACTCAGGAGAAACGTTTCCTTGAAACTGCTCTGCTGCGCGTTTATTCACCTAAGAGAGTTGAATCTATGTTGAGATTCAACGAGTCAGAAACACGTTTCTTCTAGGAGCTGCGTTGAGATATTCCCGATTGAATTTGACCATAGGCTGTATAGAGAAATATCTGCTTCTAAAACCAAAACGGAGCTATCTAACTGAATGGTTGTCAATGTCTGCATTCAACTGACGGAGTTAAACTCACGTGTGGATTCAGCGGTTTGCAAACCCTTTCTGTGCAGAATCCCAAAACCGGCATTTCCAGCCCTATGCCGGCATACGTACGAAACAGCAGTAAACTTCGTCTAAAACTCAGGAGAAACGTTTCCTTGAAACTCCTCTGCTGTGTGTTCATTCACCTAAGAGAGTTGAATCTATTTTGAGATTCAACGAGTCAGAAACACGTTTCTTCTAGGTGATGCGTTGGGATATTCCCGAGTGAATGGGACCATAGGCTGTACAGAGAAATATCTGCTTCTAAAACCAAAACGGAGCTATCTAACTGAATGGTTGTCAATGTGTGCATTCAGCTGATGGAGATAAACTAACGTGTGGATTCAGCGGTTTGCAAACCCTCTATGAGCAGAATCCCAAAACCGGCATTTCCAGCCCAGTGCCATCATACATACGAAACAGCAGTAAACTTCGTCTAAAACTCAGGAGAAACCTTTCCTTGAAACTCCTCGGCTGTGCGTTCATTCACCTGAGAGAGTTGAATCTATGTTGAGATTCATCGAGTCAGAAACACGTTTCTTCTAGGAGCTGCGTTGGGATATTCCCGAGTGAATGGGACCATAGGCTGTACAGAGAAATATCTGCTTCTAAAACCAAAACGGAGCTATCTAACTGAATGGTTGTCAATGTGTGCATTCAACTGACAGAGCTAAACTCACGTGTGGATACCGCGTTTTGCAAACCCTTTCTGTGCAGAATCCCAGAACCGGCATTTCCAGCCCTATGCCGGCATACGTACGAAACAGCAGTAAACGTCGTCTAAAACTCAGGAGAATCGTTTCCTTGAAACTGCTCTGCTGTGCGTTCATTCACCTAAGAGAGTTGAATCTATGTTGAGATTCAATAAGTCAGAAACACGTTTCTTCTAGGAGCTGCGTTGGGATATTCCCGAGTGAATGGGACCATAGGCTGTACAGAGAAATATCTGCTTCTAAAACAAAAACGGAGCTATCTAACTGAATGGTTGTCTATGGGTGCATTCAACTGAGTGAGTTAAACTCACGTGTGGATTTAGCGGTTTGCAAACCCTTTCTGTGCAGAATCCCAAAACCGGCATTTCCAGCCCAATGCCGTCATACGTACGAAACAGCAGTAACCTTCGTCTAAAACTCAGGAGAAACGATTCCTTGAAACTGCTCGGCTGTACGTTCGTTCACCTAAGAGAGTTGAATCTATGTTGAGATTCATCGAGTCAGAAACACGTTTCTTCTAGGAGCTGCGTTGGGATATTCCCGAGTGAATGGGAACATAGGCTGTACAGAGAAATATCTGCTTCTAAAACCAAAAGGGAGCCATCTAACTGACTGATTGTCAATGTGTGCATTCAACTGACGGAGGTAAACTCACGTGTGGATTCAGCGGTTTGCAAACCCTTTCTGTGCAGAATCCCAAACCCGGCATTTCCAGCCCAATGCCGGCATACGTACGAAACAGCAGTAAACTTCGTCTAAAACTCAGGAGAAACGTTTCCTTGAAACTGCTCTGCTGTGCGTTCATTCACCAGAGAGAGTTGAATCCATGTTGAGATTCACTGAGTCAGAAACACGTTTCTCTAGGAGCTGCGTTGGGATATTCCCGAGTGAATGGGACCATAGGCTGTACAGAGAAATATCTGCTTCTAAAACCAAAACGGAGCTATCTGACTGAATGGTTGTCAATGTGTGCATTCAACTGACGGAGTTACACTCACGTGTGGATTCAGCGGTTTGCAAAGACTTTCTGTGCAGAATCCCAAAACCGGCATTTCCAGCCCAATGCCGTCATACATACGAAACAGCAGTAAAATTCGTCTAAAACTCAGGAGAAACGTTTCCTTGAAACTGCTCGTCTGTGCGTTCGTTCACCTAAGAGAGTTGAATCTATGTTGAGATTCAGCGAGTCAGAAGCACGTTTCTTCTAGGAGCTGCATTGGGATATTCCCGAGTGATTGGGACCATAGGCTGTACAGAGAAATATCTGCTTCTAAAACCAAAACGGAGCTATATAACTGAATGGTTGTCAATGTGTGCATTCAGCTGACAGAGTTAAACTCACGTGTGGATTCAGCGGTTTGCAAACCCATTCTGTGCAGAATCCCAAAACCGGCATTTCCAGCCCAATGCCGGCATACGTACGAAACAGCAGTAAACTTCGTCTAAAACTCAGGAGAAACGTTTCCTTGAAACTGCTCTGCTGTGCGTTCATTCACCTGAGAGAGTTGAATCCATGTTGAGATTCAGCGAGTCAGAAACACGTTTCTCTAGGAGCTGCGTTGGGATATTCCCGAGTGAATGGAACCAAAGACTGTACAGAGAAATATCTACTTCTAAAACCAAAACGGAGCTATCTAACTGAATGGTTGTCAATGTGTGCATACAACTGAGGGAGGTAAACTCACGTGTGGATTCAGCGGTTTGCAAACCCTTTCTGTGCAAAATCCCAAAACCGGCATTTCCAGCCCAATGAAATCATACGTACGAAACAGCAGTAAACTTCGTCTAAAACTCAGGAGAAACGTTTCCTTGAAACTGCACGGCTGTGCGTTCGTTCACCTAAGAGAGTTGAATGTATGTTGAGATTCAGCGAGTCAGAAACACGTTTCTTCTAGGAGCTGCGTTGGGATATTCCCGAGTGAATGGGACCATAGTCTGTACAGAGAAATATCTGCTTCTAAACCCAAAACGGAGCTATCTAACTGAATGGTTGTCAATGTGTGCATTCAACTGGCGGAGTTTAATTCACCTGTGGATTCAGCGGTTTGCAAACCCTTTCTGTGCAGAATCCCAAAACCGGCATTTCCAGCCCATTGCCGTCATACGTACGAAACAGCAGTAAACTTCGTCTAAAACTCCGGAGAAACGTTTCCTTGAAACTGCTCTGCTGTGCGTTCGTTCACCTGAGAGAGTTGAAACTATGTTGAGATTCAGCGAGTCAGAAACACGTTTCTGTAGGAGCTGCGTTGGGATATTCCCGAGTGAATGGGACCATAGGCTCTAAAGATAAATATCTGCAACTAAAACCAAAATGGAGCTATCTAACTGATTGGTTGTCAATGGGTTCATTCAACTGAGTGAGTTAAACTCACGTGTGGATTCAGCGGTTTGCAAACACTTTCTGTGCAGAATCCCAAAACCGGCATTTCCAGCCCAATGACATCGTACGTACGAAACAGCAGTAAACTTCGTCTAAAACTCAGGAGAAACGTTTCCTTGAAACTGTTTGGCTGTGCGTTCATTCACCTAAGAGAGTTGAATCTATGTTGAGATTCAGAGATGCAGAAACACGTTTCCTCTAGGAGCTGCGTTGGGAAATTCCCGAGTGAATGGGACCATAGGCTGTACAGAGAAATATCTGCTTCTAAATCCAAAACGGAGCCATCTAACTGACTGATTGTCAATGTGTGCATTCAACTGACGGAGTTAAACGCACGTGTGGATTCAGCGGTTTGCAAACCCTTTCTGTGCAGAATCCCAAAACAGGCATTTCCAGCCCAATGCCGGCATACGTACGAAACAGCAGTAAACTTCGTCTAAAACTCAGGAGAAACGTTTCCTTGAAACTGCTCTGCTGTGCGTTCATTCAACTGAGAGAGTTGAATCCATGTTCAGATTCAGCGAGTCAGAAACACGTTTCTCTAGGTGCTGCGTTGGGATATTCCCGAGTGAATGGGACCATAGGCTGTACAGAGAAATATCTGCTTCTAAAACCAAAACGGAGCTATTTAACTGAATGGCTGTCAATGTGTGCATTCAACTGACGGTGTTAAACTGACGTGTGGATTCAGCAGTTTGCAAACCCTTTCTGTGCAAAATCCCAAAACCGGCATTTCCAGCCCTATGCCGGCATACGTACGAAACAGAGGAAAACTTCCTCTAAATCTCAGGAGAAACGTTTCCTTGAAACTGCTCTGTTGTGTGTTCATTCACATAAGAGAGCTGAATCCATGTTGAGATTCACCGAGTCAGAAACACGTTTCTTCTAGGAGCTGCGTTGTGAAATTCACGAGTGAATGGGACCATAGGCTGTACAGAGAAATATCTGCTTCTAAAACCAAAATGGAGCTATGTAACTGAATGGTTGTCAATGTGTGCATTCAACTGACGGAGTTACACTCACGTGTGGATTCAGCGGTTTGCAAAGACTTTCTGTGCAGAATCCCAAAACCGGCATTTCCAGTCCAATGCTGGCATACGTACGAAACAGCAGTAAACTTCGTCTAAAACTCAGGAGAAACGTTTCCTTGAAACTGCTCTGCTGTGCGTTTATTCACCTAAGAGAGTTGAATCTATGTTGAGATTCAACGAGTCAGAAACAGGTTTCTCCTAGGAGCTGCGTTGAGATATTCCCGATTGAATTGGACCATAGGCTGTACAGAGAAATATCTGCTTCTAAAACCAAAACGGAGCTATCTAGTGAATGGTTGTCAATGTGTGCATTCAACTGACGGAGTTAAACTGACGTGTGGATTCAGCGGTTTGCAAACACTTTCTGTGCAGAATCCCAAAACCGGCATTTCCAGCCCAATGCCATCATACGTACGAAACAGCAGTAAACTTCGTCTAAAACTCAGGAGAAACGTTTCCTTCAAACTGCTCTGTTGTGTGTTAGTTCACCTAAGAGAGTTGAATCTATGTTGAGATTCACCGAGTCAGAAAGACGTTTCTTCTAGGAGCTGCGTTGGGATATTCACAAGTGAATGGGACCATAGGCTGTACAGAGAAATATCTGCTTTTAAAACCAAAACGGAGCTATCTAACTGAATGGTTGTCAATGTGTGCATTCAAGTGACGGAGTTAAACTCACGTGTGTATTCAGCGGTTTGCAAAGACTTTCTGTGCGGAATCCCAAAAACGGCATTTCCAGCCCAATGCCGTCATACATACGAAAGAGCAGTAAAATTCGTCTAAAACTCGGGAGAAACGTTTCCTTGAAACTGCTCAGTTGGGCATTCGTTCACCTAAGAGAGTTGAATCTATGTTGAGATTCAGCGATTCAGAAACACGTTTCTTCTAGGAGCTGCATTGGGATATTCCCGAGTGAATGGGACCATAGGCCGTACAGAGAAATATCTGCTTCTAAAACCAAAACTTAGCTATATAACTGAATGGTTGTCAATGTGTGCATTCAGCTGACAGAGGTAAACTCACGTGTGGATTCAGCGGTTTGCAAACCCTTTCTGTGCAGAATCCCAAAACCGGCATTTCCAGCCCAATGCCGTCATACGTACGAAACAGCCGTAAACTTCGTCTAAAACTCAGGAGAAACGATTCCTTGAAACTGCTCGGCTGTGCGTTCGTTCACCTAAGAGAGTTGAATCTATGTTGAGATTCATCGAGTCAAAAACCCGTTTCTTCTAGGCGCTGCGTTGGGATATTCCCGAGTGAAAGGTAACATAGGCTGTAAAGAGATATATCTGCTTCTAAAACCAAAACGGAGCCATCTAACTGACTGATTGTCAATGTGTGCATTCAACTGAAGGAGTTAAACTCACGTTTGGATTCAGCGGTTTGCAAACCCTTTCTGTGCAGAATCCCAAAACCGGCATTTCCAGTCAAATGCCGTCATACGTACGAAACAGCAGTAAATTTCGTCTAAAACACAGGAGAAACGTTTCCTTGAAACTGCTCGGCTGTGCGTTCGTTCACCTAAGAGAGTTGAATCTATGTTGAGATTCAGCGATGCAGAAACACGTTTCCTCTAGGAGCTACGTTGGGATATTCCCGAGTGAATGGGACCATAGGCTGTACAGAGAAATATCTGCTTCTAAAACCAAAACGGAGCCATCTAACTGACTGATTGTCAATGTGTGCATTCAACTGAAGGAATTAAACTCACTTGTTGATTCAGCGGTTTGCAAACCCTTTCTGGGCAGAATCCCAACACCGGCATTTCCAGCCCAATGCCGTCATACGTACGAAACAGCAGTAACCTTCGTCTAAAACTCAGGAGAAATGATTCCTTGAAACTGCTCGGCTCTGCGTTCGTTCACCTGAGAGAGTTGAATCTATGTTGAGATTCATCGAGTCAGAAACACGTTTCTTCTAGGAGCTGCGTTAGGATATTCCCGAGTGAATGGGAACATAGGCTGTACAGAGAAATATCTGCTTCTAAAACCAAAACGTAGCCATCTAATTGACTGACTGTCAATGTGTGCATTCAACTGACGGAGTTAAACTCACGTGTGGATTCAGCGGTTTGCAAAACCTTTCTGTGCAGAATCTCAAAAGCGGCATTTCCAGCCCAATGCCGGCATAAGTACGAAACAGCAGTTAACTTCGTCTATAACTCAGGAGAAACGTTTCCTTGAAACTGCTCTGCTGTGCGTTCATTCACCTGAGAGAGTGGAATCCATGTTGAGATTCAGCGAGTCGGAAACACGTTTCTCTAGGAGCTGCGTTGGGATATTCCCGAGTGAATGGAACCATAGACTGTACAGAGAAATATCTACTTCTAAAACCAAAACGGAGCTATCTAACTGAATGGTTGTCAATGTGTGCATTCAACTGACGGAGGTAAACTCACGTGTGGATTCAGCGGTTTGCAAACCCTTTCTGTGCAGAATCCCAAAACCGGCATTTTCAGCCCAATGCCGTCATACGTACGAAACAGCAGTAAACTTCGTCTAAAACTCAGGAGAAACGTTTCCTTGAAACTGCTTGGCTGTGCGTTCATTCACCTAAGAGAGTTGAATCTATGTTGAGATTCAGAGATGCAGAAACACGATTCCTCTAGGAGCTGCGTTGGGAAATTCCCGAGTGAATGGGACCATAGGCTGTACAGAGAAATATCTGCTTCTAAATCCAAAACGGAGCCATCTAACTGACTGATTGTCAATGTGTGCATTCAACTGACGGAGTTAAACGCACGTGTGGATTCAGCGGTTTGCAAACCCTTTCTGTGCAGAATCCCAAAACAGGCATTTCCAGCCCAATGCCGGCATACGTACGAAACAGCAGTAAACTTCGTCTATAACTCAGGAGAAACGTTTCCTTGAAACTGCTCTGCTGTGCGTTCGTTCACCTAAGAGAGTTGAATCTATGTTGAGATTCAGCGAGTCAGAAACACGTTTCTTCTGGGAGCTGCGTTGGGATTTTCCCGAGTGAATGGGACCATAGTCTGTACAGAGAAATATCTGCTTCTAAAACCAAAACGGAGCTATCTAACTGAATGGTTGTCAATGTGTGCATTCAACTGACGGAGTTAAATTCACGTGTGGATTCAGCGGTTTGCAAACCCTTTCTGTGCAGAATCCCAAAACCGGCATTTCCAGCCCAAAGCCGTCATACGTACGAAACAGCAGTAACCTTCGTCTAAAACTCAGGAGAAACGATTCCTTGAAACTGCTCGGCTCTGCGTTCGTTCACCTAAGAGAGTTGAATCTATGTTGAGATTCATCGAGTCAGAAACACGTTTCTTCTAGGAGCTGCGTTAGGATATTCCCGAGTGAATGGGAACATAGGCTGTACAGAGAAATATCTGCTTCTAAAACCAAAACGTAGCCATCTAACTGACTGATTGTCAATGTGTGCATTCAACTGACGGAGTTAAACTCACGTGTGGATTCAGCGGTTTGCAAAACCTTTCTGTGCAGAATCTCAAAACCGGCATTTCCAGCCCAATGCCGGCATAAGTACGAAACAGCAGTTAACTTCGTCTATAACTCAGGAGAAACGTTTCCTTGAAACTGCTCTGCTGTGCGTTCATTCACCTGAGAGAATGGAATCCATGTTGAGATTAAGCGAGTCAGAAACACGTTTCTCTAGGAGCTGCGTTGGGATATTCCCGAGTGAATGGAACCATAGACTGTACAGAGAAATATCTACTTCTAAAACCAAAACGGAGCTATCTAACTGAATGGTTGTCAATGTGTGCAATCAACTGACGGAGTTAAATTCACGTGTGGATTCAGCGGTTTGCAAACCCTTTCTGTGCAGAATCCCAAAACCGGCATTTCCAGCCCAATGCCGTCATACGTACGAAACAGCAGTAAACTTCGTCTAAAACTCAGGAGAAACGTTTCCTTGAAACTGCTCGGCTGTGCGTTCGTTCACCTGAGAGAGTTGAAACTATGTTGAGATTCAACGAGTCAGAAACACGTTTCTCTAGTAGCTGCGTTGGGATATTCCCGAGTGAATGGTAACATAGTCTGTAAAGAGAAATATCTGCATCTAAAACCCAAACGGAGCTATCTAACTGAATGGTTGTCAATGGGTGCATTCAACTGAGGGAGTTAAACTCACGTGTGGATTCAGCGGTTTGGAAACCCTTTCTGTGTAGAATCCCAAAACTGGCATTTCCAGTCCAATGCTGGCATACGTATGAAACAGCAGTAAACTTCGTCTAAAACTCAGGAGAAACGTTTCCTTGAAACTGCTCTGCTGTGCGTTTATTCACCTAAGAGAGTTGAATCTATGTTGAGATTCAACGAGTCAGAAACAGGTTTCTCCTAGGAGCTGCGTTGAGATATTCCCGATTGAATTGGACCATAGGCTGTACAGAGAAATATCTGCTTCTAAAACCAAAACGGAGCTATCTAGTGAATGGTTGTCAATGTGTGCATTCAACTGACGGAATTAAACTCACTTGTTGATTCAGCGGTTTGCAAACCCTTTCTGTGCAGAATCCCAAAACCGGCATTTCCAGCCAAATGCCGTCATACGTACGAAACAGCAGTAACCTTCGTCTAAAACTCAGGAGAAACGATTCCTTGAAACTGCTCGGCTGTGCGTTCGTTCACCTAAGAGAGTTGAATGTATGATGAGATTCAGCGAGCCAGAAACACGTTTCTTCTAGGAGCTGCGTTGGGATATTCCCGAGTGAATGGACCATAGGCTGTACAGAGAAAAATCTGCTTGTAAAACCAAAACGGAGCTATCTAACTGAATGGTTGTCAATCGGTGCATTCAACTGACGGAGATAAACTCACGTGTTGATTCACCGGTTTGCAAACCTTTTCTGTGCAGAATGCCAAAACCGGCATTTCCAGCCCAATGACGGCATACGTACGAAACAGCAGTAAACTTCGTCTAAAACTCAGGAGAAACGTTTCCTTGAAACTGCTCTGCTGTGCGTTTATTCACCTAAGAGAGTTGAATCTATATTGAGATTCAACGAGTCAGAAACAGGTTTCTCCTAGGAGCTGCGTTGAGATATTCCCGATTGAATTGGACCATAGGCTGTACAGAGAAATATCTGCTTCTAAAACCAAAACGGAGCTATCTAGTGAATGGTTGTCAATGTGTGCATTCAACTGACGGAGTTACACTCACGTGTGGATTCAGCGGTTTGCAAAGACTTTCTGTGCGGAATCCCAAAACCGGCATTTCCAGCCCAATGCCGTCATACGTACGAAACAGCAGTAAAATTCGTCTAAAACTCGGGAGAAACGTTTCCTTGAAACTGCTCGGTTGTGCATTCGTTCACCTAAGAGAGTTGAATCTATGTTGAGATTCAGCGATTCAGAAACACGATTCTTCTAGGAGCTGAATTGGGATATTCCCGAGTGAATGGGACCATAGGCCGTACAGAGAAATATCTGCTTCTAAAACCAAAACTTAGCTATATAACTGAATGCTTGTCAATGTGTGCATTCAGCTGACAGAGTTAAACTCACGTGTGGATTCAGCGGTTTGCAAACCCTTTCTGTGCAGAATCCCAAAACCGGCATTTCCAGCCCTATGCCGTCATACGTACGAAACAGCAGTAAACTTCGTCTAAAACTCAGGAGAAACGATTCCTTGAAACTGCTCGGCTGTGCGTTCGTTCACCTAAGAGAGTTGAATCTATGTTGAGATTCATCGAGTCAAAAACACGTTTCTTCTAGGAGCTGCGTTGGGATATTCCCGAGTGAATGGTCACATAGGCTGTAAAGAGAAATATCTGCTTCAAAAACCAAAACGGAGCCATCTAACTGACTGATTGTCAATGTGTGCATTCAACTGACGGAGATAAACTCACGTGTGGATTCAGCGGTTTGCAAACCCTTTCTGTGCAGAATCCCAAAACCGGCAATTCCAGCCCAATGCCGTCATACGTACGAAACAGCAGTAAACTTCGTCTAAAACTCAGGAGAAACGTTTCCTTGAAACTGCTCGGCTGTGCGTTCGTTCACCTAAGAGAGTTGAATCTATGTTGAAATTCAGCGATGCAGAAACACGTTTCCTCTAGGAGCTGCATTGGGATATTCCCGAGTGAATGGGACCATAGTCTGTACAGAGAAATATCTGCTTCTAAAACCAAAACGGAGCCATCTAACTGACTGATTGTCAATGTGTGCATTCAACTGACGGAATTAAACTCACTTGTTGATTCAGCGGTTTGCAAACCCTTTCTGTGCAGAATCCCAAAACCGGCATTTCCAGCCCAATGCCGTCATACGTACGAAACAGCAGTAAACTTCGTCCAAAACTCAGGAGAAACGATTCCTTGAAACTGCTCGGCTCTGCGTTCGTTCACCTAAGAGAGTTGAATCTATGTTGAGATTCATCGAGTCAGAAACACTTTTCTTCTAGGAGCTGCGTTAGGATATTCCCGAGAGAATGGGAACATAGGCTGTACAGAGAAATATCTGCTTCTAAAACTAAAACGTAGCCATCTAACTGACTGATTGTCAATGTGTGCATTCAACTGACGGAGTTAAACTCACGTGTGGATTCAGCGGTTTGCAAATCCTTTCTGTGCAGAATCTCAAAACCGGCATTACCAGCCCAATGCCGGCATAAGTACGAAACAGCAGTAAACTTCGTCTATAACTCAGGAGAAACGTTTCCTTGAAACTGCTCTGCTGTGCGTTCATTCACCTGAGAGAGTTGATTCCATGATGAGACTCAGCGAGTCAGAAACACGTTTCTCTGGGAGCTGCGTTGGGATATTCCCGAGTGAATGGAACCATAGACTGTACAGAGAAATACCTACTTCTAAAACCAAAACGGAGCTATCTAACTGAATGGTTGACAATGTGTGCATTCAACTGACGGAGGTAAACTCACGTGTGGATTCAGCGGTTTGCAAACCCTTTCTGTGCAAAATCCCAAAACTGGCATTTCCAGTCCAATGCCGTCATACGTACGAAACAGCAGTAAACTTCGTCTAAAACTCAGGAGAAACGTTTCCTTGAAACTGCTCGGCTGTGCGTTCGTTCACCTAAGAGAGTTGAATCTATGTTGAGATTCAGCGAGTCAGAAACACGTTTCTCTAGGAGCTGCGTTGGGATATTCCCGAGTCAATGGGACCATAGGCTGTACAGAGAAATATCTGCTTTTAAAACCAAAACGGAGCTATCTAACTGAATGGTTGTCAAAGTGTGCATTCAACTGACGGAGTTAAACTGACGTGTGGATTCAGCGGTTTGCAAACCCTTTCTGTGCAGAATCCCAAAACTGGTATTTCCAGCCCTATGCCGGCATACGTACGAAACAGCAGTAAACTTCGTCTAAAACTCAGGAGAAACGTTTCCTTGAAACTGCTCTGTTGTGTGTTCGTTCAACTAAGAGAGTTGAATCTATGTTGAGATTCAGCGAGACAGAAAGACGTTTCTTCTAGGAGCTGCGTTGGGTTATTCACGAGTGAATGGGACCATAGGCTGTATAGAGAAATATCTGCTTTTAAAACCAAAACGGAGCTATCTAACTGAATGGTTGTCAATGTGTGCATTCAACTGACGGAGTTACACTCACGTGTGGATTCAGCGGTTTGCAAAGTCTTTCTGTGCGGAATCCCAAAACCGGCATTTCCAGCCCAATGCCGTCATACATACGAAACAGCAGTAAAATTCGTCTAAAACTCGGGAGAAACGTTTCCTTGAAACTGCTCGGTTGTGCATTCGTTCACCTAAGAGAGTTGAATCTATGTTGAGATTCAGCGATTCAGAAACACGTTTATTCTAGGAGCTGCATTGGGATATTCCCGAGTGAATGGGACCATAGGCCGTACAGAGAAATATCTGCTTCTAAAACCAAAACTTAGCTATATAACTGAATGGTTGTCAATGTGTGCATTCAGCTGACAGAGTTAAACTCAGGTGTGGATTCAGCGGTTTGCAAACCCTTTCTGTGCAGAATCCCAAAACCGGCATTTCCAGCCCAATGCCGGCATACGTACCAAACAGCAGTAAACTTCGTCTAAAACTCAGGAGAAACGATTCCTTGAAACTGCTCGGCTCTGCGTTCGTTCACCTAAGAGAGTTGAATCTATGTTGAGATTCATCGAGTCAGAAACACGTTTCTTCTAGGAGCTGCGTTAGGATATTCCCGAGTGAATGGGAACATAGGCTGTACAGAGAAATATCTGCTTCTAAAACCAAAACGTAGCCATCTAACTGACTGATTGTCAATGTGTGCATTCAACTGACGGAGTTAAATTCACGTGTGGATTCAGCGGTTTGCAAACCCTTTCTGTGCAGAATCCCAAAACCGGCATTTCCAGCCCAATGCCGTCATACGTACGAAACAGCAGTAAACTTCGTCTAAAACTCAGGAGAAACGTTTCCTTGAAACTGCTCGGCTGTGCGTTCGTTCACCTGAGAGAGTTGAAACTATGTTGAGATTCAACGAGTCAGAAACACGTTTCTCTAGTAGCTGCGTTGGGATATTCCCGAGTGAATGGTAACATAGGCTGTAAAGAGAAATATCTGCATCTAAAACCCAAACGGAGCTATCTAACTGAATGGTTGTCAATGGGTGCATTCAACTGAGGGAGTTAAACTCACGTGTGGATTCAGCGGTTTGGAAACCCTTTCTGTGTAGAATCCCAAAACTGGCATTTCCAGTCCAATGCTGGCATACGTATGAAACAGCAGTAAACTTCGTCTAAAACTCAGGAGAAACGTTTACTTGAAACTGCTCTGCTGTGCGTTTATTCACCTAAGAGAGTTGAATCTATGTTGAGATTCAACGAGTCAGAAACAGGTTTCTCCTAGGAGCTGCGTTGAGATATTCCCGATTGAATTGGACCATAGGCTGCACAGAGAAATATCTGCTTCTAAAACCAAAACGGAGCTATCTAGTGAATGGTTGTCAATGTGTGCATTCAACTGACGGAATTAAACTCACTTGTTGATTCAGCGGTTTGCAAACCCTTTCTGTGCAGAATCCCAAAACCGGCATTTCCAGCCAAATGCCGTCATACGTACGAAACAGCAGTAACCTTCGTCTAAAACTCAGGAGAAACGATTCCTTGAAACTGCTCGGCTGTGCGTTCGTTCACCTAAGAGAGTTGAATGTATGATGAGATTCAGCGAGCCAGAAACACGTTTCTTCTAGGAGCTGCGTTGGGATATTCCCGAGTGAATGGACCATAGGCTGTACAGAGAAAAATCTGCTTGTAAAACCAAAACGGAGCTATCTAAATGAATGGTTGTCAATCAGTGCATTCAACTGACGGAGATAAACTCACGTGTTGATTCACCGGTTTGCAAACCTTTTCTGTGCAGAATGCCAAAACCGGCATTTCCAGCCCAATGACGGCATACGTACGAAACAGCAGTAAACTTCGTCTAAAACTCAGGAGAAACGTTTCCTTGAAACTGCTCTGCTGTGCGTTTATTCACCTAAGAGAGTTGAATCTATATTGAGATTCAACGAGTCAGAAACAGGTTTCTCCTAGGAGCTGCGTTGAGATATTCCCGATTGAATTGGACCATAGGCTGTACAGAGAAATATCTGCTTCTAAAACCAAAACGGAGCTATCTAGTGAATGGTTGTCAATGTGTGCATTCAACTGACGGAGTTACACTCACGTGTGGATTCAGCGGTTTGCAAAGACTTTCTGTGCGGAATCCCAAAACCGGCATTTCCAGCCCAATGCCGTCATACGTACGAAACAGCAGTAAAATTCGTCTAAAACTCGGGAGAAACGTTTCCTTGAAACTGCTCGGTTGTGCATTCGTTCACCTAAGAGAGTTGAATCTATGTTGAGATTCAGCGATTCAGAAACACGATTCTTCTAGGAGCTGAATTGGGATATTCCCGAGTGAATGGGACCATAGGCCGTACAGAGAAATATCTGCTTCTAAAACCAAAACTTAGCTATATAACTGAATGCTTGTCAATGTGTGCATTCAGCTGACAGAGTTAAACTCACGTGTGGATTCAGCGGTTTGCAAACCCTTTCTGTGCAGAATCCCAAAACCGGCATTTCCAGCCCTATGCCGTCATACGTACGAAACAGCAGTAAACTTCGTCTAAAACTCAGGAGAAACGATTCCTTGAAACTGCTCGGCTGTGCGTTCGTTCACCTAAGAGAGTTGAATCTATGTTGAGATTCATCGAGTCAAAAACACGTTTCTTCTAGGAGCTGCGTTGGGATATTCCCGAGTGAATGGTAACATAGGCTGTAAAGAGAAATATCTGCTTCTAAAACCAAAACGGAGCCATCTAACTGACTGATTGTCAATGTGTGCATTCAACTGACGGAGTTAAACTCACGTGTGGATTCAGCGGTTTGCAAACCCTTTCTGTGCAGAATCCCAAAACCGGCAATTCCAGCCCAATGCCGTCATACGTACGAAACAGCAGTAAACTTCGTCTAAAACTCAGGAGAAACGTTTCCTTGAAACTGCTCGGCTGTGCGTTCGTTCACCTAAGAGAGTTGAATCTATGTTGAAATTCAGCGATGCAGAAACACGTTTCCTCTAGGAGCTGTGTTGGGATATTCCCGAGTGAATGGGCCCATAGTCTGTACAGAGAAATATCTGCTTCTAAAACCAAAACGGAGCCATCTAACTGACTGATTGTCAATGTGTGCATTCAACTGACGGAATTAAACTCACTTGTTGATTCAGCGGTTTGCAAACCCTTTCTGTGCAGAATCCCAAAACCGGCATTTCCAGCCCAATGCCGTCATACGTACGAAACAGCAGTAAACTTCGTCCAAAACTCAGGAGAAACGATTCCTTGAAACTGCTCGGCTCTGCGTTCGTTCACCTAAGAGAGTTGAATCTATGTTGAGATTCATCGAGTCAGAAACACGTTTCTTCTAGGAGCTGCGTTAGGATATTCCCGAGAGAATGGGAACATAGGCTGCACAGAGAAATATCTGCTTCTAAAACTAAAACGTAGCCATATAACTGACTGATTGTCAATGTGTGCATTCAACTGACGGAGTTAAACTCACGTGTGGATTCAGCGGTTTGCAAATCCTTTCTGTGCAGAATCTCAAAATCGGCATTACCAGCCCAATGCCGGCATAAGTACGAAACAGCAGTAAACTTCGTCTATAACTCAGGAGAAACGTTTCCTTGAAACTGCTCTGCTGTGCGTTCATTCACCTGAGAGAGTTGAATCCATGATGAGACTCAGCGAGTCAGAAACACGTTTCTCTGGGAGCTGCGTTGGGATATTCCCGAGTGAATGGAACCATAGACTGTACAGAGAAATACCTACTTCTAAAACCAAAACGGAGCTATCTAACTGAATGGTTGTCAATGTGTGCATTCAACTGACGGAGGTAAACTCACGTGTGGATTCAGCGGTTTGCAAACCCTTTCTGTGCAAAATCCCAAAACTGGCATTTCCAGTCCAATGCCGTCATACGTACGAAACAGCAGTAAACTTCGTCTAAAACTCAGGAGAAACGTTTCCTTGAAACTGCTCGGCTGTGCGTTCGTTCACCTAAGAGAGTTGAATCTATGTTGAGATTCAGCGAGTCAGAAACACGTTTCTCTAGGAGCTGCGTTGGGATATTCCCGAGTCAATGGGACCATAGGCTGTACAGAGAAATATCTGCTTTTAAAACCAAAACGGAGCTATCTAACTGAATGGTTGTCAAAGTGTGCATTCAACTGACGGAGTTAAACTGACGTGTGGATTCAGCGGTTTGCAAACCCTTTCTGTGCAGAATCCCAAAACTGGTATTTCCAGCCCTATGCCGGCATACGTACGAAACAGCAGTAAACTTCGTCTAAAACTCAGGAGAAACGTTTCCTTGAAACTGCTCTGTTGTGTGTTCGTTCAACTAAGAGAGTTGAATCTATGTTGAGATTCACCGAGACAGAAAGACGTTTCTTCTAGGAGCTGCGTTGGGTTATTCACGAGTGAATGGGACCATAGGCTGTATAGAGAAATATCTGCTTTTAAAACCAAAACGGAGCTATCTAACTGAATGGTTGTCAATGTGTGCATTCAACTGACGGAGTTACACTCACGTGTGGATTCAGCGGTTTGCAAAGACTTTCTGTGCGGAATCCCAAAACCGGCATTTCCAGCCCAATGCCGTCATACATACGAAACAGCAGTAAAATTCGTCTAAAACTCGGAAGAAACGTTTCCTTGAAACTGCTCGGTTGTGCATTCGTTCACCTAAGAGAGTTGAATCTATGTTGAGATTCAGCGATTCAGAAACACGTTTATTCTAGGAGCTGCATTGGGATATTCCCGAGTGAATGGGACCATAGGCCGTACAGAGAAATATCTGCTTCTAAAACCAAAACTTAGCTATATAACTGAATGGTTGTCAATGTGTGCATTCAGCTGACAGAGTTAAACTCAGGTGTGGATTCAGCGGTTTGCAAACCCTTTCTGTGCAGAATCCCAAAACCGGCATTTCCAGCCCAATGCCGGCATACGTACCAAACAGCAGTAAACTTCGTCTAAAACTCAGGAGAAACGATTCCTTGAAACTGCTCGGCTCTGCGTTCGTTCACCTAAGAGAGTTGAATCTATGTTGAGATTCATCGAGTCAGAAACACGTTTCTTCTAGGAGCTGCGTTAGGATATTCCCGAGTGAATGGGAACATAGGCTGTACAGAGAAATATCTGCTTCTAAAACCAAAACGTAGCCATCTAACTGACTGATTGTCAATGTGTGCATTCAACTGACGGAGTTAAATTCACGTGTGGATTCAGCGGTTTGCAAACCCTTTCTGTGCAGAATCCCAAAACCGGCATTTCCAGCCCAATGCCGTCATACGTACGAAACAGCAGTAAACTTCGTCTAAAACTCAGGAGAAACGTTTCCTTGAAACTGCTCGGCTGTGCGTTCGTTCACCTGAGAGAGTTGAAACTATGTTGAGATTCAACGAGTCAGAAACACGTTTCTCTAGTAGCTGCGTTGGGATATTCCCGAGTGAATGGTAACATAGGCTGTAAAGAGAAATATCTGCATCTAAAACCCAAACGGAGCTATCTAACTGAATGGTTGTCAATGGGTGCATTCAACTGAGGGAGTTAAACTCACGTGTGGATTCAGCGGTTTGGAAACCCTTTCTGTGTAGAATCCCAAAACTGGCATTTCCAGTCCAATGCTGGCATACGTATGAAACAGCAGTAAACTTCGTCTAAAACTCAGGAGAAACGTTTACTTGAAACTGCTCTGCTGTGCGTTTATTCACCTAAGAGAGTTGAATCTATGTTGAGATTCAACGAGTCAGAAACAGGTTTCTCCTAGGAGCTGCGTTGAGATATTCCCGATTGAATTGGACCATAGGCTGCACAGAGAAATATCTGCTTCTAAAACCAAAACGGAGCTATCTAGTGAATGGTTGTCAATGTGTGCATTCAACTGACGGAATTAAACTCACTTGTTGATTCAGCGGTTTGCAAACCCTTTCTGTGCAGAATCCCAAAACCGGCATTTCCAGCCAAATGCCGTCATACGTACGAAACAGCAGTAACCTTCGTCTAAAACTCAGGAGAAACGATTCCTTGAAACTGCTCGGCTGTGCGTTCGTTCACCTAAGAGAGTTGAATGTATGATGAGATTCAGCGAGCCAGAAACACGTTTCTTCTAGGAGCTGCGTTGGGATATTCCCGAGTGAATGGACCATAGGCTGTACAGAGAAAAATCTGCTTGTAAAACCAAAACGGAGCTATCTAAATGAATGGTTGTCAATCGGTGCATTCAACTGACGGAGATAAACTCACGTGTTGATTCACCGGTTTGCAAACCTTTTCTGTGCAGAATGCCAAAACCGGCATTTCCAGCCCAATGACGGCATACGTACGAAACAGCAGTAAACTTCGTCTAAAACTCAGGAGAAACGTTTCCTTGAAACTGCTCTGCTGTGCGTTTATTCACCTAAGAGAGTTGAATCTATATTGAGATTCAACGAGTCAGAAACAGGTTTCTCCTAGGAGCTGCGTTGAGATATTCCCGATTGAATTGGACCATAGGCTGTACAGAGAAATATCTGCTTCTAAAACCAAAACGGAGCTATCTAGTGAATGGTTGTCAATGTGTGCATTCAACTGACGGAGTTACACTCACGTGTGGATTCAGCGGTTTGCAAAGACTTTCTGTGCGGAATCCCAAAACCGGCATTTCCAGCCCAATGCCGTCATACGTACGAAACAGCAGTAAAATTCGTCTAAAACTCGGGAGAAACGTTTCCTTGAAACTGCTCGGTTGTGCATTCGTTCACCTAAGAGAGTTGAATCTATGTTGAGATTCAGCGATTCAGAAACACGATTCTTCTAGGAGCTGAATTGGGATATTCCCGAGTGAATGGGACCATAGGCCGTACAGAGAAATATCTGCTTCTAAAACCAAAACTTAGCTATATAACTGAATGCTTGTCAATGTGTGCATTCAGCTGACAGAGTTAAACTCACGTGTGGATTCAGCGGTTTGCAAACCCTTTCTGTGCAGAATCCCAAAACCGGCATTTCCAGCCCTATGCCGTCATACGTACGAAACAGCAGTAAACTTCGTCTAAAACTCAGGAGAAACGATTCCTTGAAACTGCTCGGCTGTGCGTTCGTTCACCTAAGAGAGTTGAATCTATGTTGAGATTCATCGAGTCAAAAACACGTTTCTTCTAGGAGCTGCGTTGGGATATTCCCGAGTGAATGGTAACATAGGCTGTAAAGAGAAATATCTGCTTCTAAAACCAAAACGGAGCCATCTAACTGACTGATTGTCAATGTGTGCATTCAACTGACGGAGTTAAACTCACGTGTGGATTCAGCGGTTTGCAAACCCTTTCTGTGCAGAATCCCAAAACCGGCAATTCCAGCCCAATGCCGTCATACGTACGAAACAGCAGTAAACTTCGTCTAAAACTCAGGAGAAACGTTTCCTTGAAACTGCTCGGCTGTGCGTTCGTTCACCTAAGAGAGTTGAATCTATGTTGAAATTCAGCGATGCAGAAACACGTTTCCTCTAGGAGCTGCGTTGGGATATTCCCGAGTGAATGGGCCCATAGTCTGTACAGAGAAATATCTGCTTCTAAAACCAAAACGGAGCCATCTAACTGACTGATTGTCAATGTGTGCATTCAACTGACGGAATTAAACTCACTTGTTGATTCAGCGGTTTGCAAACCCTTTCTGTGCAGAATCCCAAAACCGGCATTTCCAGCCCAATGCCGTCATACGTACGAAACAGCAGTAAACTTCGTCCAAAACTCAGGAGAAACGATTCCTTGAAACTGCTCGGCTCTGCGTTCGTTCACCTAAGAGAGTTGAATCTATGTTGAGATTCATCGAGTCAGAAACACGTTTCTTCTAGGAGCTGCGTTAGGATATTCCCGAGAGAATGGGAACATAGGCTGCACAGAGAAATATCTGCTTCTAAAACTAAAACGTAGCCATATAACTGACTGATTGTCAATGTGTGCATTCAACTGACGGAGTTAAACTCACGTGTGGATTCAGCGGTTTGCAAATCCTTTCTGTGCAGAATCTCAAAACCGGCATTACCAGCCCAATGCCGGCATAAGTACGAAACAGCAGTAAACTTCGTCTATAACTCAGGAGAAACGTTTCCTTGAAACTGCTCTGCTGTGCGTTCATTCACCTGAGAGAGTTGAATCCATGATGAGACTCAGCGAGTCAGAAACACGTTTCTCTGGGAGCTGCGTTGGGATATTCCCGAGTGAATGGAACCATAGACTGTACAGAGAAATACCTACTTCTAAAACCAAAACGGAGCTATCTAACTGAATGGTTGTCAATGTGTGCATTCAACTGACGGAGGTAAACTCACGTGTGGATTCAGCGGTTTGCAAACCCTTTCTGTGCAAAATCCCAAAACTGGCATTTCCAGTCCAATGCCGTCATACGTACGAAACAGCAGTAAACTTCGTCTAAAACTCAGGAGAAACGTTTCCTTGAAACTGCTCGGCTGTGCGTTCGTTCACCTAAGAGAGTTGAATCTATGTTGAGATTCAGCGAGTCAGAAACACGTTTCTCTAGGAGCTGCGTTGGGATATTCCCGAGTCAATGGGACCATAGGCTGTACAGAGAAATATCTGCTTTTAAAACCAAAACGGAGCTATCTAACTGAATGGTTGTCAAAGTGTGCATTCAACTGACGGAGTTAAACTGACGTGTGGATTCAGCGGTTTGCAAACCCTTTCTGTGCAGAATCCCAAAACTGGTATTTCCAGCCCTATGCCGGCATACGTACGAAACAGCAGTAAACTTCGTCTAAAACTCAGGAGAAACGTTTCCTTGAAACTGCTCTGTTGTGTGTTCGTTCAACTAAGAGAGTTGAATCTATGTTGAGATTCACCGAGACAGAAAGACGTTTCTTCTAGGAGCTGCGTTGGGTTATTCACGAGTGAATGGGACCATAGGCTGTATAGAGAAATATCTGCTTTTAAAACCAAAACGGAGCTATCTAACTGAATGGTTGTCAATGTGTGCATTCAACTGACGGAGTTACACTCACGTGTGGATTCAGCGGTTTGCAAAGACTTTCTGTGCGGAATCCCAAAACCGGCATTTCCAGCCCAATGCCGTCATACATACGAAACAGCAGTAAAATTCGTCTAAAACTCGGGAGAAACGTTTCCTTGAAACTGCTCGGTTGTGCATTCGTTCACCTAAGAGAGTTGAATCTATGTTGAGATTCAGCGATTCAGAAACACGTTTATTCTAGGAGCTGCATTGGGATATTCCCGAGTGAATGGGACCATAGGCCGTACAGAGAAATATCTGCTTCTAAAACCAAAACTTAGCTATATAACTGAATGGTTGTCAATGTGTGCATTCAGCTGACAGAGTTAAACTCAGGTGTGGATTCAGCGGTTTGCAAACCCTTTCTGTGCAGAATCCCAAAACCGGCATTTCCAGCCCAATGCCGGCATACGTACCAAACAGCAGTAAACTTCGTCTAAAACTCAGGAGAAACGATTCCTTGAAACTGCTCGGCTCTGCGTTCGTTCACCTAAGAGAGTTGAATCTATGTTGAGATTCATCGAGTCAGAAACACGTTTCTTCTAGGAGCTGCGTTAGGATATTCCCGAGTGAATGGGAACATAGGCTGTACAGAGAAATATCTGCTTCTAAAACCAAAACGTAGCCATCTAACTGACTGATTGTCAATGTGTGCATTCAACTGACTGAGTTAAATTCACGTGTGGATTCAGCGGTTTGCAAACCCTTTCTGTGCAGCATCCTAAAACCGGCATTTCCAGCCCAATGCCGTCATACGTACGAAACAGCAGTAAACTTCGTCTAAAACTCAGGAGAAACGTTTCCTTGAACCTGCTCTGCTGTGCGTTTATTCACCTAAGTGAGTTGAATCTATGTTGAGATTCAACGAGTAAGAAACAGGTTTCTTCTAGGAGCTGCGTTGGGATATTCCCGAGTGAATTGGACCATAGGCTGTACAGAGAAATATCTGCTTTTAAAACCAAAATGGAGCTATCTAACTGAATTGTTGTCCATGTGTGCATTCAACTGACGGAGTTAAACTCACGTGTGGATTCAGCGGTTTGCAAAGACTTTCTGTGCAGAATCCCAAAACCGGCATTTCCAGCCCAATGCCGTCATACGTACGAAACAGCAGTAAACTTCGTCTAAAACTCAGGAGAAACGTTTCCTTGAAACTGCTCGGCTGTGCGTTCATTCACCTAAGAGAGTTGAATCTATGTTGAGATTCAGAGATGCAGAAACACGTTTCCTCTAGGAGCTGCGTTGGGATATTCCCGAGTGAATGGGACCATATGCTGTACAGAGAAATATCTGCTTCTAAAACCAAAACGGAGCCATCTAACTGACTGATTGTCAATGTGTGCATTCAACTGACGGAGCTAAACGCACGTGTGGATTCAGCGGTTTGCAAACCCTTTCTGTGCAGAATCCCAAAACCGGCAATTCCAGCCCAATGCCGTCATACGTACGAAACAGCAGTAAACTTCGTCTAAAACTCAGGAGAAACGTTTCCTTGAAACTGCTCGGCTGTGCGTTCGTTCACCTAAGAGAGTTGAATCTATGTTGAAATTCAGCGATGCAGAAACACGTTTCCTCTAGGAGCTGCGTTGGGATATTCCCGAGTGAATGGGACCATAGTCTGTACAGAGAAATATCTGCTTCTAAAACCAAAACGGAGCCATCTAACTGACTGATTGTCAATGTGTGCATTCAACTGACGGAATTAAACTCACTTGTTGATTCAGCGGTTTGCAAACCCTTTCTGTGCAGAATCCCAAAACCGGCATTTCCAGCCCAATGCCGTCATACGTACGAAACAGCAGTAAACTTCGTCCAAAACTCAGGAGAAACGATTCCTTGAAACTGCTCGGCTCTGCGTTCGTTCACCTAAGAGAGTTGAATCTATGTTGAGATTCATCGAGTCAGAAACACGTTTCTTCTAGGAGCTGTGTTAGGATATTCCCGAGAGAATGGGAACATAGGCTGTACAGAGAAATATCTGCTTCTAAAACTAAAACGTAGCCATCTAACTGACTGATTGTCAATGTGTGCATTCAACTGACGGAGTTAAACTCACGTGTGGATTCAGCGGTTTGCAAATCCTTTCTGTGCAGAATCTCAAAACCGGCATTACCAGCCCAATGCCGGCATAAATACGAAACAGCAGTAAACTTCGTCTATAACTCAGGAGAAACGTTTCCTTGAAACTGCTCTGCTGTGCGTTCATTCACCTGAGAGAGTTGAATCCATGATGAGACTCAGCGAGTCAGAAACACGTTTCTCTGGGAGCTGCGTTGGGATATTCCCGAGTGAATGGAACCATAGACTGTACAGAGAAATACCTACTTCTAAAACCAAAACGGAGCTATCTAACTGAATGGTTGTCAATGTGTGCATTCAACTGACGGAGGTAAACTCACGTGTGGATTCAGCGGTTTGCAAACCCTTTCTGTGCAAAATCCCAAAACTGGCATTTCCAGTCCAATGCCGTCATACGTACGAAACAGCAGTAAACTTCGTCTAAAACTCAGGAGAAACGTTTCCTTGAAACTGCTCGGCTGTGCGTTCGTTCACCTAAGAGAGTTGAATCTATGTTGAGATTCAGCGAGTCAGAAACACGTTTCTCTAGGAGCTGCGTTGGGATATTCCCGAGTCAATGGGACCATAGGCTGTACAGAGAAATATCTGCTTTTAAAACCAAAACGGAGCTATCTAACTGAATGGTTGTCAAAGTGTGCATTCAACTGACGGAGTTAAACTGACGTGTGGATTCAGCGGTTTGCAAACCCTTTCTGTGCAGAATCCCAAAACTGGTATTTCCAGCCCTATGCCGGCATACGTACGAAACAGCAGTAAACTTCGTCTAAAACTCAGGAGAAACGTTTCCTTGAAACTGCTCTGTTGTGTGTTCGTTCAACTAAGAGAGTTGAATCTATGTTGAGATTCACCGAGACAGAAAGACGTTTCTTCTAGGAGCTGCGTTGGGTTATTCACGAGTGAATGGGACCATAGGCTGTATAGAGAAATATCTGCTTTTAAAACCAAAACGGAGCTATCTAACTGAATGGTTGTCAATGTGTGCATTCAACTGACGGAGTTACACTCACGTGTGGATTCAGCGGTTTGCAAAGACTTTCTGTGCGGAATCCCAAAACCGGCATTTCCAGCCCAATGCCGTCATACATACGAAACAGCAGTAAAATTCGTCTAAAACTCGGGAGAAACGTTTCCTTGAAACTGCTCGGTTGTGCATTCGTTCACCTAAGAGAGTTGAATCTATGTTGAGATTCAGCGATTCAGAAACACGTTTATTCTAGGAGCTGCATTGGGATATTCCCGAGTGAATGGGACCATAGGCCGTACAGAGAAATATCTGCTTCTAAAACCAAAACTTAGCTATATAACTGAATGGTTGTCAATGTGTGCATTCAGCTGACAGAGTTAAACTCAGGTGTGGATTCAGCGGTTTGCAAACCCTTTCTGTGCAGAATCCCAAAACCGGCATTTCCAGCCCAATGCCGGCATACGTACCAAACAGCAGTAAACTTCGTCTAAAACTCAGGAGAAACGATTCCTTGAAACTGCTCGGCTCTGCGTTCGTTCACCTAAGAGAGTTGAATCTATGTTGAGATTCATCGAGTCAGAAACACGTTTCTTCTAGGAGCTGCGTTAGGATATTCCCGAGTGAATGGGAACATAGGCTGTACAGAGAAATATCTGCTTCTAAAACCAAAACGTAGCCATCTAACTGACTGATTGTCAATGTGTGCATTCAACTGACTGAGTTAAATTCACGTGTGGATTCAGCGGTTTGCAAACCCTTTCTGTGCAGCATCCTAAAACCGGCATTTCCAGCCCAATGCCGTCATACGTACGAAACAGCAGTAAACTTCGTCTAAAACTCAGGAGAAACGTTTCCTTGAACCTGCTCTGCTGTGCGTTTATTCACCTAAGTGAGTTGAATCTATGTTGAGATTCAACGAGTAAGAAACAGGTTTCTTCTAGGAGCTGCGTTGGGATATTCCCGAGTGAATTGGACCATAGGCTGTACAGAGAAATATCTGCTTTTAAAACCAAAATGGAGCTATCTAACTGAATTGTTGTCCATGTGTGCATTCAACTGACGGAGTTAAACTCACGTGTGGATTCAGCGGTTTGCAAAGACTTTCTGTGCAGAATCCCAAAACCGGCATTTCCAGCCCAATGCCGTCATACGTACGAAACAGCAGTAAACTTCGTCTAAAACTCAGGAGAAACGTTTCCTTGAAACTGCTCGGCTGTGCGTTCATTCACCTAAGAGAGTTGAATCTATGTTGAGATTCAGAGATGCAGAAACACGTTTCCTCTAGGAGCTGCGTTGGGATATTCCCGAGTGAATGGGACCATATGCTGTACAGAGAAATATCTGCTTCTAAAACCAAAACGGAGCCATCTAACTGACTGATTGTCAATGTGTGCATTCAACTGACGGAGCTAAACGCACGTGTGGATTCAGCGGTTTGCAAACCCTTTCTGTGCAGAATCCCAAAACCGGCATTTCCAGCCCAATGCCGGCATACGTACGAAACAGCAGTAAACTTCGTCTAAAACTCAGGAGAAACGTTTCCTTGAAACTGCTCTGCTGTGCGTTCATTCAACTGAGAGAGTTGAATCCATGTTCAGATTCAGCGAGACAGAAACTCGTTTCTCTAGGTGCTGCGTTGGGATATTCCCGAGTGAATGGGACCATAGGCTGTACAGAGAAATATCTGCTTCTAAAACCAAAACGGAGCTATTTAACTGAATGACTGTCAATGTGTGCATTCAACTGACGGAGTTAAACTGACGTGTGGATTCAGCGGTTTGCAAACCCTTTCTCTGCAAAATCCCAAAACCGGCATTTCCAGCCCTATGCCTGCATACGTACAAAACAGCAGAAAACTTCCTCTAAATCTCAGGAGAAACGTTTCCTTGAAACTGCTCTGTTGTGTGTTCATTCACATAAGAGAGTTGAATCCATGTTGAGATTCACCGAGTCAGAAACACGTTTCTTCTAGGAGCTGCGTTGGGATATTCACGAGTGAATGGGGCCATAGGCTGTACAGAGAAATATCTGCTTCTAAAACCAAAACGGAGCTATGTAACTGAATGGTTGTCAATGTGTGCATTCAACTGACGGAGTTACACTCACGTGTGGATTCAGCGGTTTGCAAAGACTTTCTGTGCAGAATCCCAAAACCGGCATTTCCAGCCCAATACCGGCATACGTACGAAACAGCAGTAAACTTCGTCTAAAACTCAGGAGAAACGTTTCCTTGAAACTGCTCGGCTGTGCGTTCGTTCACCTGAGAGAAATGAATCTATGTTGAGATTCAGCGAGTCAGAAACACGTTTCTCTAGGAGCTACGTTGGGATATTCCCGAGTGAATGGGACCATAGGGTGTACAGAGAAATATCTGCATCTAAAATCAAAACGGAGCTATATAACTGAATGGTTGTCAATGGGTGCATTCAACTGAGGGAGTTAAACTCACGTGTGGATTCAGCGGTTTGCAAACCCTTTCTGTGCAGAATCCCAAAACCGGCATTTCCAGTCCAATGCTGGCATACGTACGAAACAGCAGTAAACTTCGTCTAAATCTCAGGAGAAACGTTTCCTTGAAACTGCTCTGCTGTGCATTCATTCACCTAAGAGAGTTGAATGTATGTTGAGATTCAGCGAATCAGAAACACGTTTCTTCTAGGAGCTGCGTTGGGATATTCCCGAGTGAATGGACCATAGGCTGTACAGAGAAATATCTGCTTGTAAAACCAAAACGGAGCTATCTAACTGAATGGTTGTCAATCGGTGCATTCAACTGATGGAGATAAACTCACGTGTTGATTCACCGGTTTGCAAACCTTTTCTGTGCAGAATGCCAAAACCGGCATTTCCAGCCCAATGCCGTCATACATACGAAACAGCAGTAAAATTCGTCTAAAACTCGGGAGAAACGATTCCTTGAAACTGCTCGGTTGGGCATTCGTTCACCTAAGAGAGTTGAATCTATGTTGAGATTCAGCGATTCAGAAACACGTTTCTTCTAGGAGCTGCATTGGGATATTCCCGAGTGAATGGGACCATAGGCCGTACAGAGAAATATCTGCTTCTAAAACCAAAACTTAGCTATATAACTGAATGGTTGTCAATGTGTGCATTCAGCTGACAGAGGTAAACTCACGTGTGGATTCAGCGGTTTGCAAACCCTTTCTGTGCAGAATCCCAAAACCGGCATTTCCAGCCCAATGCCGTCATACGTACGAAACAGCCGTAAACTTCGTCTAAAACTCAGGAGAAACGATTCCTTGAAACTGCTCGGCTGTGCGGTCGTTCACCTAAGAGAGTGGAATCTATGTTGAGATTCATCGAGTCAAAAACACGTTTCTTCTAGGAGCTAGGTTGGGATATTCCCGAGTGAATGGTAACATAGGCTGTAAAGAGAAATATCTGCTTCTAAAACCAAAACGGAGCCATCTAACTGACTGATTGTCAATGTGTGGATTCAACTGAAGGAGTTAAACTCACGTGTGGATTCAGCGGTTTGCAAACCCTTTCTGTGCAGAATCCGAAATCCGGCATTTCCAGCCAAATGCCGTCATACGTACGAAACAGCAGTAAACTTCGTCTAAAACTCAGGAGAAACGTTTCCTTGCAACTGCTCGGCTGTGTGTTCGTTCACCTAAGAGAGTTGAATCTATGTTGAGATTCAGCGATGAAGAAACACGTTTCCTCTAGGAGCTGCATTGGGATATTCCCGAGTGAATGGGGCCATAGGCTGTACAGAGAAATATCTGCTTCTAAAACCAAAACGGAGCCATCTAACTGACTGATTGTCAATGTGTGCATTCAACTGACGGAATTAAACTCACTTGTTTATTCAGCGGTTTGCAAACCCTTTCTGTGCAGAATCCCAAAACCGGCATTTCCAGCCCAATGCCGTCATACGTACGAAACAGCAGTAACCTTCGTCTAAAACTCAGGAGAAACGATTCCTTGAAACTGCTCGGCTCTGCGTTCGTTCACCTAAGAGAGTTGAATCTATGTTGAGATTCATCGAGTCAGAAACACGTTTCTTCCAGGAGCTGCATTAGGATATTCCCGAGTGAATGGGAACATAGGCTGTACAGAGAAATATCTGCTTCTAAAACCAAAACGTAGAGATCTAACTGACTGATTGTCAATGTGTGCATTCAACTGACGGAGTTAAACTCACGTGTGGATTCAGCGGTTTGCAAACCCTTTCTGTGCAGAATCTCAAAACCGGCATTTCCAGCCCAATGCCGGCATAAGTACGAAACAGCAGTTAACTTCGTCTATAACTCAGGAGAAACGTTTCCTTGAAACTGCTCTGCTGTGCGTTCATTCACCTGAGAGAGTGGAATCCATGTTGAGATTCAGCGAGTCAGAAACACGTTTCTCTAGGAGCTGCGTTGGGATATTCCCGAGTGAATGGAACCATAGACTGTACAGAGAAATATCTACTTCTAAAACCAAAACGGAGCTATCTAACTGAATGGTTTTCAATGTGTGCATTCAACTGACGGAGTTTAATTCACGTGTGGATTCAGCGGTTTGCAAACCCTTTCTGTGCAGAATCCCAAAACCGGCATTTCCAGCCCAATGCCGTCCTACGTACGAAACGGCAGTAAACTTCGTCTAAAACTCCGGAGAAACGTTTCCTTGAAACTGCTCTGCTGAGCGTTCGTTCACCTGAGATAGTTGAAACTATGTTGAGATTCAGCGAGTCAGGAACACGTTTCTCTAGGAGCTGCGTTGGGATATTCCCGAGTGAATGGGACCATAGGCTGTACAGAGAAATATCTGCATCTAAAACCAAAACGGAGCTATCTAACTGAATGGTTGTCAATGGGTGCATTCAACTGAGGGAGTTAAACTCACGTGTGGATTCAGCGGTTTGCAAACCCTTTCTGTGCAGAATGCCAAAACTGGCATTTCCAGTCCAATGCCGGCATACGTACGAAACGGCAGTAAACTTCGTCTAAAACTCAGGAGAAACGTTTCCTTGAAACTGCTCTGCTGTGCGTTTATTCACCTAAGAGAGTTGAATCTATGTTGAGATTCAACGAGTCAGAAACAGGTTTCTTCTAGGAGCTGCGTTGGGATATTCCCGAGTGAATGGGACCATAGGCTGTACAGAGAAATATCTGCTTTTAAAACCAAAATGGAGCTATCTAACTGAATGGTTGTCAATGTGTGCATTCAACTGACGGAGTTAAACTCACGTGTGGATTCAGCGGTTTGCAAACCCTTTCTGTGCAGAATGTCAAAGCCGGCATTTCCAGCCCTATGCCGGCATACGCACGAAACAGCAGTAAACTTCGTCTAAAACTCAGGAGAAACGTTTCCTTGAAACTGCTCGGCTGTGCGTTCGTTCACCTGAGAGAATTGAATCTATGTTGAGATTCAGCGAGTCAGAAACACGTTTCTGTAGGAGCTGTGTTGGGATATTCCCGAGTGAATGGGACCATAGGCTGTACAGAGAAATATCTGCTTCTAAAACCAAAACGGAGACATCTAACAGACTGATTGTCAATGTGTGCATTCAAGTGACGGAGGTAAACTCCCGTGTGGATTCAACGGTTTGCAAACCCTTTCTGTGCAGAATCCCAAAACCGGCATTTACAGCCCAATGTCGGCATATGTACGAAACAGCAGTACACTTCGTCTAAAACTCAGGAGAAACGTTTCCTTGAAACTGCTCTGCTGTGCCTTCATTCACCTGAGAGACTTGAATCCATGTTGAGATTCAGCGAGTCAGAAACACGTTACTCTAGGAGCTTCGTTGGGATATTCCCGAGTGAATGGGACCATAGGCTGTACAGAGAAATATCTGCTTCTAAAACCAAAACGGAGACATCTAACAGACTGATTGTCAATGTGTGCATTCAAGTGACGGAGGTAAACTCCCGTGTGGATTCAACGGTTTGCAAACCCTTTCTGTGCAGAATCCCAAAACCGGCATTTACAGCCCAATGCCGGGATACGTACGAAACAGCAGTACACTTCGTCTAAAACTCAGGAGAAACGTTTCCTTGAAACTGCTCTGCTGTGCCTTCATTCACCTGAGAGACTTGAATCCATGTTGAGATTCAGCGAGTCAGAAACACGTTTCTCTAGGAGCTTCGTTGGGATATTCCCGAGTGAATGGGACCATAGGCTGTACAGAGAAATATCTGCTTCTAAAACCAAAACGGAGCTATGTAACTGAATGGTTGTCAATGGGTGCATTCAACTGACGGAGTTAAACTCACGTGTGTCTTCAGCGGTTTGCAAACCCTTTCTCTGCAGAATCCCAAAACTGGCATTTCCAGTCCAATGCTGGCATACGTACGAAACAGCAGTAAACTTGGTCTAAAACTCAGGTGAAACGTTTCCTTGAAACTGCTCGGCTGTGCGTTCATTCACCTAAGAGAGTTGAATGTATGTTGAGATTCAGCGAGTCAGAATCACGTTTCTTCTAGGAGCTGCGTTGGGATATTCCCGAGTGAATGGACCATAGGCTGTACAGAAAAATATCTGCTTCTAAAACCAAAACGGAGCTATCTAACTGAATGGTTGTCAATGGGTGCATTCAACTGAGGGAGTTAAACTCACGTGTGGATTCAGCGGTTTGCAAACCTTTTCTGTGCAGAATGCCAAAACCGGCATTTCCAGCCCAATGACGGCATACGTACGAAACAGCAGTAAACTTCGTCTAAAACTCAGGAGAAACGTTTCCTTGAAACTGCTCGGCTGTGCGATCGTTCACCTAAGAGAGTTGAATCTATGTTGATGTTCAGCGAGTCAGAAACAGGTTTCTTCTAGGAGCTGCGTTGGGATATTCCCGAGTGAATGGGACCATAGGCTGTACAGAGAAATATCTGCTTTTAAAACCAAAACGGAGCTATCTAACTGAATGGTTGTCAATGTGTGCATTCAACTGACGGAGTTAAACTCACGTGTGGACTCAGCGGTTTGCAAACACTTTCTGTGCAGAATCCCAAAACCGGCATTTTCAGCCCAATACCGTCATAAGTACGAAACAGCAGTAAACTTGGTCTAAAACTCAGGAGAAACGTTTCCTTGAAACTGCTCTGCTGTGCGTTTGTTCACCTAAGAGAGTTGAATGTATGTTGAGATTCAGCGAGTCAGAAACACGTTTCTTCTAGGAGCTGCGTTGGGATATTCCCGAGTGAATGGACCACAGGCTATACAGAGAAATATCTGCTTCTAAAACCAAAACGGAGCTATCTAACTGAATGATAGTCAATGTGTGCATTCAACTGACGGAGTTAAACTCACGTGTTGATTCAGCGGTTTGCAAACCCATTCTGTGCAGAATGCCAAAACCGGCATTTCCAGCCCAATGCCGGCAAACGTACGAAACAGCAGTAAACTTCGTCTAAAACTCAGGAGAAACGTTTCCTTGAAACTGCTCTGCTGTGAGTTTATTCACCTAAGAGAGTTGAATCTATGTTGAGATTCAGCGAGTCAGAAACACGTTTCTCTAGGAGCTGCGTTGGGATATTCCCGAGTGAATGGGACCATAGGCTGTACAGAGAAATATCTGCTTCTAAAACCAAAACGGAGCTATCTAACTGAATGGTTGTCAATGTGTGCATTCAACTGACAGAGTTAAACTCACGTGTGGATTCAGCGGTTTGCAAACCCTGTCTGTGCAGAATCCCAAAACCGGCATTTCCAGCCCAGTGCCATCATACATATGAAACAGCAGGAAACTTGGTGTAAAACTCAGGAGAAACGTTTCCTTGAAACTCCTCGGCTGTGCGTTCGGTCACCTAAGAGAGTGGAATCTATGTTGAGATTCAGAGAGTCAGAAACTCGTTTCGTCTAGGAGATGCGTTGGGATATTCCCGAGTGAATGTGACCATAGGTTGTACAGAGAAATATCTGCTCCTAAAACCAAAATCCAGGTATCTAACTGAATGGTTGTCAATGGGTGCATTCAAATGAGGGAGTTAAACTCACGTGTGGATTCAGCGGTTTGCAAACCCTTTCTGTGCAGAATCCCAAAACCGGCATTTCCAGCCCAATGCCGTCATACGTACGAAACAGGAGTAAACTTCGTCTAAAACTCATGAGAAACGTTTCCTTGAAACTTGTGCGTTCATTCACCTGAGAGAGTTGAATACATGTTGAGATTCAGCGAGTCAGAAACACGTTTCTTCTAGGAGTTGCGCTGGGATATTCCCGAGTGAATGGGATCATAGGCTGTACAGAGAAATATCTTCTTCTAAAACCAAAACGCAGCTATGTAACTGAATGGTTGTCAATGTGTGCATTCAACTGACGGAGTTAAACTCACGTGTGGATTCAGCGGTTTGCAAACCCTTTCTGTTCAGAATGCCAAAACCGGCATTTCCAGCCCAATGCCGGCATACGTACGAAACAGCAGTAAACTTCGTCTAAAACTCAGGAGAAACGTTTCCTTGAAACTGCTCTGCTGTGCGTTTATTCACCTAAGAGAGTTGAATCTATGTTGAGATTCAACGAGTCAGAAACAGGTTTCTTTTAGGAGCTGCGTTGGGATATTCCCGATTGAATTGGACCATAGGCTGTACAGAGAAATATCTGCTTCTAAAACCAAAACGGAGCTATCTAGTGAATGGTTGTCAATGTGTGCATTCAACTGACGGAGTTACACTCACGTGTGGATTCAGCGGTTTGCAAACAGTTTCTGTGCAGAATCCCAAAACCGGCATTTCCAGCCCAATGCCATCATAGGTACGATACAGCAGTAAACTTCGTCTAAAACTCAGGAGAAACGTTTCCTTGAAACTGCTCGGCTGTGCGTTCGGTCACCTAAGAGAGTGGAATCTATGTTGAGATTCAGCGAGTTAGAAACACGTTTCGTCTAGGAGATGCGTTGGGATATTCCCGAGTGAATGTGACCAAAGGGTGTACAGAGAAATATCTGCTCCTAAAACCAAAACCCAGGTATCTAACTGAATGGTTGTCAATGGGTGCATTCAACTGAGGGAGTTAAACTCACGTGTGGATTCAGCGGTTTGCAAACCCTTTCTGTGCAGAATCCCAAAACCGGCATTTCCAGCCCAATGCCGGCATTCGTACGAAACAGCAGTAAACTTCGTCTAAAATTCAGGAGAAACGTTTCCTTGAAACTGCTCGGCTGTGCGTTCGTTCACCTAAGAGAGTTGAATCTATGCTGAGATTCAACGAGTCAGAAACACGTTTCTTCTAGGACCTGCATTGGGATATTCCCGAGTGAATGGGACCATAGGCTGTACAGAGAAATATCTGCTTCTAAAACCAAAACGGAGCTATGTAACTGAATGGTTGTCAATGTGTGCATTCAACTGACGGAGTTAAATTCACGTGTGGCTTCAGTGGTTTGCAAACCCTTTCTGTGCAGAATCCCAAAACCGGCATTTCCAGCCCAATGCCGTCATCCGTACGAAACAGCAGTAAACTTCGTCTAAAACTCAGGAGAAACGTTTCCTTGAAACTGCTCTGCTGTGCCTTCGTTCACCTGAGAGAGTTGAAACTATGTTGAGATTCAGCGAGTCAGAAACACGTTTCTCTAGGAGCTGCGTTGGGATATTCCCGAGTGAATGGAACCATAGGCTGTACAGAAAAATATCTGCTTCTAAAACCAAAACGGAGCTATCTAACTGAATGGTTGTCAATGGGTGCATTCAACTGAGGGAGTTAAACTCACGTGTGGATTCAGCGGTTTGCAAACCTTTTCTGTGCAGAATGCCGAAACCGGCATTTCCAGCCCAATGACGGCATACGTACGAAACAGCAGTAAACTTCGTCTAAAACTCAGGAGAAACGTTTCCTTGAAATCCTCGGCTGTGCGTTCGGTCACCTAAGAGAGTGGAATCTATGTTGAGATTCAGAGAGTCAGAAACTCGTTTCGTCTAGGAGATGCGTTGGGATATTCCCGAGTGAATGTGACCATAGGTTGTACAGAGAAATATCTGCTCCTAAAACCAAAACCCAGGTATCTAACTGAATGGTTGTCAATGGGTGCATTCAACTGAGGGAGTTAAACTCACGTGTGGATTCAGCGGTTTGCAAACCCTTTCTGTGCAGAATCCCAAAACCGGCATTTCCAGCCCAATGCCGTCATACGTACGAAACAGCAGTAAACTTCGTCTAAAACTCAGGAGAAACGTTTCCTTGAAACTTGTGCGTTCATTCACCTGAGAGAGTTGAATACATGTTGAGATTCAGGGAGTCAGAAACACGTTTCTTCTAGGAGCTGCGTTGGGATATTCCCGAGTGAATGGGATCATAGGCTCTACACAGAAATATCTGCTTCTAAAACCAAAACGGAGCTATGTAACTGAATGGTTGTCAATGTGTGCATTCAACTGACGGAGTTAAACTCACGTGTGGATTCAGCGGTTTGCAAACCCTTTCTGTGCAGAATGCCTAAACCGGCATTTCCAGCCCAATGCCGGCATACGTACGAAACAGCAGTAAACTTCGTCTAAAACTCAGGAGAAACGTTTCCTTGAACCTGCTCTGCTGTGCGTTTATTCACCTAAGAGAGTTGAATCTATGTTGAGATTCAACGAGTCAGAAACAGGTTTCTTTTAGGAGCTGCATTGGGATATTCCCGATTGAATTGGACCATAGGCTGTACAGAGAAATATCTGCTTCTAAAACCAAAATGGAGCTATCTAGTGAATGGTTGTCAATGTGTGCATTCAACTGACGGAGTTAAACTCACGTGTGGATTCAGCGGTTTGCAAACAGTTTCTGTGCAGAATCCCAAAACCGGCATTTCCAGCCCAATGCCAACATACGTACGATACAGCAGTAAACTTCGTCTAAAACTCAGGAGAAACGTTTACTTGAAACTGCTCGGCTGTGCGTTCGGTCACCTAAGAGAGTGGAATCTATGTTGAGATTCAGCGAGTCAGAAACACGTTTCGTCTAGGAGATGCGTTGGGATATTCCCGAGTGAATGTGACCAAATGGTGTACAGAGAAATATCTGCTCCTAAAACCAAAACCCAGGTATCTAACTGAATGGTTGTCAATGGGTGCATTCAACTGAGGGAGTTAAACTCACGTGTGGATTCAGCGGTTTGCAAATCCTTTCTGTGCAGAATCCCAAAACCGGCGTATCCAGCCCAATGCCGGCATTCGTACGAAACAGCAGTAAACTTCGTCTAAAACTCAGGCGAAACGTTTCCTTGAAACTGCTCGGCTGTGCGTTCGTTCACCTAAGAGAGTTGAATCTATGCTGAGATTCAACGAGTCAGAAACACGTTTCTTCTAGGACCTGCATTGGGATATTCCCGAGTGAATGGGACCATAGGCTCTACAGAGAAATATCTGCTTCTAAAACCAAAACGGAGCTACCTAACTGAATGGTTATCAATGTGTGCATTCAACTGACGGAGTTAAATTCACGTGTGGCTTCAGTGGTTTGCAAACCCTTTCTGTGCAGAATCCCAAAACCGGCATTTCCAGCCCAATGCCGTCATACGTACGAAACAGCAGTAAACTTCGTCTAAAACTCAGGAGAAACGTTTCCTTGAAACTGCTCTGCTGTGCCTTCGTTCACCTGAGAGAGTTGAAACTATGTTGAGATTCAGCGAGTCAGAAACACGTTTCTCTAGGAGCTGCGTTGGGATATTCCCGAGTGAATGGAACCATAGGTTGTACATAGAAATATCTGCTTCTAAAACCAAAACGGAGCTATCTAACTGAATGGTTGTCAATGGGTGCATTCAACTGAGGGAGTTAAACTCACGTGTGGATTCAGCGGTTTGCAAACCTTTTCTGTGCAGAATGCCAAAACCGGCATTTCCAGCCCAATGCCATCATACATACGAAACAGCAGTAAACTTCGTCTAAAACTCAGGTGAAACGTTTCCTTGAAACTGCTCGGCTGTGCGATCGTTCATCTAAGAGAGTTGAATCTATGTTGATATTCAGCGAGTCAGAAACAGGTTTCTTCTAGGAACTGCGTTGGGATATTCCCGAGTGAATGGGACCATAGGCTGTACAGAGAAATATCTGCTTCTAAAACCAAAACGGAGCTATCTAACTGAATGGTTCTCAATGTGTGCATTCAACTGACGGAGTTACACTCACGTGTGGATTCAGCGGTTTGCAAAGACTTTCTGTGCAGAATCCCAAAACCGGCATTTCCAGCCCAATGCCGTCATACATACGAAACAGCAGTAAAATTCGTCTAAAACTCAGGAGAAACGTTTCCTTGAAACTGCTCGTCTGTGCGTTCATTCACCTAAGAGAGTTGAATCTATGTTGAGATTCAGCGAGTCAGAAGCACGTTTCTTCTAGGAGCTGCATTGGGATATTCCCGAGTGAATGGGACCATAGGCTGTACAGAGAAATATCTGCTTCTAAAACCAAAACGGAGCTATATAACTGAATGGTTGTCAATGTGTGCATTCAGCTGACAGAGTTAAACTCACGTGTGGATTCAGCGGTTTGCAAACCCATTCTGTGCAGAATCCCAAAACCGGCATTTCTAGCCCAATGCCGGCATACGTACGAAACAGCAGTAAACTTCGTCTAAAACTCAGGAGAAACGTTTCCTTGAAACTGCTCTGCTGTGCGTTCATTCACCTGAGAGAGGTGAATCCATGTTGAGATTCAGCGAGTCAGAAACACGTTTCTCTAGGAGCTGCGTTGGGATATTCCCGAGTGAATGGAACCAAAGACTGTACAGAGAAATATCTGCTTCTAAAACCAAAACGGAGCTATCTAACTGAATGGTTGTCAATGTGTGCATTCAACTGACGGAGTTAAACTCACGTGTGGATTCAGCGGTTTGCAAAGACATTCTGTGCAGAATCGCAAAACCGGCATTTCCAGCCCAATGCCATCATACTTACGAAACAGCAGTAAACTTCGTCTAAAACTCAGGAGAAACGTTTCCTTGAAACTGCTCGGCTGTGCGTTCGTTCACCTAAGAGTGTTGAATCTCTGTTGGGATTCAGCGAGTCAGAAACACGTTTCTTCCAGGAGCTGCGTTGGGATATTCCCGAGTGAATGGGACCATAGTCTGTACAGAGAAATATCTGCTTGTAAAACCAAAACGGAGCTATGTAACTGAATGGTTGTCAATGTGCGCATTCAACTGACAGAGTTAAACGCACGTATGGATTCAGCGGTTTGCAAACACTTTCTGTGCAGAATCCCAAAACCGGCATTTCCAGCCCAATGCCGTCATATGTACGAAACAGCAGTAAACTTCGTCTAAAACTCAGGAGAAACGTTTCCTTGAAACTGCTCTGCTGTGTGTTCATTCACCTAAGAGAGTTGAATCTATGTTGAGATTCCACGAGTCAGAAACACGTTTCTTCTAGGAGCTGCGTTGGGATATTCCCGAGTGAATAGGACCATAGGCTGTACAGAGAAATATCTGCTTCTTAAACCCAAACGGAGCTATCTAACTGAATGGTTGTCAATGTGTGCATTCAACTGACGGAGTTAAAATCACGTGTGGATTCAGCGGTTTGCAAAGACTTTCTGTGCAGAATCGCAAAAACGGCATTTCCAGCCCAATGCCATCATACTTACGAAACAGCAGTAAACTTCGTCTAAAACTCAGGAGAAACGATTCCTTGAAACTGCTCGGCTGTGCGTTCGTTCACCTAAGAGTGTTGAATCTCTGTTGGGATTCAGCGAGTCAGAAACACGTTTCTTCTAGGAGCTGCGTTGGGATATTCCCGAGTGAATGGGACCATAGGCTGTAGAGAGAAATATCTGCTTCTAAAACCAAAACGGAGCTATCTAACTGAATGGTTGACAATGTGTGCATTCAACTGACGAAGTTAAACTCACGTGTGGATTCAGCGGTTTGCAAACCCTTTCTGTGCAGAATCCCAAAAGCGGCATTTGCAGCCCAATGCCGGCATATGTACGAAACAGCAGTAAACTTCGTCTAAAAGTCAGGAGAAACGTTTCCTTGAAACTGCTCTGCTGTGCACTCGTTCACCTAAGAGAGTTGAATCTATGTTGAGATTCAGCGAGTCAGAAACACGCTTCTTCTAGGAGCTGCGTTGGGATATTCCCGAGTGAATGCACCACAGGCTGTACAGAGAAATATCTGCTTCTAAAACCAAAACGGAGCTATCTAACTGAATGGTTGTCAATGTATGCATTCAACTGACGGAGTTAAAGTCACGTGTGGATACAGCGGTTTGCAATCCGTTTCTGTGGTGAATCCCAGAACCGGCATTTCCAGCCCTATGCCGGCATATGTACGAAACAGCAGTAAACGTCGTCTAAAACTCAGGAGAATCGTTTCCTTGAAACTGCTCTGCTGTGCGTTCGTTCACCTAAGAGAGTTGAATCTATGTTGTGATTCAGCGATGCAGAAACACGTTTCTTCTAGGAGCTGCGTTGGGATATTCCCGAGTGAATGCACCACAGGCTGTACAGAGAAATATCTGCTTCTAAAACCAAAACGGAGCTATCTAACTGAATGGTTGTCAATGTGTGCATTCAGCTGGCAGAGATTAATTCACGTGTGGATTCAGCGGTTTGCAAAGCCTTTCTGTGCAGAATCCCAAAACCGGCATTTCCAGCCCACTGCCGGCATACGTACGAAACAGCAGTAAACTTCGTCTAAAACTCAGGAGAAACGTTTCCTTGAAACTGCTCGGCTGTGCGTTCGTTCACCTAAGAGAGTTGAATCTATGTTGAGATTCAGCGAGTCAGAAACACGTTTCTTCAGGAGCTGCGTTGGGATATTCCCGAGTGAATGGGACCATAGGCTGTACAGAGAAATATCTGCTTCTAAAATCAAAACGGAGCTATCTAACTGAATGGTTGTCAATGTGTGCATTCAGCTGACGGAGTTTAATTCACCTTTGGATTCAGCGGTTTGCAAACCCTTTCTGTGCAGAATGCCAAAACCGGCATTTCCAGCCCAATGCCGTCATACGTACGAAACAGCAGTAAACTTCGTCTAAAACTCAGGAGAAACGTTTCCTTAAAACTGCTCTGCTGTGCGTTCGTTCACCTGAGAGAGTTGAAACTATGTTGAGATTCAGCGAGTCAGAAACACGTTTCTGTAGGAGCTGCGTTGTGATATTCCCGAGTGAATGGGACCATAGGCTGTACAGAGAAATATCTGCATCTAAAACCAAAATGGAGCTATCTAACTGAATGGTTGTCAATGTGTGCATTCAACTGAGGGAGTTAAACTCACGTGTGTGTTCAGCAGTTTGCAAACCCTTTCTGTGCAGAATCCCAAACCTGGCATTTCCAGTCCAATGCTGGCATACCTACGAAACAGCAGTAAACTTCGTCTAAAACTCAGGAGAAACGTTTCCTTGAAACTGCTCGGCTGTACGTTCATTCACCTAAGAGAATTGAATGTATGTTGAGATTCAGCGAGTCAGAAACACGTTTCTTCTAGGAGCTGCGTTGGGATATTCCCGAGTGAATTGACCATAGGCTGTACAGAGAAATATCTGCTTTTAAAACCAAAATGGAGCTATCTAACTGAATTGTTGTCAATGTGTGCACTCAACTGACGGAGTTAAACTCACGTGTGGATTCAGCGGTTTGCAAACCCTTTCTGTGCAGAATCCCAAAAGCGGCATTTGCAGCCCAATGCTGGCATATGTACGAAACAGCAGTAAACTTCGTCTAAAACACAGGAGAAACGTTTCCTTGAAACTGCTCTGCTGTGCGGTCGTTCACCTAAGAGAGTTGAATCTATGTTGAGATTCAGGGAGTCAGAAACTCGTTTCTTCCAGGAGCTGCGTTGTGATATTTCCGAGTGAATGGGACCATAGGCTGTACAGAGAAATATCTGCTTCTAAAACCAAAACGGAGCTATCTAACTGAATGGTTGTCAATGTGTGCATTCAGCTGACAGAGTTAAATTCACGTGTGGATTCACCGGTTTGCAAACCCTTTCTGTGCAGAATCCCAAAACCGGCATTTCCAGCCCAATGCCGGCATACGTACGAAACAGCAGTAAACTTCGTCTAAAACTCAGGAGAAACGTTTCCTTGAAACTGCTCGGCTGTGCGTTCGTTCACCTAAGAGAGTTGAATCTATGTTGAGATTCAGCGAGTCAGAAACACGTTTCTTCTAGGAGCTGCGTTGGGATATTCCCGAGTGAATGGGACCATAGGCTGTACAGAGAAATACCTGCTTCTAAAACCAAAACGGAGTTATCTAACTGAATGGTTGTCAATGTGTGCATTCAACTGACGGAGTTTAATTCACCTTTGGATTCAGCGGTTTGCAAACCCTTTCTGTGCAGAATGCCAAAACAGGCATTTCCACTCCAATGCCGTCATACATACGAAACAGCAGTAAACTTCGTCTAAAACTCCGGAGAAACGTTTCCTTGAAACCGCTCTGCTGTGCGTTCGTTCACCTGAGAGAGTTGAAACTATGTTGAGATTCAGCGAGTCCGAAACACGTTTCTGTAGGAGCTGCGTTGGGATATTCCCGAGTGAATGGGACCATAGGCTGTACAGAGAAATATCTGCATCTAAAACCAAAATGGAGCTATCTAACTGAATGGTTGTCAATGGGTGCATTCAACTGAGGGAGTTAAACTCACGTGTGGATTCAGCGGTTTGCAAACACTTTCGTGCAGAATCCCAAAACTGGCATTTCCAGTCCAATGCTGGCATACCTACGAAACAGCAGTAAACTTCGTCTAAAACTCAGGAGAAACGTTTCCTTGAAACTGCTCGGCTGTACGTTCATTCACCTAAGAGAGTTGAATGTATGTTGAGATTCAGCGAGTCAGAAACACGTTTCTTCTAGGAGCTGCGTTGGGATATTCCCGAGTGAATTGACCATAGGCTGTACAGAGAAATATCTGCTTGTAAAACCAAAACGGAGCTATGTAACTGAATGGTTGTCAATGTGTGCATTCAACTGACGGAGTTAAACTCACGTGGGGATTCAGCGGTTTGCAAACCCTTTCTGTGCAGAATGCCAAAACCGGCATTTCCAGCCCAATGCCGGCAAACGTATGAAACAGCAGTAAACTTCGACTAAAACTCAGGAGAAACGTTTCCTTGAAACTGCTCTGCTGCGCGTTTATTCACCTAAGAGAGTTGAATCTATGTTGAGATTCAACGAGTCAGAAACACGTTTCTTCTAGGAGCTGCGTTGAGATATTCCCGATTGAATTTGACCATAGGCTGTATAGAGAAATATCTGCTTCTAAAACCAAAACGGAGCTATCTAACTGAATGGTTGTCAATGTCTGCATTCAACTGACGAAGTTAAACTCACGTGTGGATTCAGCGGTTTGCAAACCCTTTCTGTGCAGAATCCCAAAACCGGCATTTCCAGCCCTATGCCGGCATACGTACGAAACAGCAGTAAACTTCGTCTAAAACTCAGGAGAAACGTTTCCTTGAAACTCCTCTGCTGTGTGTTCATTCACCTAAGAGAGTTGAATCTATTTTGAGATTCAACGAGTCAGAAACACGTTTCTTCTAGGAGATGCGTTGGGATATTCCCGAGTGAATGGGACCATAGGCTGTACAGAGAAATATCTGCTTCTAAAACCAAAACGGAGCTATCTAACTGAATGGTTGTCAATGTGTGCATTCAGCTGATGGAGATAAACTCACGTGTGGATTCAGCGGTTTGCAAACCCTCTCTGAGCAGAATCCCAAAACCGGCATTTCCAGCCCAGTGCCATCATACATACGAAACAGCAGTAAACTTCGTCTAAAACTCAGGAGAAACCTTTCCTTGAAACTCCTCGGCTGTGCGTTCATTCACCTGAGAGAGTTGAATCTATGTTGAGATTCATCGAGTCAGAAACACGTTTCTTCTAGGAGCTGCGTTGGGATATTCCCGAGTGAATGGGACCATAGGCTGTACAGAGAAATATCTGCTTCTAAAACAAAAACGGAGCTATCTAACTGAATGGTTGTCAATGTGTGCATTCAACTGACGGAGTTAAACTCACGTGTGGATACAGCGTTTTGCAAACCCTTTCTGTGCAGAATCCCAGAACCGGCATTTCCAGCCCTATGCCGGCATACGTACGAAACAGCAGTAAACGTCGTCTAAAACTCAGGAGAATCGTTTCCCTGAAACTGCTCTGCTGTGCGTTCATTCACCTAAGAGAGTTGAATCTATGTTGAGATTCAACAAGTCAGAAACACGTTTCTTCTAGGAGCTGCGTTGGGATATTCCCGAGTGAATGGGACCATAGGCTGTACAGAGAAATATCTGCTTCTAAAACAAAAACGGAGCTATCTAACTGAATGGTTGTCAATGGGTGCATTCAACTGAGTGAGTTAAACTCACGTGTGGATTTAGCGGTTTGCAAACCCTTTCTGTGCAGAATCCCAAAACCGGCATTTAGAGCCCAATGCCGTCATACGTACGAAACAGCAGTAACCTTCGTCTAAAACTCAGGAGAAACGATTCCTTGAAACTGCTCGGCTGTGCGTTCGTTCACCTAAGAGAGTTGAATCTATGTTGAGATTCATCGAGTCAGAAACACGTTTCTTCTAGGAGCTGCGTTGGGATATTCCCGAGTGAATGGGAACATAGGCTGTACAGAGAAATATCTGCTTCTAAAACCAAAAGGGAGCCATCTAACTGACTGATTGTCAATGTGTGCATTCAACTGACGGAGGTAAACTCACGTGTGGATTCAGCGGTTTGCAAACCCTTTCTGTGCAGAATCCCAAACCCGGCATTTCCAGCCCAATGCCGGCATACGTACGAAACAGCAGTAAACTTCGTCTAAAACTCAGGAGAAACGTTTCCTTGAAACTGCTCTGCTGTGCGTTCATTCACCAGAGAGAGTTGAATCCATGCTGAGATTCACTGAGTCAGAAACACGTTTTTCTAGGAGCTGCGTTGGGATAATCCCAAGTGAATGGGACCATAGGCTGTACAGAGAAATATCTGCTTCTAAAACCAAAACGGAGCTATCTAACTGAATGGTTGTCAATGTGTGCATTCAACTGACGGAGTTACACTCACGTGTGGATTCAGCGGTTTGCAAAGTCTTTCTGTGCAGAATCCCAAAACCGGCATTTCCAGCCCAATGCCGTCATACATACGAAACAGCAGTAAAATTCGTCTAAAACTCAGGAGAAACGTTTCCTTGAAACTGCTCGTCTGTGCGTTCGTTCACCTAAGAGAGTTGAATCTATGTTGAGATTCAGCGAGTCAGAAGCACGTTTCTTCTAGGAGCTGCATTGGGATATTCCCGAGTGATTGGGACCATAGGCTGTACAGAGAAATATCTGCTTCTAAAACCAAAACGGAGCTATATAACTGAATGGTTGTCAATGTGTGCATTCAGCTGACAGAGTTAAACTCACGTGTGGATTCAGCAGTTTGCAAACCCATTCTGTGCAGAATCCCAAAACCGGCATTTCCAGCCCAATGCCGGCATACGTACGAAACAGCAGTAAACTTCGTCTAAAACTCAGGAGAAACGTTTCCTTGAAACTGCTCTGCTGTGCGTTCATTCACCTGAGAGAGTTGAATCCATGTTGAGATTCAGCGAGTCAGAAACACGTTTCTCTAGGAGCTGCGTTGGGATATTCCCGAGTGAATGGAACCAAAGACTGTACAGAGAAATATCTACTTCTAAAACCAAAACGGAGCTATCTAACTGAATGGTTGTCAATGTGTGCATACAACTGAGGGAGGTAAACTCACGTGTGGATTCAGCGGTTTGCAAACCCTTTCTGTGCAAAATTCCAAAACCGGCATTTCCAGCCCAATGAAATCATACGTACGAAACAGCAGTAAACTTCGTCTAAAACTCAGGAGAAACGTTTCCTTGAAACTGCACGGCTGTGCGTTCGTTCACCTAAGAGAGTTGAATGTATGTTGAGATTCAGCGAGTCAGAAACACGTTTCTTCTAGGAGCTGCGTTGGGATATTCCCGAGTGAATGGGACCATAGTCTGTACAGAGAAATATCTGCTTCTAAAACCAAAACGGAGCTATCTAACTGAATGGTTGTCAATGTGTGCATTCAACTGGCGGAGTTTAATTCACCTGTGGATTCAGCGGTTTGCAAACCCTTTCTGTGCAGAATCCCAAAACCGGCATTTCCAGCCATTGCCGTCATACGTACGAAACAGCAGTAAACTTCGTCTAAAACTCCGGAGAAACGTTTCCTTGAAACTGCTCTGCTGTGCGTTCGTTCACCTGAGAGAGTTGAAACTATGTTGAGATTCAGCGAGTCAGAAACACGTTTCTGTAGGAGCTGCGTTGGGATATTCCCGAGTGAATGGGACCATAGGCTCTAAAGATAAATATCTGCAACTAAAACCAAAATGGAGCTGTCTAACTGATTGGTTGTCAATGGGTTCATTCAACTGAGTGAGTTAAACTCACGTGTGGATTCAGCGGTTTGCAAACACTTTCTGTGCAGAATCCCAAAACTGGCATTTCCAGTCCAATGCTGGCATACCTACGAAACAGCAGTAAACTTCGTCTAAAACTCAGGAGAAACGTTTCCTTGAAACTGCTCGGCTGTACGTTCATTCACCTAAGAGAGTTGAATGTATGTTTAGATTCAGCGAGTCAGAAACACGTTTCTTCTAGGAGCTGCGTTGGGATATTCCCGAGTGAATGGACCATAGGCTGTACAGAGAAATATCTGCTTCTAAAACCAAAACGGAGCTATCTAACTGAATGGTTGTCAATGTGTATATTCAACTGACGGAGTTAAACTCTCGTGTGGATTCAGCGGTTTGCAAACCCTTTCTGTGCAGAATGCCAAAACCGGCATTTCCAGCCCAATGCCGGCATATGTATGAAACAGCAGTAAACTTCAACTAAAACTCAGGAGAAACGTTTCCTTGAAACTGCTCGGCTGTGCGTTTATTCACCTAAGAGAGTTGAATGTATGTTGAGATTCAACGAGTCAGAAACACGTTTCTTCTAGGAGCTGCGTTGAGATATTCCCGATTGAATTGGACCATAGGCTGTACAGAGAAATATCTGCTTCTAAAACCAAAACGGAGCTATCTAACTGAATGGTTGTCAATGTGGGCATTCAACTGACGGAGTTTAATTCACCTGTGGATTCAGCGGTTTGCAAACCCTTTCTGTGCAGAATCCCAAAACCGGCATTTCCAGCCCAATGCCATCGTACGTACGAAACAGCAGTAAACTTCGTCTAAAACTCAGGAGAAACGTTTCCTTGAAACTGCTCGGCTGTGAGTTCGTTCACCTAAGAGTGTTGAATCTCTGTTGTGATTCAGCGAGTCAGAAACACGTTTCTTCTAGGAGCTGCATTGGGATATTCCCGAGTGAATGGGCCCATAGGCTATACTGAGAAATATCTGCTTCTAAAACTAAAAAGGAGCTATCTAACTGAATGGTTGTCAATGTCTGCATTCAACTGATGGAGTTGAATTCACGTGTGGATTCAGCGGTTGGCAAACGCGTTCTGTGCAGAATCCCAAACCCGGCATTTCCAGCCCAATGCCGGCATACGTACGAAACAGCAGTAAACTTCGTCTAAAACTCAGGAGAAACGTTTCTTTGAAACTGCTCTGCTGTGCGTTCATTCACCTGAGAGAGTTGAATCTATGTTGAGATTCAGCGACTCAGAAACACGTTTCTCTAGGAGCTGCGTTGGGATATTCCCGAGTGAATGGGACCATAGGCTGTACAGAGAAATATCTGCATCTAAAACCAAAAGGGAGCTATCTAACTGAATGGTTGTCAATGGGTGCATTCAACTGAGAGAGTTAAACTCACGTTTGGAATCAGCGGTTTGCAAACCCTTTCTGTGCAGAATCCCAAAACTGGCATTTCCAGTCCAATGCTGGCATACGTACGAAACAGCAGTAAACTTCGTCTAAAACTCAGGAGAAACGTTTCCTTGAAACTGCTCTGCTGTGCGTTCATTCACCTAAGAGAGTTGAATCTATGTTGAGATTCAGCGAGTCAGAAACACGTTTCTCCTAGGAGCTGCGTTGGGATATTCCCGAGTGAATGGGACCATAGGCTGTACAGAGAAATATCTGCTTCTAAAACCAAAACGGAGCTATCTAACTGAATGGTTGTCAATGTGTGCATTCAACTGACGGAGTTAAACTAACGTCTGGATTCAGCGGTTTGCAAAACCTTTCCGTGCAGAATCCCAAAACCGGCATTTCCAGCCCTATGCCGGCATACGTACGAAACAGCAGTAAACTTCGTCTAAAACTCCGGAGAAACATTTCCTTGAAACTGCTCTGCTGTGCGTTCGTTCACCTGAGAGAGTAGAAACTATGTTGAGATTCAGCGAGTCAGAAACACGTTTCTCTAGGAGCTGCGTTGGGATATTCCCAAGTGAATGGGACCATAGGCTGTACAGAGAAATATCTGCACCTAAAGCCAAAACGGAGTTATCTAACTGAATGATTTTCAATGGGTGCATTCAAATGACGGAGTTAAACTCACGTGTGGATTCAGCGGTTTCCATCCCTGTCTATGCAGAATCCCAAAACTGGCATGTCCAGTCCAATGCTGGCATACGAACGAAACAGCAGTAAACTTCGTCTAAAACTCAGGAGAAACGTTTCCTTGAAACTGCTCGGCTGTGCTTTCATTCACCTAAGATAGTTGAATGTATGTTGACATTCAGCGACTCAGAAAAACGTTTCTTCTAGGAGCTGCGTTGGGATATTCCCGAGAGAATGGACCATAGGCTGTACAGAGAAATATCTCATTCTAAAACGAAAACGGAGCTATCTAACTGAATGGTTGTAAATGTGTGCATTCAACTGACGGATTTAAACTCACGTGTGGATTCAGCGGTTTTCAAACCCTTTCTGTGCAGAATGCCAAAACTGGTATTTCCAGCCCTATGCCGGCATACGTACGAAACAGCAGTAAACTTCGTCTAAAACTCAGGAGAAACGTTTCCTTGAAACTGCTCTGTTGTGTGTTCGTTCACCTAAGAGAGTTGAATCTATGTTGAGATTCACCGAGTCAGAAAGACGTTTCTTCTAGGGGCTGCGCTGGGATATTCACGAGTGAATGGGACCATAGGCTGTACAGAGAAATATCTGCTTTTAAAACCAAAACGGAGCTATCTAACTGAATGGTTTTCAATGTGTGCATTCAACTGATGGAGTTACACTCACGTGTGGATTCAGCGGTTTGCAAAGACTTTCTGTGCGGAATCCCAAAACCGGCATTTCCAGCCCAATGCCGTCATACATACGAAACAGCAGTAAAATTCGTCTAAAACTCGGGAGAAACGTTTCCTTGAAACTGCTCGGTTGTGCATTCGTTCACCTAAGAGAGTTGAATCTATGTTGAGATTCAGCGATTCAGAAACACGTTTCTTCTAGGAGCTGCATTAGGATATTCCCGAGTGAATGGGACCATAGGCTGTACAGAGAAATATCTGCTTCTAAAACCAAAACGGAGCCATCTAACTGACTGATTGTCAATGTGTGCATTCAACTGACGGAATTAAACTCACTTGTTGATTCAGCGGTTTGCAAACCCCTTCTGTGCAGAATCCCAAAACCGTCATTTCCAGCCCAATGCCGGCATACGTACCAAACAGCAGTAAACTTCGTCTAAAACTCAGGAGAAACGATTCCTTGAAACTGCTCTGCTGTGCGTTCGTTCACCTAAGAGAGTTGAATCTATGTTGAGATTCAGCGAGTCAGAAACACGTTTCTTCTAGGAGCTGCGTTAGGATATTCCCGAGTGAATGGGAACATAGGCTGTACAGAGAAATATCTGCTTCTAAAACCAAAACGTAGCCATCTAACTGACTGATTGTCAATGTGTGCATTCAACTGACTGAGTTAAATTCACGTGTGGATTCAGCGGTTTGCAAACCCTTTCTGTGCAGAATCCGAAAACCGGCATTTCCAGCCCAATGCCGTCATACGTACGAAACAGCAGTAAACTTCTTCTAAAACTCAGGAGAAACGTTTCCTTGAAACTGCTCTGCTGTGCGTTCGTTCAACTGAGAGAGTTGAAACTATGTTGAGATTCAGCGAGTCAGAAACACGTTTCTCTTGTAGCTGCGATGGGATATTCCCGAGTGAATGGAACCATAGGCTGTACAGAGAAATATCTGCATCTAAAACCCAAACGGAGCTATCTAACTGAATGGTTGTCAATGGGTGCATTCAACTGAGGGAGTTAAACTCACGTGTGGATTCAGCGGTTTGCAAACCCTTTCTGTGTAGAATCCCAAAACTGGCATTTCCAGTCCAATGCTGGCATACGTATTAAACAGCAGTAAACTTCGTCTAAAACTCAGGAGAAACGTTTCCTTGAAACTGCTCTGCTGTGGGTTCATTAACCTAAGAGAGTTGAATGTATGTTGAGATTCAGCGAGTCAGAAACACGTTTCTTCTAGGAGCTGCGTTGGGATATTCCCGAGTGAATGGACCATAGGATGTACAGAGAAATATCTGCTTCTAAAACCAAAACGGAGCGATCTAACTGAATGGTTGTCAATGTGTGCATTCAACTGACGGAGTTAAACTCATGTGTGGATTCAGCGGTTTGCAAACCCTTTCTGTGCAGAATGCCAAAACCGGCATTTCCAGCCCAATGCCGTCATACGTACGAAACAGCAGTAAACTTCGTCTAAAACTCAGGAGAAACGTTTCCTTGAAACTGCTCGGCTGTGCGTTCGTTCAACTAAGAGAGTTGAATCTATTTTGAGATTCAGCGATGCAGAAACACGTTTCCTCTAGGAGCTGCCTTGGGATATTCCCGAGTGAATGGGACCATAGGCTGTACAGAGAAATATCTGCTTCTAAAACCAAAACGGAGCCATCTAACTGACTGATTGTCAATGTGTGCATTCAACTGACGGAACTAAACTCACTTGTTGATTCAGCGGTTTGCAAACCCTTTCTGTGCAGAATCACAAAACCGGCATTTCCAGCCCAATGCCGGCATGCGTACCAAACAGCAGTAAACTTCGTCTAAAACTCAGGAGAAACGATTCCTTGAAACAGCTCAGCTCTGCGTTCGTTCACCTAAGAGAGTTGAATCTATGTTGAGATTCATCGAGTCAGAAACACGTTTCTTCTAGGAGCTGCGTTAGGATATTCCCGAGTGAATGGGAACATAGGCTGTACAGAGAAATATCTGCTTCTAAAACCAAAACGTAGCCATCTAACTGACTGATTGTCAATGTGTGCATTCAACTGACGGAGTTAAAATCACGTGTGGATTCAGCGGTTTGCAAACCCTTTCTGTGCAGAATCCGAAAACCGGCATTTCCAGCCCAATGCCGTCATACGTACGAAACAGCAGTAAACTTCGTCTAAAACTCAGGAGAAACGTTTCCTTGAAACTGCTCTGCTGTGCGTTCGTTCACCTGAGAGAGTTGAAACTATTTTGAGATTCAGCGAGTCAGAAACACGTTTCTCTTGTAGCTGCGTTGGGATATTCCCGAGTGAATGGAACCATAGGCTGTACAGAGAAATATCTGCATCTAAAACCCAAACGGAGCTATGTAACTGAATGGTTGTCAATGGGTGCATTCAACTGAGGGAGTTAAACTCACGTGTGGATTCAGCGGTTTGCAAACCCTTTCTGTGTAGAATCCCAAAACTGGCATTTCCAGTCCAATGCTGGCATACGTATGAAACAGCAGTAAACTTCGTCTAAAACTCAGGAGAAACGTTTCCTTGAAACTGCTCTGCTGTGGGTTCATTCACCTAAGAGAGTTGAATGTATGTTGAGATTCAGCGAGTCAGAAACACGTTTCTTCTAGGAGCTGCGTTGGGATATTCCTGAGTGAATGGACCATAGGCTGTACAGAGAAATATCTGCTTCTAAAACCAAAACGGAGCGATCTAACTGAATGGTTGTCAATGTGTGCATTCAACTGACGGAGTTAAACGCACGTGTGGATTCAGCGGTTTGCAAACACTTTCTGTGCAAAATGCCAAAACCGGCATTTCCAGCCCAATGCCGGCATACGTACGAAACAGCAGTAAACTTCGTCTAAAACTCAGGAGAAACGTTTCCTTGAACCTGCTCTGCTGTGCGTTTATTCACCTAAGTGAGTTGAATCTATGTTGAGATTCATCGAGTAAGAAACAGGTTTCTTCTAGGAGCTGCGTTGGGATATTCCCGAGTGAATTGGACCATAGGCTGTACAGACAAATATCTGCTTTTAAAAACAAGATGGAGCTATCTAACTGAATTGTTGTCCATGTGTGCATTCAACTGACGGAGTTAAACTCACGTGTGGATTCAGCGGTTTGCAAACCCTTTCTGGGCAGAATCCCAAAACCGGCATTTCCAGCCCAATGCCGTCATACGTACGAAACAGCAGTAAACTTCGTCTAAAACTCAGGAGAAACGTTTCCTTGAAACTGTTTGGCTGTGCGTTCATTCACCTAAGAGAGTTGAATCTATGTTGAGATTCAGAGATGCAGAAACACGTTTCCTCTAGGAGCTGCGTTGGGAAATTCCCGAGTGAATGGGACCATAGGCTGTACAGAGAAATATCTGCTTCTAAATCCAAAACGGAGCCATCTAACTGACTGATTGTCAATGTGTGCATTCAACTGACGGAGTTAAACGCACGTGTGGATTCAGCGGTTTGCAAACCCTTTCTGTGCAGAATCCCAAAACAGGCATTTCCAGCCGAATGCCGGCATACGTACGAAACAGCAGTAAACTTCGTCTAAAACTCAGGAGAAACGTTTCCTTGAAACTGCTCTGCTGTGCGTTCATTCAACTGAGAGAGTTGAATCCATGTTCAGATTCAGCGAGTCAGAAACACGTTTCTCTAGGTGCTGCGTTGTGATATTCCCGAGTGAATGGGACCATAGGCTGTACAGAGAAATATCTGCTTCTAAAACCAAAACGGAGCTATTTAACTGAATGGCTGTCAATGTGTGCATTCAACTGACGGAGTTAAACTGACGTGTGGATTCAGCGGTTTGCAAACCCTTTCTGTGCAAAATCCCAAAACCGGCATTTCCAGCCCTATGCCGGCATACGTACGAAACAGCAGAAAACTTCCTCTAAATCTCAGGAGAAACGTTTCCTTGAAACTGCTCTGTTGTGTGTTCATTCACATAAGAGAGTTGAATCCATGTTGAGATTCACCGAGTCAGAAACACGTTTCTTCTAGGAGCTGCGTTGTGAAATTCACGAGTGAATGGGACCATAGGCTGTACAGAGAAATATCTGCTTCTAAAACCAAAACGGAGCTATGTAACTGAATGGTTGTCAATGTGTGCATTCAACTGACGGAGTTACACTCACGTGTGGATTCAGCGGTTTGCAAAGACTTTCTGTGCAGAATCCCAAAACCGGCATTTCCAGTCCAATGCTGGCATACGTACGAAACAGCAGTAAACTTCGTCTAAAACTCAGGAGAAACGTTTCCTTGAAACTGCTCTGCTGTGCGTTTATTCATCTAAGAGAGTTGAATCTATGTTGAGATTCAACGAGTCAGAAACAGGTTTCTCCTAGGAGCTGCGTTGAGTTATTCCCGATTGAATTGGACCATAGGCTGTACAGAGAAATATCTGCTTCTAAAACCAAAACGGAGCTATCTAGTGAATGGTTGTCAATGTGTGCATTCAACTGACGGAGTTAAACTCACGTGTGGATTCAGCGGTTTGCAAACACTTTCTGTGCAGAATCCCAAAACCGGCATTTCCAGCCCAATGCCATCATACGTACGAAACAGCAGTAAACTTCGTCTAAAACTCAGGAGAAACGTTTCCTTCAAACTGCTCTGTTGTGTGTTCGTTCACCTAAGAGAGTTGAATCTATGTTGAGATTCACCGAGTCAGAAAGATGTTTCTTCTAGGAGCTGCGTTGGGATATTCACGAGTGAATGGGACCATAGGCTGTACAGAGAAATATCTGCTTTTAAAACCAAAACGGAGCTCTCTAACTGAATGGTTGTCAATGTGTGCATTCAACTGACGGAGTTAAACTCACTTGTGGATTCAGCGGTTTGCAAAGACTTTCTGTGCGGAATCCCAAAACCGGCATTTCCAGCCCAATGCCGTCATACATACGAAAGAGCAGTAAAATTCGTCTAAAACTCGGGAGAAACGTTTCCTTGAAACTGCTCAGTTGGGCATTCGTTCACCTAAGAGAGTTGAATCTATGTTGAGATTCAGCGATTCAGAAACACGTTTCTTCTAGGAGCTGCATTGGGATATTCCCGAGTGAATGGGACCATAGGCCGTACAGAGAAATATCTGCTTCTAAAACCAAAACTTAGCTATATAACTGAATGGTTGTCAATGTGTGCATTCAGCTGACAGAGGTAAACTCACGTGTGGATTCAGCGGTTTGCAAACCCTTTCTGTGCAGAATCCCAAAACCGGCATTTCCAGCCCAATGCCGTCATACGTACGAAACAGCCGTAAACTTCGTCTAAAACTCAGGAGAAACGATTCCTTGAAACTGCTCGGCTGTGCGTTCGTTCACCTAAGAGAGTTGAATCTATGTTGAGATTCATCGAGTCAAAAACACGTTTCTTCTAGGCGCTGCGTTGGGATATTCCCGAGTGAATGGTAACATAGGCTGTAAAGAGATATATCTGCTTCTAAAACCAAAACGGAGCCATCTAACTGACTGATTGTCAATGTGTGCATTCAACTGAAGGAGTTAAACTCACGTTTGGATTCAGCGGTTTGCAAACACTTTCTGTGCAGAATCCCAAAACCGGCATTTCCAGTCAAATGCCGTCATACGTACGAAACAGCAGTAAATTTCGTCTAAAACACAGGAGAAACGTTTCCTTGAAACTGCTCGGCTGTGCGTTCGTTCACCTAAGAGAGTTGAATCTATGTTGAGATTCAGCGATGCAGAAACACGTTTCCTCTAGGAGCTACGTTGGGATATTCCCGAGTGAATGGGACCATAGGCTGTACAGAGAAATATCTGCTTCTAAAACCAAAACGGAGCCATCTAACTGATTGATTGTCAATGTGTGCATTCAACTGAAGGAATTAAACTCACTTGTTGATTCAGCGGTTTGCAAACCCTTTCTGGGCAGAATCCCAAAACCGGCATTTCCAGCCCAATGCCGTCATACGTACGAAACAGCAGTAACCTTCGTCTAAAACTCAGGAGAAATGATTCCTTGAAACTGCTCGGCTCTGCGTTCGTTCACCTGAGAGAGTTGAATCTATGTTGAGATTCATCGAGTCAGAAACACGTTTCTTCTAGGAGCTGCATTAGGATATTCCCGAGTGAATGGGAACATAGGCTGTACAGAGAAATATCTGCTTCTAAAACCAAAACGTAGCCATCTAACTGACTGATTGTCAATGTGTGCATTCAACTGACGGAGTTAAACTCACGTGTGGATTCAGCGGTTTGCAAAACCTTTCTGTGCAGAATCTCAAAACCGGCATTTCCAGCCCAATGCCGGCATAAGTACGAAACAGCAGTTAACTTCGTCTATAACTCAGGAGAAACGTTTCCTTGAAACTGCTCTGCTGTGCGTTCATTCACCTGAGAGAGTGGAATCCATGTTGAGATTCAGCGAGTCGGAAACACGTTTCTCTAGGAGCTGCGTTGGGATATTCCCGAGTGAATGGAACCATAGACTGTACAGAGAAATATCTACTTCTAAAACCAAAACGGAGCTATCTAACTGAATGGTTGTCAATGTGTGCATTCAACTGACGGAGGTAAACTCACGTGTGGATTCAGCGGTTTGCAAACCCTTTCTGTGCAGAATCCCAAAACCGGCATTTTCAGCCCAATGCCGTCATACGTACGAAACAGCAGTAAACTTCGTCTAAAACTCAGGAGAAACGTTTCCTTGAAACTGCTTGGCTGTGCGTTCATTCACCTAAGAGAGTTGAATCTATGTTGAGATTCAGAGATGCAGAAACACGTTTCCTCTAGGAGCTGCGTTGGGAAATTCCCGAGTGAATGGGACCATAGGCTGTACAGAGAAATATCTGCTTCTAAATCCAAAACGGAGCCATCTAACTGACTGATTGTCAATGTGTGCATTCAACTGACGGAGTTAAACGCACGTGTGGATTCAGCGGTTTGCAAACTCTTTCTGTGCAGAATCCCAAAACAGGCATTTCCAGCCCAATGCCGGCATACGTACGAAACAGCAGTAAACTTCGTCTAAAACTCAGGAGAAACGTTTCCTTGAAACTGCTCTGCTGTGCGTTCATTCAACTGAGAGAGTTGAATCCATGTTCAGATTCAGCGAGTCAGAAACACGTTTCTCTAGGTGCTGCGTTGGGATATTCCCGAGTGAATGGGACCATAGGCTGTACAGAGAAATATCTGCTTCTAAAACCAAAACGGAGCTATTTAACTGAATGGCTGTCAATGTGTGCATTCAACTGACGGAGTTAAACTGACGTGTGGATTCAGCGGTTTGCAAACCCTTTCTGTGCAAAATCCCAAAACCGGCATTTCCAGCCCTATGCCGGCATACGTACGAAACAGCAGAAAACTTCCTCTAAATCTCAGGAGAAACGTTTCCTTGAAACTGCTCTGTTGTGTGTTCATTCACATAAGAGAGTTGAATCCATGTTGAGATTCACCGAGTCAGAAACACGTTTCTTCTAGGAGCTGCGTTGTGAAATTCACGAGTGAATGGGACCATAGGCTGTACAGAGAAATATCTGCTTCTAAAACCAAAACGGAGCTATCTAGTGAATGGTTGTCAATGTGTGCATTCAACTGACGGAGTTACACTCACGTGTGGATTCAGCGGTTTGCAAACAGTTTCTGTGCAGAATCCCAAAACCGGCATTTCCAGCCCAATGCCATCATAGGTACGATACAGCAGTAAACTTCGTCTAAAACTCAGGAGAAACGTTTCCTTGAAACTGCTCGGCTGTGCGTTCGGTCACCTAAGAGAGTGGAATCTATGTTGAGATTCAGCGAGTTAGAAACACGTTTCGTCTAGGAGATGCGTTGGGATATTCCCGAGTGAATGTGACCAAAGGGTGTACAGAGAAATATCTGCTCCTAAAACCAAAACCCAGGTATCTAACTGAATGGTTGTCAATGGGTGCATTCAACTGAGGGAGTTAAACTCACGTGTGGATTCAGCGGTTTGCAAACCCTTTCTGTGCAGAATCCCAAAACCGGCATTTCCAGCCCAATGCCGGCATTCGTACGAAACAGCAGTAAACTTCGTCTAAAACTCAGGCGAAACGTTTCCTTGAAACTGCTCGGCTGTGCGTTCGTTCACCTAAGAGAGTTGAATCTATGCTGAGATTCAACGAGTCAGAAACACGTTTCTTCTAGGACCTGCATTGGGATATTCCCGAGTGAATGGGACCATAGGCTGTACTGAGAAATATCTGCTTCTAAATCCAAAACGGATCTATGTAACTGAATGGTTGTCAATGTGTGCATTCAACTGACGGAGTTAAATTCACGTGTGGCTTCAGTGGTTTGCAAACCCTTTCTGTGCAGAATCCCAAAACCGGCATTTCCAGCCCAATGCCGGCAAACGTACGAAACAGCAGTTAACTTCGTCTAAAACTCAGGAGAAACGTTTCCTTGAAGCTGCTCTGCTGTGCCTTCGTTCACCTGAGAGAGTTGAAACTATGTTGAGATTCAGCGAGTCAGAAACACGTTTCTCTAGGAGCTGCGTTGGGATATTCCCGAGTGAATGGAACCATAGGCTGTACAGAAAAATATCTGCTTCTAAAACCAAAACGGAGCTATCTAACTGAATGGTTGTCAATGGGTGCATTCAACTGAGGGAGTTAAACTCACGTGTGGATTCAGCGGTTTGCAAACCTTTTCTGTGCAGAATGCCAAAACCGGCATTTCCAGCCCAATGACGGCATACGTACAAAACAGCAGTAAACTTCGTCTAAAACTCAGGAGAAACGTTTCCTTGAAACTCCTCGGCTGTGCGTTCGGTCACCTAAGAGAGTGGAATCTATGTTGAGATTCAGAGAGTCAGAAACTCGTTTCGTCTAGGAGATGCGTTGGGATATTCCCGAGTGAATGTGACCATAGGTTGTACAGAGAAATATCTGCTCCTAAAACCAAAACCCAGGTATCTAACTGAATGGTTGTCAATGGGTGCATTCAACTGAGGGAGTTAAACTCACGTGTGGATTCAGCGGTTTGCAAACCCTTTCTGTGCAGAATCCCAAAACCGGCATTTCCAGCCCAATGCCGTCATACGTACGAAACAGCAGTAAACTTCGTCTAAAACTCAGGAGAAACGTTTCCTTGAAACTTGTGCGTTCATTCACCTGAGAGAGTTGAATACATGTTGAGATTCAGGGAGTCAGAAACACGTTTCTTCTAGGAGCTGCGTTGGGATATTCCCGAGTGAATGGGATCATAGGCTGTACAGAGAAATATCTGCTTCTAAAACCAAAACGGAGCTATGTAACTGAATGGTTGTCAATGTGTGCATTCAACTGACGGAGTTAAACTCACGTGTGGATTCAGCGGTTTGCAAACCCTTTCTGTGCAGAATGCCAAAACCGGCATTTCCAGCCCAATGCCGGCATACGTACGAAACAGCAGTAAACTTCGTCTAAAACTCAGGAGAAACGTTTCCTTGAACCTGCTCTGCTGTGCGTTTATTCACCTAAGAGAGTTGAATCTATGTTGAGATTCAACGAGTCAGAAACAGGTTTCTTTTAGGAGCTGCATTGGGATATTCCCGCTTGAATTGGACCATAGGATGTACAGAGAAATATCTGCTTCTAAAACCAAAATGGAGCTATCTAGTGAATGGTTGTCAATGTGTGCATTCAACTGACGGAGTTAAACTCACGTGTGGATTCAGCGGTTTGCAAACCCTTTCTGTGCAGAATCCCAAAACCGGCATTTCCAGCCCAATGCCGTCATCCGTACGAAACAGCAGTAAACTTCGTCTAAAACTCAGGATAAACGTTTCCTTGAAACTGCTCTGCTGTGCCTTCGTTCACCTGAGAGAGTTGAAACTATGTTGAGATTCAGCGAGTCAGAAACACGTTTCTCTAGGAGCTGCGTTGGGATATTCCCGAGTGAATGGAACCATAGGCTGTACAGAGAAATATTTGCTTCTAAAACCAAAACGGAGCTATCTAACTGAATGGTTGTCAATGGGTGCATTCAACTGAGGGAGTTAAACTCACGTGTGGATTCAGCGGTTTGCAAACCTTTTCTGTGCAGAATGCCAAAACCGGCATTTCCAGCCCAATGCCATCATACGTACGAAACAGCAGTAAACTTCGTCTAAAACTCAGGTGAAACGTTTCCTTGAAACTGCTCGGCTGTGCGATCGTTCACCTAAGAGAGTTGAATCTATGTTGATATTCAGCGAGTCAGAAACAGGTTTCTTCTAGGAACTGCGTTGGGATATTCCCGAGTGAATGGGACCATAGGCTGTACAGAGAAATATCTACTTCTAAAACCAAAACGGAGCTATCTAACTGAATGGTTCTCAATGTGTGCATTCAACTGACGGAGTTAAACTCACGTGTGGATTCAACGGTTTGCAAACCCTTTCTGTTCAGAATCCGAAACCCAGCCCAATGCCGGCATACGTACGAAACAGCAGTAAACTTCGACTAAAACTCAGGAGAAACGTTTCCTTGAAACTGCTCTGCTGTGCGTTCATTCACCTGAGAGAGTTGAATCCATGTTGAGATTCAGCGAGTCAGAAACACGTTTCTCTAGGAGCTGCGTTGTGATATTCCCGAGTGAATGGGACCATAGGCTGTACAGAGAAATATCTGCTTCTAAAACCAAAACGGAGCTATCTAACTCAATGGTTGTCAATGGGTGCATTCAACTGAGGGAGTTAAACTCACGTGTGGATTCAGCGGTTTGCAAACCTTTTCTGTGCAGAATGCCAAAACCGGCATTTCCAGCCCAATGACGGCATGCGTACGAAACAGCAGTAAACTTCGTCTAAAACTCAGGAGAAACGTTTCCTTGAAACTGCTCTGCTGTGCGTTTATTCACCTAAGAGAGTTGAATCTATGTTGAGATTCAACGAGTCAGAAACAGGTTTCTTCTAGGAGCTGCGTTGGGATATTCCCGAGTGAATGTGACCAAAGTGTGTACAGAGAAATATCTGCTCCTAAAACCAAAACCCAGGTATATAACTGACTGGTTGTCAATGGGTGCATTTAACTGAGGGAGTTAAACTCTCGTGTGGATTCATCGGTTTGCAAACCCTTTCTGTGCAGAATCCCAAAACCGGCATTTCCAGCCCAATGCCGTCATCCGTACGAAACAGCAGTAAACTTCGTCTAAAACTCAGGAGAAACGTTTCCCTGAAACTGCTCTGCTGTGCCTTCGTTCACCTGAGAGAGTTGAATCTATGTTGAGATTCAACGAGTAAGGAACACGTTTCTTCTAGGAGCTGCGTTGGGATATTCCCGAGTGAATGGGACCATAGGCTGTACAGAGAAATATCTGCTTCTAAAACCAAAACGAAGCTATGTATCTGAATGGTTGTCAATGTGTGCATTCAGCTTATGGAGTTAAACTCACGTGTGGATTCAGCGGTTTCCAAACCCTTTCTGTGTAGAATCCCAAATCCGGAATTTCCAGCCCAGTGCCATCATACATATGAAACAGCAGGAAACTTGGTGTAAAACTCAGGAGAAACGTTTCCTTGAAACTCCTCGGCTGTGCATTCGGTCACCTAAGAGAGTGGAATCTATGTTGAGATTCACCGAGTCAGAAACTCGTTTCGTCTAGGAGATGCGTTGGGATATTCCCGAGTGAATGTGACCATAGTGTGTACAGAGAAATATCTGCTCCTAAAACCAAAACCCAGGTATCTAACTGAATGGTTGTCAATGGGTGCATTCAACTGAGGGAGTTAAACTCACGTGTGGATTCATCGGTTTGCAAACCCTTTCTGTGCAGAATCCCAAAACCGGCATTTCCAGCCCAATGCCGTCATACGTACGAAACAGCAGTAAACTTCGTCTAAAACTCAGGAGAAACGTTTCCTTGAAACTGCTCTGCTGTGCGTTTGTTCCCCTAAGAGAGTTGAATCTATGTTGAGATTCAGCGATGCAGAAACACGTTTCTTCTAGGAGCTGCGTTGGGATATTCCCGAGTGAATGGGACCATAGGCTGTACAGAGAAATATCTGCTTCTAAAACCAAAACAGAGCCATCTAACAGACTGATTGTCAATGTGTGCATTCAACTGACGGAGGTAAACTCACGTGTGGATTCAGCGGTTTGCAAACCCTTTCTGTGCAGAATCCCAAAACCGGCATTTCCAGCCCAATGCCGGCATACGTACGAAACAGCAGTAAACTTCGTCTAAAACTCAGGAGAAACGTTTCCTTGAAACTGCTCGGCTGTGCGTTCGGTCACCTAAGAGAGTGGAATCTATGTTGAGATTCAGCGAGTCAGAAACACGTTTCGTCTAGGAGATGCGTTGGGATATTCCCGAGTGAATTTGCCCAAAGGGTGTACAGAGAAATATCTGCTCCTAAAACCAAAACCCAGGTATCTAACTGAATGGTTGTCAATGGGTGCATTCAACTGAGGGAGTTAAACTCACGTGTGGATTCAGCGGTTTGCAAACCCTTTCTGTGCAGAATCCCAAAACCGGCATTTCCAGCCCAATGCCGTCATACGTACGAAACAGGAGTAAACTTCGTCTAAAACTCAGGAGAAACGTTTCCTTGAAACTGCTCTGCTGTGCGTTTGTTCACTTAAGAGAGTTGAATCTATGTTGAGATTCAGCGATGCAGAAACACGTTTCTTCTAGGAGCTGCGTTGGGATATTCCCGAGTGAATGGGACCATAGTCTGTACAGAGAAATATCTGCTTCTAAAACCAAAACAGAGCCATCTATCTGACTGATTGTCAATGTGTGCATTCAACTGATGGAGGTAAACTCACGTGTGAATTCAGCGGTTTGCAAACCCTTTCTGTGCAGAATCCCAAAACCGGCATTTCCAGCCCAATGCCGGCATACGTACGAAACAGCAGTAAACTTCGTCTAAAACTCAGGAGAAACGTTTCCTTGAAACTTGTGCGTTCATTCACCTGAGAGAGTTGAATACATTTTGAGATTCAGCGAGTCAGAAACACGTTTCTCTGGGAGCTGCGTTGTGATATTCCCGAGTGAATGGGCCCGTAGGCTGTACAGAGAAATATCTGCTTCTAAAACCAAAACGGAGCTATGTAACTGAATGGTTGTCAATGTGTGCATTCAACTGACGGAGTTAAACTCACGTGTGGATTCAGCGGTTTGCAAATCCTTTCTGTGCAGAATGCCAAAACCGGAATTTCCAGCCCAATGCCGGCATACGTACCAAACAGCAGTAAACTTCGTCTAAAACTCAGGAGAAACGTTTCCTTGAACCTGCTCTGCTGTGCATTTATTCACCTAAGAGAGTTGAATCTATGTTGAGATTCAACGAGTCAGAAACAGGTTTCTTTTAGGAGCTGCGTTGGGATATTCCCGATTGAATTGGACCATAGGCTGTACAGAGAAATATCTGCTTCTAAAACCAAAACGGAGCTATCTAGTGAATGGTTGTCAATGTGTGCATTCAACTGACGGAGTTACACTCACGTGTGGATTCAGCGGTTTGCAAACAGTTTCTGTGCAGAATCCCAAAACCGGCATTTCCAGCCCAATGCCATCATACGTACGATACAGCAGTAAACTTCGTCTAAAACTCAGGAGAAACGTTTCCTTGAAACTGCTCGCCTGTGCGTTCGGTCACCTAAGAGAGTTGAATCCATGTTGAGATTCAGCGAGTCAGAAACACGTTTCTCTAGGAGCTGCGTTGGGATATTCCCGAGTGAATGGGACCATAGGCTGTACAGAGAAATATCTGCTTCTAAAACCAAAACGGAGCTATCTAACTGAATGGTTGTCAATGTCTGCATTCAACTGACGGAGTTAAACTCACGTGTGGATTCAGCGGTTTGCAAACCCTTTCTGTGCAGAATCCGAAAACCGGCATTTCCTGCCCTATGCCGGCATATGTACGAAACAGCAGTAAACTTCGTCTAAAACTCAGGAGAAACGTTTCCTTGAAACTGCTCTGCTGTGCGTTCGTTCACCTGAGAGAGTTGAATCTATGTTGAGATTCAGCGAGTCAGAAATATGTTTCTCTAGGAGCTGCGTTGGGACATTCCCGAGTGAATGGGACCATATTCTGTACAGAGAAATATCTGCATCTAAAACCAAAACGGAGCTATCTAACTGAATGGTTGTCAATGGGTGCATTCAACTGAGGGAGTTAAACTCACGTGTGGATTCAGCGGTTTGCAAACCCTTTCTGTGCAGAATCTCAGAACTGGCATTTCCAGTCCAATGCTGGCATATGTACGAAACAGCAGTAAACTTCGTGTAAATCTCAGGAGAAACGTTTCCTTGAAACTGCTCTGCTGTGCGTTCATTCACCTAAGAGAGTTGAATGTATGTTGAGATTCAGCGAGTCAGAAACACGTTTCTTCTAGGAGCTGTGTTGGGATACTCCCGAGTGAATGGGCCATAGGCTGTACAGAGAAATATCTGCTTCTAAAACCAAAACGGTGCTATCTAACTGAATGGTTGTCAATCGGTGCATTCAACTGACGGAGATAAACTCACGTGTTGATTCAGCGGTTTGCAAACCTTTTCTGTGCAGAATGCCAAAATCGGCATTTCCAGCCCAATGACGGCATACGTACGATACAGCAGTAAACTTCGTCTAAAACTCAGGAGAAACGTTTCCTTGAAACTGCTCTGCTGTGCGTTTATTCACCTAAGAGAGTTGAATCTATGTTGAGATTCAACGAGTCAGAAAAACGTTTCCTCTAGGAGCTGCGTTGAGATATTCCCGATTGAATTGGACCATAGGCTGTACAGAGTAATATCTGCTTCTAAAACCAAAACGGAGCTATCTAACTGAATGGTTGTCAATGGGTGCATTCACCTGACGGAGTTAAACTCACGTGTTGATTCAGCGGATTGCAAACCCTTTCTGTGCAAAATCCCAAAACCGGCATTTCCAGCCCAATGCCGTCATACGTACGAAACAGCAGTAAACTTCGTCTAAAACTCAGGAGAAACGTTTCCTTGAAACTGCTCGGCTGTGCGCTCGTTCACTTAAGAGAGTTGAATCCATGTTGAGATTCAGCGAGTCAGAAACAGGTTTCTTCTAGGAGCTGCGTTGGGAAAATCCCGAGTGAATGGGACCATAGGGTCTACAGAGAAATATCTGCTTCTAAAACCAAAACGGAGCTATATAACTGAATGGTTGTCAATGTGTGCATTCAGCTGACGAAGTTAAACTCACGTGTGGATTCAGCGGTTTGCAAACCCTTTCTGTGCAGAATCCCAAAACCGGCATTTCCAGCCCAATGCCGGCATACGTACGAAACAGAAGTAAACTTCGTCTAAAACTCAGGAGAAACGTTTCCTTGAAACTGCTCTGCTGTGCGATCATTCACCTGAGAGACTTGAATCCATGTTGAGATTCAGCGAGTCAGAAACAAGTTTCTCTAGGAGCTGCGTTGGGATATTCCCGAGTGAATGGGACCATAGGATGTACAGAGAAATATCTGCTTCTAAAACCAAAACGGAGCTATGTAACTGAATGGTTGTCAATGTGTGCATTCAACTGACGGAGTTAAACTCACGTGTGGATTCAGCGGCTTGCAAACACTTTCTGTGCAGAATCCCAAAACCGGCATTTCCAGCCCAATGCCAGCATACGTACGAAACAGCAGTAAACTTCGTCTAAAACTCAGGAGAAACGTTTCCTTGAAACTGCTCGGCTGTGCGTTTGTTCAACTAAGAGAGCTGAATCTATGTTCATATTCAGCGAGTCAGAAACAAGTTTCTTCTAGGAGCTGCGTTGGGATATTCCCGAGTGAATGGGACCATAGGCTGTACAGAGAAATGTCTGCTTTTAAAACCAAAACGGAGCTATCTAACTGAATGGTTGTCAATGTGTGCATTCAACTGACGGAGTTAAACTCACGTGTGGATTCAGCGGTTTGCAAACCCTTTCTGTGCAGAATCCCAAAACCGGCATTTCCAGCCCAATGCCGGCATACGTACGAAACAGCAGTAAACTTCGTCTAAAACTCAGGAGAAACGTTTCCTTCCAACTTGTGCGTTCATTCACCTGAGAGAGTTGAATCCATGTTGAGATTCAGCGAGTCAGAAACACGTTTCTCTAGGAGCTGCGTTGTGATAATCCCGAGTGAATGGGACCATAGGCTGTACAGAGAAATATCTGCTTCTAAAAACAAAACGGAGCTATCTAACTGAATGGTTGTCAATGTGTGCATTCAACTAACGGAGTTAAAGTCACGTGTGGATACAGCGGTTTGCAAACCCTTTGTGTTCAGAATCCGAAACCCGGCATTGCCAGCCCAATGTCGGCATACGGACGAAATAGCAGTAAACGTCGTCTAAAACTCAGGAGAATCGTTTCCTTGAAACTGCTCTGCTGTGCGTTTATTCACCTAAGAGAGTTGAATCTATGTTGAGATTCAACGAGTCAGAAACACGTTTCTTCTAGGAGCTGCGTTGAGATATTCCCGATTGAATTGGACCATAGGCTGTACAGAGAAATATCTGCTTCTAAAACCAAAACGGAGCTATCTAACTGAATGGTTCTCAATGTGTGCATTCAACTGACGGAGTTAAACTCACGTGGGGATTCAGTGGTTTGCAAACCCTTTCTGTGCAGAATCCCAAAACCGGCATTTCCAGCCCAATGCTGTCATACGGACTAAACAGCAGTAAACTTCGTCTAAATCTCAGGAGAAACGTTTCCTTGAAACTGCTCGGCTGTGCGTTCGTTCACCTAAGAGAGTTGAATCTATGTTGAGATTCATCGAGTCAGAAACACGTTTCTTCTAGGAGCTGCGTTTGGATATTCCCGAGTGAATGGGACCATAGGCTGTACAGAGAAATATCTGCTTCTAAAACCAAAACGGAGCCATCTAACTGACTGATTGTCAATGTGTGCATTCAACTGACGGAGTTAAACTCACGTGTGGATTCAGCGGTTTGCAAACCCTTTCTGTGCAGAATCCCAAAACCGGCATTTCCAGCCCAATGCCGGCGTACGTACTAAACAGCAGTAAACTTCGTCTAAAGCTCAGGAGAAACGATTCCTTGAAACTGCTCTGCTGTGCGTTCATTCACCTGAGAGAGTTGAATCCATGTTGAGATTCAGCGAGTCAGAAACACGTTTCTCTAGGAGCTGCGTTGGGATATTCCCGAGTGAATGGGACCATAGGCTGTACAGAGAAATATCTGCTTCTAAAACCAAAACGGAGCTATCTAACTGAATGGTTGTCAATGTCTGCATTCAACTGACGGAGTTAAACTCACGTGTGGATTCAGCGGTTTGTAAACCCTTTCTGTGCAGAATCCGAAAACCGGCATTTCCAGCCCAGTGCCATCATACATATGAAACAGCAGGAAACTTGGTGTAAAACTCAGGAGAAACGTTTCCTTGAAACTCCTCGGCTGTGCGTTCGGTCACCTAAGAGAGTGGAATCTATGTTGAGATTCAGCGAGTCAGAAACTCGTTTCGTCTAGGAGATGCGTTGGGATATTCCCGAGTGAATGTGAGCATAGGGTGTACAGAGAAATATCTGCTCCTAAAACCAAAACCCAGGTATCTAACTGAATGGTTGTCAATGGGTGCATTCAACTGACGGAGTTAAACTCACGTGTGGATTCATCGGTTTGCAAACCCTTTCTGTGCAGAATCCCAAAACCGGCATTTCCAGCCCAATGCCGGCATACGTACGAAACAGCAGTAAACTTCGTCTAAAACTCAGGAGAAACGTTTCCTTGAAACTTGTGCGTTCATTCACCTGAGAGAGTTGAATCTATGTTGAGATTCAGCGAGTCAGAAACACGTTTCTCTGGGAGCTGCGTTGTGATATTCCCGAGTGAATGGGACCGTAGGCTGTACAGAGAAATATCTGCTTCTAAAACCAAAACGGAGCTATCTAACTGAATGGTTGTCAATGTGTGCATTCAACTGACGGAGTTAAACTCACGTGTGGATTCAGCGGTTTGCAAACCCTTTCTGTGCAGAATGCCAAAACCGGAATTTCCAGCCCAATGCCGGCATACGTACGAAACAGCAGTAAACTTCGTCTAAAACTCAGGAGAAACGTTTCCGTGAACCTGCTCTACTGTGCGTTTATTCACCTAAGAGAGTTGAATCTATGTTGATATTCAACGAGTCAGAAACAGGTTTCTTCTAGGAGCTGCGTTGGGATATTCCCGATTGAATTGGACCATAGGCTGTACAGAGAAATATCTGCTTCTAAAACTAAAACGGAGCTATCTAGTGAATGGTTGTCAATGTGTGCATTCAACTGACGGAGTTAAACTCACGTGTGGATTCAGCGGTTTGCAAACAGTTTCTGTGCAGAATCCCAAAACCGGCATTTCCAGCCCAATGCCATCATACGTACGAAACAGCAGTAAACTTCGTCTAAAACTCAGGAGAAACGTTTCCTTGAAACTGCTCTGCTGTGCCTTCGTTCACCTGAGAGAGTTGAAACTATGTTGAGATTCAGCGAGTCAGAAACACGTTTCTCTAGGAGCTGCGTTGGGATATTCCCGAGTGAATGGAACCATAGGCTGTACAGAGAAATATCTGCTTCTAAAACCAAAACGGAGCTATCTAACTGAATGGTTGTCAATGGGTGTATTCAACTGAGGGAGTTAAACTCACGTGTGGATTCAGCGGTTTGCAAACCCTTTCTGTGCAGAATCCCAAAACCGGCATTTCCAGCCCAATGCCGTCATATGTATGAAACAGCAGTAACCTTGGTCTAAAACTCAGGAGAAACGTTTCCTTGAAACTGCTCTGCTGTGCGATTGTTCACCTAAGAGAGTTGAATCTATGTTGAGATTCAGCGATGCAGAAACACGTTTCTTCTAGGAGCTGCGTTGGGATATTCCCGAGTGAATGGGACCATAGGCTGTACAGAGAAATATCTGCTTCTAAAATCAAAACAGAGCCATCTAACAGACTGATTGTCAATGTGTGCATTCAAGTGACGGAGGTAAACACACGTGTGGATTCAGCGGTTTGCAAACCCTTTCTGTGCAGAATCCCAAAACCGGCATTTCCAGCCCAATGCCGGCATACGTATGAAACAGCAGTAAACTTGGTCTAAAACTCAGGAGAAACGTTTCCTTGAAACTGCTCGGCTGTGCGTTCGTTCACCTAAGAGAGCTGAATCTATGTTGATATTCAGCGAGTCACAAACAGGTTTCTTCTAGGAGCTGCGTTGGGATATTCCCGAGTGAATGGGACCATAGGCTGTACAGAGAAATATCTGCTTCTAAAAACAAAACGGAGCTATCTAACTGAATGGTTGTCAATGTGTGCATTCAACTGACGGAGTTAAACTCACGTGTGGATTCAGCGGTTTGCAAACCCTTTCTGTGCAGAATCCCAAAACCGGCATTTCCAGCCCAATGCCGGCATACGTACGAAACAGCAGTAAACTTCGTCTAAAACTCAGGAGAAACGTTTCCTTGAAACTGCTCGGCTGTGTGTTCGGTCACCTAAGAGAGTGGAATCTATGTAGAGATTCAGCGAGTCAGAAACACGTTTCGTCTAGGAGATGCGTTGGGATATTCCCGAGTGAATGTGACCAAAGGGTGTACAGAGAAATATCTGCTCCTAAAACCAAAACCCAGGTATCTAACTGAATGGTTGTCAATGGGTGCATTCAACTGAGGGAGTTAAACTCACGTGTGGATTCAGCGGTTTGCAAACCCTTTCTGTGCAGAATCCCAAAACCGGCATTTACAGCCCAATGGCGGCATTCGTACGAAACAGCAGTAAACTTCGTCTAAAACTCAGGCGAAACGTTTCCTTGAAACTGCTCGGCTGTGCGTTCGTTCACCTAAGACAGTTGAATCTTTGCTGAGATTCAACGAGTCAGAAACACGTTTCTTCTAGGACCTGCATTGGGATATTCCCGAGTGAATGGGACCATAGGCTCTACAGAGAAATATCTGCTTCTAAAACCAAAACGGAGCTATCTAACTGAATGGTTGTCAATTTGTGCATTCAACTGACGGAGTTAAATTCACGTGTGGCTTCAGTGGTTTGCAAACCCTTTCTGTGCAGAATCCCAAAACCGGCATTTCCAGCCCAATGCCATCATACGTACGAAACAGCAGTAAACTTCGTCTAAAACTCAGGAGAAACGTTTCCTTGAAACTGCTCTGCTGTGCCTTCGTTCACCTGAGAGAGTTGAAACTATGTTGAGATTCAGCGAGTCAGAAACACGTTTCTCTGGGAGCTGCGTTGGGATATTCCCGAGTGAATGGAACCATAGGCTGTACAGAGAAATATCTGCTTCTAAAACCAAAACGGAGCGATCTAACTGAATGGTTGTCAATGGGTGCATTCAACTGAGGGAGTTAAACTCACGTGTGGATTCAGCGGTTTGCAAACCCTTTCTGTGCAGAATCCCAAAACCGGCATTTCCAGCCCAATGCCGTCATACGTATGAAACAGCAGTAAACTTCGTCTAAAACTCAGGAGAAACGTTTCCTTGAAACTGCTCTGCTGTGCGTTTGTTCACCTAAGAGAGTTGAATCTATGTTGAGATTCAGCGATGCAGAAACACGTTTCTTCTAGGAGCTGCGTTGGGATATTCCCGAGTGAATGGGAACACAGGCTGTACAGAGAAATATCTGCTTCTAAAACCAAAACAGAGCCATCTAACTGGCTGATTGTCAATGTGTGCATTCAACTCACGGAGGTAAACTCACGTGTGGATTCAGCGGTTTGCAAACCCTTTCTGTGCAGAATCCCAAAACCGGCATTTCCAGCCCAATGCCGGCATACGTACGAAACAGCAGTAAACTTCGTCTAAAACTCAGGAGAAACGTTTCCTTGAAACTGCTCGGCTGTGCGTTCGTTCACCTAAGAGAGCTGAATCTATGTTGATGTTCAGCGAGTCAGAAACAGGTTTCTTCTAGGAGCTGCGTTGGGATATTCCCGAGTGAATGGGACCATAGGCTGTACAGAGAAATGTCTGCTTTTAAAACCAAAACGGAGCTATCTAAATGAATGGTTGTCAATGTGTGCATTCAACTGACGGAGTTAAACTCACGTGTGGATTCAGCGGTTTGCAAACCCTTTCTGTGCAGAATCCCAAAACCGGCATTTCCAGCCCAATGCCGGCATATGTACGAAACAGCAGTAAACTTCGTCTAAAACTCAGGAGAAACGTCTCCTTCAAACTTGTGCGTTCATTCACCTGAGAGAGTTGAATCCATGTTGAGATTCAGCGAGTCAGAAACACGTTTCTCTAGGAGCTGCGTTGTGATATTCCTGAGTGAATGGGACCATAGGCTGTACAGAGAAATATCTGCTTCTAAAAACAAAACGGAGCTATCTAACTGAATGGTTGTCAATGTGTGCATTCAACTAACGGAGTTAAAGTCACGTGTGGATACAGCGGTTTGCAAACCCTTTCTGTGCAGAATCCCAAAACCGGCATTGCCAGCCCTATGCCGGCATACGTACGAAATAGCAGTAAACGTCGTCTAAAACTCAGGAGAATCGTTTCCTTGAAACTGCTCTGCTGTGCGTTCATTCACCTAAGAGAGTTGAATCTATGTTGAGATTCAACGAGTCAGAAACACGTTTCTTCTAGGAGCTGCGTTGGGATATTCCCGAGTGAATGGGACCATAGGCTGTATAGAGAAATATCTGCTTCTAAAACCAAAACGAAGATATGTAACTGAATGGTTGTCAATGTGTGCATTCAGGTTATGGAGTTAAACTCACGTGTGGATTCAGCGGTTTCCAAACCCTTTCTGTGCACAATCCCAAAACCGGCATTTCCAGCCCAGTGCCATCATACATATGAAACAGCAGGAAACTTGGTGTAAAACTCAGAAGAAACGTTTCCTTGAAACTCCTCGGCTGTGCGTTCGGTCACCTAAGAGAGTGGAATCTATGTTGAGATTCAGCGAGTCAGAAACTCGTTTCATCTAGGAGATGCGTTGGAATATTCCCGAGTGAATGTGACCATAGGGTGTACAGAGAAATATCTGCTCCTAAAACCAAAACCCAGGTATCTAACTGAATGGTTGTCAATGGGTGCATTCAACTGAGGGAGTTAAACTCACGTGTGGATTCATCGGTTTGCAAACCCTTTCTGTGCAGAATCCCAAAACCGGCATTTCCAGCCCAATGCCGTCATACGTACGAAACAGCAGTAAACTTCGTCTAAAACTCAGGAGAAACGTTTCCTTGAAACTTGTGCGTTCATTCACCTGAGAGAGTTGAATACATGTTGAGATTCAGCGAGTCAGAAACACGTTTCTCTGGGAGCTGCGTTGTGATATTCCCGAGTGAATGGGACCGTAGGCTGTACAGAGAAATATCTGCTTCTAAAACCAAAACGGAGCTATGTAACTGAATGGTTGTCAATGTGTGCATTCAACTGACAGAGTTAAACTCACGTGTGGATTCAGCGGTTTGCAAACCCTTTCTGTGCAGAATGCCAAAACCGGAATTTCCAGCCCAATGCCGGCATACGTACGAAACAGCAGTAAACTTCGTCTAAAACTCAGGAGAAACGTTTCCTTGAACCTGCTCTGCTGTGCGTTTATTCACCTAAGAGAGTTGAATCTATGTTGAGATTCAACGAGTCAGAAACAGGTTTCTTCTAGGAGCTGCGTTGGGATATTCCCGATTGATTTGGACCATAGGCTGTACAGAGAAATATCTGCTTCTAAAACTAAAACGGAGCTATCTAGTGAATGGTTCTCAATGTGTGCATTCAACTGACGGAGTTAAACTCACGTGTGGATTCAGCGGTTTGCAAACAGTTTCTGTGCAGATTCCCCAAACCGGCATTTCCAGCCCAATGCCATCATACGTACGAAACAGCAGAAAACTTCGTCTAAAACTCAGGAGAAACGTTTCCTTGAAACTGCTCGGCTGTGCGTTCGTTCACCTAAGAGAGCTGAATCTATGTTGATATTCAGCGAGTCAGAAACAGGTTTCTTCTAGGAGCTGCGTTGGGATATTCCCGAGTGAATGGGACCATAGGCTGTACAGAGAAATATCTGCTTCTAAAAACAGAACGGAGCTATCTAACTGAATGGTTGTCAATGTGTGCATTCAACTGACGGAGTTAAACTCACGTGTGGATTTAGCGGTTTGCAAACCCTTTCTGTGCAGAATCCCAAAACCGGCATTTCCAGCCCAATGCCGGCATACGTACGAAACAGCAGTAAACTTCGTCTAAAACTCAGGAGAAACGTTTCCTTGAAACTGCTCGGCTGTGCGTTCGGTCACCTAAGAGAGTGTAATCTATGTTGAGATTCAGCGAGTCAGAAACACGTTTCTCTAGGAGCTGCGTTGTGATATTCCCGAGTGAATGGGACCATAGGCTGTACAGAGAAATATCTGCTTCTAAAACCAAAACGAAGATATGTAACTGAATGGTTGTCAATGTGTGCATTCAGCTTATGGAGTTAAACTCACGTGTGGATTCAGCGGTTTCCAAACCCTTTCTGTGCACAATCCCAAAACCGTCATTTCCAGCCCTGTGCCATCAAACATATGAAACAGCAGGAAACTTGGTGTAAAACCCAGAAGAAACGTTTCCTTGAAACTCCTCGGCTGTGCGTTCGGTCACGTAAGAGAGTGGAATCTATGTTGAGATTCAGCGAGTCAGAAACTCGTTTCGTCTAGGAGATGCGTTGGGATATTCCCGAGTGAATGTGACCATAGGGTGTACAGAGAAATATCTGCTCCTAAAACCAAAACCCAGGTATCTAACTGAATGTTTGTCAATGGGTGCATTCAACTGAGGGAGTTAAACTCACGTGTGGATTCATCGGTTTGCAAACCCTTTCTGTGCAGAATCCCAAAACCGGCATTTCCAGCCCAATGCCGTCATACGTAAGAAACAGCAGTAAACTTCGTCTAAAACTCAGGAGAAACGTTTCCTTGAACCTGCTCTGCTGTGCGTTTATTCACCTAAGAGAGTTGAATCTATGTTGAGATTCAGCGAGTCAGAAACAGGTTTCTTCTAGGAGCTGCGTTGGGATATTCCCGATTGAATTGGACCATAGGCTGTACAGAGAAATATCTGCTTCTAAAACTAAAACGGAGCTATCTAGTGAATGGTTGTCAATGTGTGCATTCAACTGACGGGGTTAAACTCCCGTGTGGATTCAGCGGTTTGCAAACAGTTTCTGTGCAGAATCCCCAAACCGGCATTTCCAGCCCAATGCCATCATACGTACGAAACAGCAGTAAACTTCGTCTAAAACTCAGGAGAAACGTTTCCTTGAAACTGCTCGGCTGTGCGTTCGGTCACCTAAGAGAGTGGAATCTATGTTGAGATTCAGCGAGTCAGAAACACGTTTCTCTAGGAGCTGCGTTGGGATATTCCCGAGTGAATGGAACCATAGGATGTACAGAGAAATATCTGCTTCTAAAACCAAAACGGAGCTATCTAACTGAATGGTTGTCAATGGGTGCATTCAACTGAGGGAGTTAAACTCACGTGTGGATTCAGCGGTTTGCAAACCCTTTCTGTGCAGAATCCCAAAACCGGCATTTCCAGCCCAAAGCCTGCATACGTACGAAACAGCAGTAAACTTCGTCTAAAACTCAGGAGAAACGTTTCCTTGAAACTGCTCGGCTGTGCTTTCGGTCACCTAAGAGAGTGAAATCTATGTTGAGATTCAGCGAGTCAGAAACACGTTTCGTCTAGGAGATGCGTTGGGATATTCCCGAGTGAATGTGACCAAAGGGTGTACAGAGAAATATCTGCTCCTAAAACCAAAACCCAGGTATCTAACTGAATGGTTGTCAAAGGGTGCATTCAACTGAGGGAGTTAAACTCACGTGTGGATTCAGCGGTTTGCAAACCCTTTCTGTGCAGAATCCCAAAACCGGCATTTCCAGCCCAATGCCGGCATTCGTACGAAACAGCAGTAAACTTCGTCTAAAACTCAGGCGAAACGTTTCCTTGAAACTGCTCGGCTGTGCGTTCGTTCACCTAAGAGAGTTGAATCTATGCTGAGATTCAACGAGTCAGAAACACGTTTCTTCTAGGACCTGCATTGGGATATTCCCGAGTGAATGGGACCATAGGCTCTACAGAGAAATATCTGCTTCTAAAACGAAAACGGAGCTATCTAACTGAATGGTTGTCAATGTGTGCATTCAACTGACGGAGTTAAATTCACGTGTGGCTTCAGTGGTTTGCAAACCCTTTCTGTGCAGAATCCCAAAACCGGCATTTCCAGCCCAATGCCGTCATCCGTACGAAACAGCAGTAAACTTCGTCTAAAACTCACGAGAAACGTTTCCTTGAAACTGCTCTGCTGTGCCTTCGTTCACCTGAGAGAGTTGAAACTATGTTGAGATTCAGCGAGTCAGAAACACGTTTCTCTAGGAGCTGCGTTGGGATATTCCCGAGTGAATGGAACCATAGGCTGTACAGAGAAATATCTGCTTCTAAAACAAAAACGGAGCTATCTAACTGAATGTTTGTCAATGTGTGCATTCAACTGAGGGAGTTAAACTCACGTGTGGATTCAGCGGTTTGCAAACCCTTTCTGTGCAGAATCCCAAAACCGGCATTTCCAGCCCAATGCCGTCATACGTATGAAACCGCAGTAAACTTCGTCTAAAACTCAGGAGAAACGTTTCCTTGAAACTTGTGCATTCATTCACCTGAGAGAGTTGAATCCGTGTTGAGATTCAGCGAGTCAGAAACACGTTTCTCCAGGAGCTGCGTTGGGATATTCCCGAGTGAATGGGACCATAGGCTGTACAGAGAAATATCTGCTTCTAAAACCAAAACGGAGCTATGTAACTGAATGGTTGTCAATGTGTGAATTCAACTGACCGAGTTAAACTCACGTGTGGATTCAGCGGTTTGCAAACCCTTTCTGTGCAGAATCCCAAAACCGGAATTTCCAGCCCAATGCCGTCATACGTACGAAACAGCAGTAAACTTCGTCTAAAACTCAGGAGAAACGTTTCCTTGTAACTGCTCTGCTGTGCGTTCATTCACCTGAGAGAGTTGAATCCATGTTGAGATTAAGTGAGTCAGAAACACGTTTCTCTAGGAGCTGCGTTGGGATATTCCCGAGTGAATGGGACCATAGTCTGTACAGAGAAATATCTGCTTCTAAAACCAAAACCGAGCTATGTAACTGAATGGTTGTCAATGTGTGCATTCAACTGACGGAGTTAAACTCACGTGTGGATTCAGCGGTTTGCAAACCCTTTCTGTTCAGAATCCCGAAACCGGCATTTCCAGCCCTATGCCGGCATTCGTACGAAACAGCAGAAAAGTTCGTCTAAAACTCAGGAGAAACGTTTCCTTGAAACTGCTCCGTTGTGTGTTCATTCACCTAAGAGAGTTGAATCTATGTTGAGATTCACCGAGTCAGAAACACGTTCCTTCTTGGAGATGCGTTGGGATATTCACGAGTGAATGGGACCATAGGCTGTGCAGAGAAATATCTGCTTCTAAAACCAAAACGGAGCTACCTAACTGAATGGTTGTCAATGTGTGCATTCAACTGACGGAGTTACATTCACGTGTGGATTCAGCGGTTTGCAAAGACTTTCTGTGTAGAATCCCAAAACCGGCATTTCCAGCCCAATGCCGTCATACATACGAAACAGCAGTAAAATTCGTCTAAAACTCAGGAGAAACGTTTCCTTGAACCTGCTCCGCTCTGCGTTCGTTCACCTAAGAGAGTCGAATCTATGTTGACATTCAGCGAGTTAGAAACACGTTTCTTCTAGGAGCTGCATTGGGATATCCCCCAGTGAATGGGACCATAGGCTGTACAGAGAAATATCTGCTTCTGAAACCAAAACGGAGCTATCTAACTGAATGGTTGTTAATGTGTGCATTCAACTGACGGAGTTTAATTCACGTGTGGATTCAGCGGTTTGCAAACCCGTTCTGTGCAGAATCCCAAAACCGGCATTTCCAGCCCAATGCCGTCATATGTACGAAACAGCAGTAAACTTCGTCTAAAACTCCGGAGAAACGTTTCCTTGAAACTGCTCTGCTGTGCGTTCATTCACCTAAGAGTGTTGAATGTATGTTGAGATTCAGCGAGTGAGAAGCACGTTTCTTCTAGGAGCTGCGTTGGGATATTCCCGAGTGAATGGACCATAGGCTGTACAGAGAAATATCTGCTTCTAAAACCAAAACGGAGCTATCTAACTGAATGGTTGTCAATGGGTGCATTCAACTGACGGAATTAAACTCACGTGTTGATTCAGCAGTTTGCAAACCCTTTCTGTGCAGAATCGCAAAACCGGCATTTCCAGCCCATGCCGGCATATGTATGTATCAGCAGTAAGACTTCGTCTAAAACTCAGGAGAAACGTTTCCTTTAAAATGCTCTGCTGTACGTTTGTTCACCTAAGAGAGTTGAATCTATGTTGAGATTCATCGAGTCAGAAACACGTTTCTTCTAGGAGCTGCGTTGGGATATTCCCGAGTGAATGGGACCATAGGCTGTACAGACAAATATCTGCTTCTAAAACCAAAACGGAGCCATCTAACTGACTGATTGTCAATGTGTGCATTCAACTGACGGAGCTAAACTCACGTGTGGATTCAGCGGTTTGCAAACCCTTCCTGTGCAGAATCCCAAAACCGGCATTTCCAGCCCAATGCCGGCATACGTACGAAACAGCAGTAAACTTCGTCTAAAACTCAGGAGAAACGTTTCCTTGAAACTGCTCTGCTGTGCGTTCATTCACCTGAGAGAGTTGAAAACATGTTGAGATTCAGCGAGTCAGAAACACGTTTCTGTAGGAGCTGCGTTGGGATATTCCCGAGTGAATGGGACCATAGGCTGTACAGAGAAATATCCGCATCTAAAACAAAAACGGAGCTATCTAACTGAATGGTTGTCAATGTGTGCATTCAACTGACGGAGTTAAACTCACGTGTGGATTCAGCGGTTTGCAAATCCTTTCTGTGCAGAATCCCAAAACCGGCATTTCCAGCCCTATGCCGGCATACGTACGAAACAGCAGTAAACTTCGTCTAAAACTCAGGAGAAACGTTTCCTTGAAACTGCTCTGCTGTGCGTTTATTCACCTTAGAGAGTTGAATCTATGTTGAGATTCAACGAGTCAGAAACAGGTTTCTTCTAGGAGGTGCGTTGGGATATTCCCGAGTGAATGGGACCATAGGCTGTACAGAGAAATATCTGCTTCTAAAACCAAAATGGAGCTATCTAACTGAATTGTTGTCAATGTGTGCATTCAACTGAGGGAGTTAAACTCACGTGTGGATTCAGCGGTTTGCAAACCCTTCCTGTGCAGAATCCCAAAACCGGCATTTCCAGCCCAATGCCGGCATACGTACGAAACAGCAGTAAACTTCGTCTAAAACTCAGGAGAAACGTTTCCTTGAAACTGCTCTGCTGTGCGATCATTCACCTAAGAGAGTTGAATGTATGTTGAGATTCAGCGAGTCAGAAAAACCTTTCTTCTAGGAGCTGCGTTGGGATATTCCCGAGTGAATGGACCATAGGCTGTACAGAGAAATATCTGCTTCTAAAACCAAAACGGAGTTATCTAACTGAATGGTTGTCATTCCGTGAATTCAACTGGCGGAGTTAAACTCACGTGTTGATTCAGCGGTTTGCAAACCCTTTCTGTGCAGAATGCCAAAACCGGCATTTTCAGCCCAATGCCGGCATACGTACCAAGCAGCAGTAAACTTGGTCTAAAACTCAGGAGAAACGTTTCCTTGAAACTGCTCTGCTGTGCGTTTATTCACCTTAGAGAGTTGAATCTATGTTGAGATTCAACGAGTCAGAAACAGGTTTCTTCTAGGAGGTGCGTTGGGATATTCCCGAGTGAATGGGACCATAGGCTGTACAGAGAAATATCTGCTTCTAAAACCAAAATGGAGCTATCTAACTGAATTGTTGTCAATGTGTGCATTCAACTGAGGGAGTTAAACTCACGTGTGGATTCAGCGGTTTGCAAACCCTTTCTGTGCAGAATCCCAAAACCGGCATTTCCAGCCCAATGCCGTCATACGTACGAAACAGCAGTAAACTTCGTCTAAAACTCAGGAGGAACGTTTCCTTGAAACTGCTCGGCTGTGCGTTCGTTCACCTAAGAGAGTTGAATCTATGTTGAGATTCAGCGTTGCAGAAACACGTTTCCTCTAGGAGCTGCATTGGGATATTCCCGCGTGAATGGGACCATAGGCTGTACAGAGAAATATCTGCTTCTTAAACCAAAACGGAGCCATCTAACTGACTGATTGTCAATGTGTGCGTTCAACTGACGGAGTTAAACTCACGTGTGTATTCAGCGGTTTGCAAACCCTTTCTGTGCAGAATCCCAAAACCGGCATTTCCAGCCCAATGCCGGCATACATACGAAACAGCAGTAAAATTCGTCTAAAACTCAGGAGAAACGTTTCCTTGAAACTGCTCGGCTGTGCGTTCATTCAAATAAGTTAGTTGAATCTATTTTGAGATTCAGCGAGTCAGAAACACGTTTCTTCTAGGAGCTGCGTTGGGATATTCCCGAGTGAATGGGACCATAGGCTGTACAGAGAAATATCTGCTTCTAAAACCAAAACGGAGCTATCTAACTGAATGGTTGTCAATGTGTGCATTCAACTGACGAGGTTTAATTCACGTGTGGATTCAGCGGTTTGCAAACCCTTTCTGTGCAGAATCCCAAAACCGGCATTTCCAGCCCAATGCCGTCATACGTACGAAACAGCAGTAAACTTCGTCTAAAACTCCAGAGAAACGTTTCCTTGAAACTGCTCTGCTGTGCGTTCGTTCACCTGAGAGAGTTGAAACTATGTTGAGATTCAGCGAGTCAGAAACACGTTTCTCTAGGAGCTGCGTTGGGATATTCCCGAGTGAATGGGACCATAGGCTGTACAGAGAAATATCTGCATCTAAAACCAAAACGGAGCTATCTAACTGAATGGTTGTCAGTGGGTGCATTCAACTGAGGGAGTTAAACTCACGTGTGGATTCAGCGGTTTGCAAACCCTTTCTGTGCAGAATCCCAAAACTGGCATTTCCAGTCCAATGCTGGCGTACGTACGAAACAGCAGTAAACTTCGTCTAAAACTCAGGAGAAACGTTTCCTTGAAACTGCTCAGGTGTGCGTTCATTCACCTAAGAGAGTTGAATGTATGTTGAGATTCAGCGAGTCAGAAACATGTTTCTCTAGGAGCTGCGTTGGGATATTCCCGAGTGAATGGACCATAGGCTGTACAGAGAAATATCTGCTTCTAAAACCAAAACGGAGCTATCTAACTGAATGGTTGTCAATGTGTGCATTCAACTGACGGAATTAAACTCACTTGTGGATTCAGCGGTTTGCAAACCCTTTCTGTGAAGAATCCCAAAACCCGCATTTCCAGCCCAATGCCGTCATACGTACGAAACAGCAGTAAACTTCGTCTAAAACTCACGAGAAACGATTCCTTGATACTGCTCGGCTCTGCGTTCGTTCATCTAAGAGTGTTGAATCTATTTTGAGATTCATCGAGTCAGAAACACGTTTCTTCTAGGAGCTGCGTTGGGATATTCCCGAGGGAATGGGATCATAGGCTGTACAGAGAAATATCTGCTTCTAAAACCAAAACGGAGCTATCTAACTGAATGGTTGTCAATGTGTGCATTCAACTGACGGAGTTAAACTCACGTGTGGATTCAGCGGTTTGCAAACCCTTTCTGTGCAGAATCCCAAAACCGGCATTTCCAGCCCAATGCCGGCATACGTACGAAACAGCAGTAAACTTCGTCTAAAACTCAGGAGAAACGTTTTCTTGAAACTGCTCGGCTGTGCGTTTGGTCACCTAAGAGAGTGTAATCTATGTTGAGATTCAGCGAGTCAGAAACACGTTTCTCTAGGAGCTGCGTTGTGATATTCCCGAGTGAATGGGACCATAGGCTGTACAGAGAAATATCTGCTTCTAAAACCAAAACGAAGATATGTAACTGAATGGTTGTCAATGTGTGCATTCAGCTTATGGAGTTAAACTCACGTGTGGATTCAGCGGTTTCCAAACCCTTTCTGTGCACAATCCCAAAACCGGCATTTCCAGCCCAGTGCCATCATACATATGAAACAGCAGGAAACTTGGTGTAAAACTCAGAAGAAACGTTTCCTTGAAACTCCTCGGCTGTGCGTTCGGTCACCTAAGAGAGTGGAATCTATGTTGAGATTCAGCGAGTCAGAAACTCGTTTCGTCTAGGAGATGCGTTGGGATGTTCCCGAGTGAATGTGACCATAGGGTGTACAGAGAAATATCTGCTCCTAAAACCAAAACCCAGGTATCTAACTGAATGGTTGTCAATGGGTGCATTCAACTGAGGGAGTTAAACTCACGTGTGGATTCATCGGTTTGCAAACCCTTTCTGTGCAGAATCCCAAAACCGGCATTTCCAGCCCAATGCCGGCATACGTACGAAACAGCAGTAAACTTCGTCTAAAACTCAGGAGAAACGTTTCCTTGAAACTTGTGCGTTCATTCACCTGAGAGAATTGAATACATGTTGAGATTCAGCGAGTCAGAAACACGTTTCTCTGGGAGCTGCGTTGTGATATTCCCGAGTGAATGGGACCGTAGGCTGTACAGAGAAATATCTGCTTCTAAAACCAAAACGAAGCTATGTAACTGAATGGTTGTCAATGTGTGCATTCAACTGACGGAGTTAAACTCACGTGTGGATTCAGCGGTTTGCAAACCCTTTCTGTGCAGAATGCCAAAACCGGAATTTCCAGCCCAATGCCGGCATACGCACGAAACAGCAGTAAACTTCGTCTAAAACTCAGGAGAAACGTTTCCTTGAACCTGCTCTGCTGTGCGTTTATTCACCTAAGAGAGTTGAATCTATGTTGAGATTCAACGAGTCAGAAACAGGTTTCTTCTAGAAGCTGCGTTGGGATATTCCCGATTGAATTGGACCATAGGCTGTACAGAGAAATATCTGCTTCTAAAACTAAAACGGAGCTATCTAGTGAATGGTTGTCAATGAGTGCATTCAACTGACGGAGTTAAACTCACGTGTGGATTCAGCGGTTTGCAAACAGTTTCTGTGCAGAATCCCCAAACCGGCATTTCCAGCCCAATGCCATCATACGTACGAAACAGCAGTAAACTTCGTCTAAAACTCAGGAGAAACGTTTCCTTGAAACTGCTCGGCTGTGCGTTCGTTCACCTAAGAGAGTGGAATCTATGTTGAGATTCAGCGAGTCAGAAACACGTTTCGTCTAGGAGCTGCGTTGGGATATTCCCGAGTGAATGTGACCAAAGTGTGTACAGAGAAATATCTGCTCCTAAAACCAAAACACAGGTATCTAACTGAATGGTTGTCAATGGGTGCATTCAACTGAGGGAGTTAAACTCACGTGTGGATTCAGCGGTTTGCAAACCCTTTCTGTGCAGAATCCCAAAACCGGCATTTCCAGCCCAATGCCGGCATTCGTACGAAACAGCAGTAAACTTCGTCTAAAACTCAGGCGAAACGTTTCCTTGAAACTGCTGGGCTGTGCGTTCGTTCACCTAAGAGAGTTGAATCTATGCTGAGATTCAACGAGTAAGAAACACGTTTCTTCTAGGACCTGCATTGGGATATTCCCGAGTGAATGGGACCATTGGCTCTACAGAGAAATATCTGCTTCTAAAACCAAAACGGAGCAATCTAACTGAATGGTTGTCAATGTGTGCATTCAACTGACGGAGTTAAATTCACGTGCGGCTTCAGTGGTTTGCAAACCCTTTATGTGCAGAATCCCAAAACCGGCATTACCAGCCCAATGCCGTCATCCGTACGAAACAGCAGTAAACTTCGTCTAAAACTCAGGAGAAACGTTTCCTTGAAACTGCTCTACTGTGCCTTCGTTCACCTAAGAGAGCTGAAACTATGTTGAGATTCAGCGAGTCAGAAACACGTTTCTCTAGGAGCTGCGTTGGGATATTCCCGAGTGAATGGAACCATAGGATGTACAGAGAAATATCTGCTTCTAAAACCAAAACGGAGCTATCTAACTGAATGGTTGTCAATGTGTGCATTCAACTGACGGAATTAAACTCCCTTGTGGATTCAGCGGTTTGCAAACCCTTTCTGTGAAGAATCCCAAAACCCGCATTTCTAGCCCAATGCCGTCATACGTACGAAACAGCAGTAAACTTCGTCTAAAACTCAGGAGAAACGATTCCTTGAAACTGCTCGGCTCTGCGTTCGTTCATCTAAGAGTGTTGAATCTATGTTGAGATTCATGGAGTCAGAAACACGTTTCTTCTAGGAGCTGCGTTGGGATATTCCCGAGTGAATGGGATCATAGGCTGTACAGAGAAATATCTGCTTCTAAAACCAAAACGGAGCTATCTAACTGAATGGTTGTCAATGTGTGCATTCAACTGACGGAGTTAAACTCACGTGTGGATTCAGCGGTTTGCAAACACTTTCTGTGCAGAATCCCAAAACCGGCATTTCCAGCCCAATGCCGGCATACGTACGAAACTGCAGTAAACTTCGTCTAAAACTCAGGAGAAACATTTCCTTGAAACTACTCTGCTGGGCGTTCATTCATCTGAGAGAGTTGAATCCATGTTGAGATTCAGCGAGTCAGAAACACGTTTCTCTAGGAGCTGCGTTGGGATATTCCCGAGTGAATGGGACCATAGGCTGTACAGAGAAATATCTGCTTCTAAAACCAAAACGGAGCTATCTAACTGAATGGTTGTCAATGTGTGCATTCAACTGACGGATTTAAACTCACGTATGGATTCAGCGGTTTGTAAACCCTTTCTGTGCAGAATCCCAAAACCGGCATTTCCAGCCCAATGCCGGCATACGTACGAAACAGAAGTAAACTTCGTCTAAAACTCAGGAGAAACGTTTCCTTGAAACTGCTCTGCTGTGCATTCGTTCACCTGAGAGAGTTGAATCTATGTTGAGATTCAGCGAGTCAGAAACATGTTTCTCTAGGAGCTGCGTTGGGATATTCCCGAGTGAATGGAACCATAGGCTGTACAGAGAAATATCTGCATCTAAAATCAAAACGGAGCTATCTAACTGAATGGTTGTCAATGTGTGCATTCAACTGACGGAGTTAAACTCACGTGTGGATTCAGCGGTTTGCAAACCCTTTCTGTGCAGAATCCCAAAACTGGCATTTCCAGTCCAATGCTGGCATACGTACGAAACAGCAGTAAACTTCGTCTAAATCTCAGGAGAAACGTTTCCTTCAAACTGCTCTGCTGTGCGTTCATTCACCTAAGAGAGTTGAATGTACGTTGAGATTCAGCGAGTCAGAAACACGTTTCTTCTAGGAGCCGCGTTGGGATATTCCCGAGTGAATGGACCATAGGCTGTACAGAGAAATATCTGCTTCTAAAACAAAACGGAGCTATCTAACTGAATGGTTGTCAATCGGTGCATTCAACTGACGGAGATAAACTCAGGTGTTGATTCAGCGGTTTGCAAACCTTTTCTGTGCAGAATGCCAAAACCGGCATTTCCAGCCCAATGCCGTCATACGTACGAAACAGCAGTAAACTTCGTCTAAAACTCAGGAGAAACGTTTCCTTGAAACTGCTCGGCTGTGCGTTCGTTCACCTAAGAGAGTTGAATCTATGTTGATATTCAGCGAGTCAGAAACAGGTTTCTTCTAGGAGCTGCGTTGTGATATTCCCGAGTGAATGGGACCATAGGCTGTACAGAGAAATATCTACTTCTAAAACCAAAACGGAGCCATCTAACTGACTGATTGTCAATGTTTGCATTCATCTGACGGAGGTAAACTCACGTGTGGATTCAGCGGTTTGCAAATCCTTTCAGTGCAGAATCGCAAAACCAGCATTTCCAGCCCAGTGCCATCATACATACGAAACAGCTGTAAACTTCGTCTAAAACTCAGGAGAAACGTTTCCTTGAAACCCCTCGGCTGTGCGTTCGGTCACCTAAGGGAGTGGAATCTATGTTGAGATTCAGCGAGTCAGTAACACGTTTCTTCTAGGTGCTGCATTGGGATATTCACGAGTGAATGGGACCATAGGCTGTACAGAGAAATATCTGCTTCTAAAACCAAAACGGAGCTATGTAACTGAATGGTTGTCAATGTGTGCATTCAACTGACGGAGTTAAACTCACATGTGAATTCAGCGGTTTGCAAACCCTTTCTGTGCAGAATCCCAAAAGCGACATTTGCAGCCCAATGCCGGCATACGTACGAAACAGCAGTAAACTTCGTCTAAAACTCAGGAGAAACGTTTCCTTGAAACTGCTCTGCTGTGCGTTCGTTCACTTAATAGAGTTGAATCTATGTTGAGATTCAGCGAGTCAGAAACACGTTTCCTCTAGGAGCTGCGTTGGGATATTCCCGAGTGAATGGGACCATAGGATGTACAGAGAAATATCTGCTTCTAAAACCAAAACGGAGCTATCTAACTGAATGGTTTTCAATGTCTGCATTCAACTGACGGAGTTAAAATCACCTGTGTATTCAGCGGTTTTCAAACCCTTTCTGTGCAGAATCCCAAAACCGGCATTTCCAGCCTAATGCCGGCATACGTACGAAACAGCAGTAAACTTCGTCTAAAACTCAGGAGAAACATTTCCTTGAAACTACTCTGCTGTGCGTTCATTCATCTGAGAGAGTTGAATCCATGTTGAGATTCAGCGAGTCAGAAACACGTTTCTCTAGGAGCTGCGTTGGGATATTCCCGAGTGAATGGGACCATAGGCTGTACAGAGAAATATCTGCTTCTAAAACCAAAACGGAGCTATCTAACTGAATGGTTGTCAATGTGTGCATTCAACTGACGGAGTTAAACTCACGTATGGATTCAGCGGTTTGTAAACCCTTTCTGTGCAGAATCCCAAAACCGGCATTTCTAGCCCAATACCGGCATACGTACGAAACAGCAGTAAACTTCGTCTAAAACTCAGGAGAAACGTTTCCTTGAAACTGCTCTGCTGTGCATTCGTTCACCTGAGAGAGTTGAATCTATGTTGAGATTCAGCGAGTCAGAAACATGTTTCTCTAGGAGCTGCGTTGGGATATTCCCGAGTGAATGGAACCATAGGCTGTACAGAGAAATATCTGCATCTAAAATCAAAACGGAGCTATCTAAGTGAATGGTTGTCAATGAGTGCATTCAACTGACGGAGTTAAACTCACGTGTGGATTCAGCGGTTTGCAAACCCATTCTGTGCAGAATCCCAAAACTGGCATTTCCAGTCCAATGCTGGCATACGTACGAAACAGCAGTAAACTTCGTCTAAATCTCAGGAGAAACGTTTCCTTGAAACTGCTCTGCTTTGCGTTCTTTCACCTAAGAGAGTTGAATGTATGTTGAGATTCAGCGAGTCAGAAACACGTTTCTTCTAGGAGCTGCGTTGGGATATTCCCGAGTGAATGGACCATAGGCTGTACAGAGAAACATCTGCTTCTAAAACCAAAACGGAGCTATCTGACTGAATGGTTGTCAATGTGTGCATTCAACTGACGGAGGTAAACTCACGTGTGGATTCAGCGGTTTGCAAATCCTTTCAGTGCAGAATCGCAAAACCAGCATTTCCAGCCCAGTGCCATCATACATACGAAACAGCTGTAAACTTCGTCTAAAACTCAGGAGAAACGTTTCCTTGAAACTCCTCGGCTGTGCGTTCGGTCACCTAAGGGAGTGGAATCTATGTTGAGATTCAGCGAGTCAGTAACACGTTTCTTCTAGGTGCTGCGTTGGGATATTCACGAGTGAATGGGACCATAGGCTGTACAGAGAAATATCTGCTTCTAAAACCAAAACGGAGCTATGTAACTGAATGGTTGTCAATGTGTGCATTCAACTGACGGAGTTAAACTCACGTGTGGATTCAGCGGTTTGCAAACCCTTTCTGTTCAGAATCCCAAAAGCGACATTTGCAGCCCAATGCCGGCATACGTACGAAACAGCAGTAAACTTCGTCTAAAACTCAGGAGAAACGTTTCCTTGAAACTGCTCTGCTGTGCGTTCGTTCACTTAATAGAGTTGAATCTATGTTGAGATTCAGCGAGTCAGAAACACGTTTCCTCTAGGAGCTGCGTTGGGATATTCCCGAGTGAATGGAACCATAGGATGTACAGAGAAATATCTGCTTCTAAAACCAAAACGGAGCTATCTAACTGAATGGTTTTCAATGTCTGCATTCAAGTGACGGAGTTAAACTCACGTGTGGATTAAGCGGTTTTCAAACCCTTTCTGTGCAGAATCCGAAAACCGGCATTTCCAGCCCAATGCAGGCATACGTACGAAACAGCAGTAAACTTCGTATAAAACTCAGGAGAAACGTTTCCTTGAAACTGCTCTGCTGTGCGCTCGTTCACCTAAGAGAGTTGAATCTATGTTGAGATTCAGCGAGTCAGAAACACGTTTCTTCTAGGAGCTGCGTTGTGATATTCCCGAGTGAATGGGACAATAGGCTGTACAGAGAAATGTCTGCTTCTAAAACCAAAACGGAGCTATCTAACTGAATGGTTGTCAATGTGTGCATTCAACTGACGAGGTTTAATTCACGTGTGGATTCAGCGGTTTGCAAACCCTTTCTGTGCAGAATCCCAAAACCGGCATTTCCAGCCCAATGCCATCATACGTACGAAAAAGCAATAAACTTCGTCTAAAACTCCAGAGAAACGTTTCCTTGAAACTGCTCTGCTGTGCGTTCGTTCACCTGAGAGAGTTGAAACTATGTTGAGATTCAGCGAGTCAGAAACACGTTTCTCTAGGAGCTGCGTTGGGATATTCCCGAGTGAATGGGACCATAGGCTGTACAGAGAAATATCTGCTTCTAAAACCAAAACGGAGCTATCTAACTGAATGGTTGTCAATGTGTGCATTCAACTGACGGATTTAAACTCACGTATGGATTCAGCGGTTTGTAAACCCTTTCTGTGCAGAATCCCAAAACCGGCATTTCCAGCCCAATGCCGGCATACGTACGAAACAGAAGTAAACTTCGTCTAAAACTCAGGAGAAACGTTTCCTTGAAACTGCTCTGCTGTGCATTCGTTCACCTGAGAGAGTTGAATCTATGTTGAGATTCAGCGAGTCAGAAACATGTTTCTCTAGGAGCTGCGTTGGGATATTCCCGAGTGAATGGAACCATAGGCTGTACAGAGAAATATCTGCATCTAAAATCAAAACGGAGCTATCTAACTGAATGGTTGTCAATGTGTGCATTCAACTGACGGAGTTAAACTCACGTGTGGATTCAGCGGTTTGCAAACCCTTTCTGTGCAGAATCCCAAAACTGGCATTTCCAGTCCAATGCTGGCATACGTACGAAACAGCAGTAAACTTCGTCTAAATCTCAGGAGAAACGTTTCCTTGAAACTGCTCTGCTGTGCGTTCATTCACCTAAGAGAGTTGAATGTACATTGAGATTCAGCGAGTCAGAAACACGTTTCTTCTAGGAGCTGCGTTGGGATATTCCCGAGTGAATGGACCATAGGCTGTACAGAGAAATATCTGCTTCTAAAACCAAAACGGAGCTATCTAACTGAATGGTTGTCAATCGGTGCATTCAACTGACGGAGATAAACTCACGTGTTGATTCAGCGGTTTGCAAAACTTTTCTGTGCAGAATGCCAAAACCGGCATTTCCAGCCCAATGCCGTCATATGTACGAAACAGCAGTAAACTTCGTCTAAAACTCAGGAGAAACGTTTCCTTTAAACTGCTCGGCTGTGCGTTCGTTCACCTAAGAGAGTTGAATCTATGTTGATATTCAGCGAGTCAGAAACAGGTTTCTTCTAGGAGCTGCGTTGTGATATTCCCGAGTGAATGGGACCATAGGCTGTACAGAGAAATATCTACTTCTAAAACCAAAACGGAGCCATCTAACTGACTGATTGTCAATGTGTGCATTCATCTGACGGAGGTAAACTCACGTGTGGATTCAGCGGTTTGCAAATCCTTTCAGTGCAGAATCGCAAAACCAGCATTTCCAGCCCAGTGCCATCATACATACGAAACAGCTGTAAACTTCGTCTAAAACTCAGGAAAAACGTTTCCTTGAAACTCCTCGGCTGTGCGTTCGGTCACCTAAGGGAGTGGAATCTATGTTGAGATTCAGCGAGTCAGTAACACGTTTCTTATAGGTGCTGCGTTGGGATATTCACGAGTGAGTCGGACCATAGGCTGTACAGAGAAATATCTGCTTCTAAAACCAAAACGGAGCTATGTAACTGAATGGTTGTCAATGTGTGCATTCAACTGACGGAGTTAAACTCACGTGTGGATTCAGCGGTTTGCAAACCCTTTCTGTGCAGAATCCCAAAAGCGACATTTGCAGCCCAATGCCGGCATACGTACGAAACAGCAGTAAACTTCGTCTAAAACTCAGGAGAAACGTTTCCTTGAAACTGCTCTGCTGTGCGTTCGTTCACTTAATAGAGTTGAATCTATGTTGAGATTCAGCGAGTCAGAAACACGTTTCCTCTAGGAGCTGCGTTGGGATATTCCCGAGTGAATGGGACCATAGGATGTACAGAGAAATATCTGCTTCTAAAACCAAAACGGAGCTATCTAACTGAATGGTTTTCAATGTCTGCATTCAACTGACGGAGTTAAACTCACGTGTGGATTCAGCGGTTTTCAAACCCTTTCTGTGCAGAATCCCAAAACCGGCATTTCCAGCCCAATGCCGGCATACGTACGAAACAGCAGTAAACTTCGTCTAAAACTCAGGAGAAACATTTCCTTGAAACTACTCTGCTGTGCGTTCATTCATCTGAGAGAGTTGAATCCATGTTGAGATTCAGCGAGTCAGAAACACGTTTCTCTAGGAGCTGCGTTGGGATATTCCCGAGTAAATGGGACCATAGGCTGTACAGAGAAATATCTGCTTCTAAAACCAAAACGGAGCTATCTAACTGAATGGTTGTCAATGTGTGCATTCAACTGACGGAGTTAAACTCACGTATGGATTCAGCGGTTTGTAAACCCTTTCTGTGCAGAATCCCAAAACCGGCATTTCCAGCCCAATACCGGCATACGTACGAAACAGCAGTAAACTTCGTCTAAAACTCAGGAGAAACGTTTCCTTGAAACTGCTCTGCTGTGCATTCGTTCACCTGAGAGAGTTGAATCTATGTTGAGATTCAGCGAGTCAGAAACATGTTTCTCTTGGAGCTGCGTTGGGATATTCCCGAGTGAATGGAACCATAGGCTGTACAGAGAAATATCTGCATCTAAAATCAAAACGGAGCTATCTAAGTGAATGGTTGTCAATGTGTGCATTCAACTGACGGAGTTAAACTCACGTGTGGATTCAGCGGTTTGCAAACCCATTCTGTGCAGAATCCCAAAACTGGCATTTTCAGTCCAATGCTGGCATACGTACGAAACAGCAGTAAGCTTCGTCTAAATCTCAGGAGAAACGTTTCCTTGAAACTGGTCTGCTGTGCGTTCATTCACCTAAGAGAGTTGAATGTATGTTGAGATTCAGCGAGTCAGAAACACGTTTCTTCTAGGAGCTGCGTTGGGATATTCCCGAGTGAATGGACCATAGGCTGTACAGAGAAATATCTGCTTCTAAAATCAAAACGGAGCTATCTAACTGAATGGTTGTCAATCGGTGCATTCAACTGACGGAGATAAACTCACGTGTTGATTCAGCGGTTTGCAAACCTTTTCTGTGCAGAATGCCAAAACCGGCATTTCCAGCCCAATGCCGTCATACGTACGAAACAGCAGTAAACTTCGTCTAAAACTCAGGAGAAACGTTTCCTTGAAACTGCTCGGCTGTGCGTTCGTTCACCTAAGAGAGTTGAATCTATGTTGATATTCAGCGAGTCAAAAACAGGTTTCTTCTAGGAGCTGCGTTGTGATATTCCCGAGTGAATGGGACCATAGGCTCTACAGAGAAATATCTACTTCTAAAACCAAAACGGAGCCATCTAACTGACTGATTGTCAATGTGTGCATTCATCTGACGGAGGTAAACTCACGTGTGGATTCAGCGGTTTGCAAATCCTTTCAGTGCAGAATCGCAAAACCAGCATTTCCAGCCCAGTGCCATCATACATACGAAACAGCTGTAAATTTCGTCTAAAACTCAGGAGAAACGTTTCCTTGAAACTCCTCGGCTGTGCGTTCGGTCACCTAAGGGAGTGGAATCTATGTTGAGATTCAGCGAGTCAGTAACACGTTTCTTCTAGGTGCTGCGTTGGGATATTCACGAGTGAATGGGACCATAGGCTGTACAGAGAAATATCTGCTTCTAAAACCAAAACAGAGCTATGTAACTGAATGGTTGTTAATGTGTGCATTCAACTGATGGAGTTAAACTCACGTGTGGATTCAGCGGTTTGCAAACCCTTTCTGTGCAGAATCCCAAAAGCGACATTTGCAGCCCAATGCCGGCATACGTACGAAACAGCAGTAAACTTCGTCTAAAACTCAGGAGAAACGTTACCTTGAAACTGCTCTGCTGTGCGTTCGTTCACTTAATAGAGTTGAATCTATGTTGAGATTCAGCGAGTCAGAAACACGTTTCCTCTAGGAGCTGCGTTGGGATATTCCCGAGTGAATGGGACCATAGGATGTACAGAGAAATATCTGCTTCTAAAACCAAAACGGAGCTATCTAACTGAATGGTTGTCAATGTGTGCATTCAACTGACGGAGTTAAACTCACGTGTGGATTAAGCGGCTTTCAAACCCTTTCTGTGCAGAATCCGAAAACCGGCATTTCCAGCCCAATGCAGGCATACGTACGAAACAGCAGTAAACTTCGTCTAAAACTCAGGAGAAACGTTTCCTTGAAACTGCTCTGCTGTGCGTTCATTCACCTGACAGAGTTGAATCCATGTTGAGATTCAGCGAATCAGAAACACGTTTCTCTAGGAGCTGCGTTGTGATATTCCCGAGTGAATGGGACCATAGGCTGTACAGAGAAATATCTGCTTCTAAAATCAAAACGGAGCTATCTAACTGAATGGTTGTCAATGTGTGCATTCAACTGACGGAGATAAAGTCACGTGTGGATACAGCGGTTTGCAAAACCTTTCTGTGCAGAATCCCAAAACCGGCATTTGCAGCCCTATGCCGGCATACGTACGAAATAGCAGTAAACGACGTCTAAAACTCAGGAGAATCGTTTCCTTGAAACTGCTCTGCTGTGCGTTCATTCACTTAAGAGAGTTTAATCTATGTTGAGATTCAACGAGTCAGAAACACGTTTCTTCTAGGAGCTGCGTTGGGATATTCCCGAGTGAATGGGACCATAGGCTGTACAGAGAAATATCTGCTTCTAAAACCAAAACGGAGCTATGTAACTGAATGGTTGTCAATGTGTGCATTCAACTGACGGAGTCAAACTCACGTGTGGATTCAGCGGTTTGCAAACCCTTTCTGTGCAGAATCCCAAAACCGGCATTTCCAGCCCAATGCCGTCATACGTACGAAACAGCAGTAAACTTCGTCTAAAACTCAGGAGAAACGTTTCCTTGAAACTGCTCGGCTGTGCGTTCGTTCACCTAAGAGAGTTGTATCTATGTTGAGATTCAGCGAGTCAGAAACACGTTTCTTCTAGGAGCTGCGTTTTGATATTCACGAGTGAACGGGACCACATGCTGTATAGAGAAATATCTGCTTCTAAAACCAAAACGGAGCTATCTAACAGAATGGTTGTCAATGTGTGCATTCAACTGACGGAGTTAAACTCACGTGTGGATTCAGCGGTTTGCAAACCCTTTCTGTGCAGAATCCCAAAACCGGCATTTCCAGCCCAATGCCGGCATACGTACGAAACAGCAGTAAACTTCGTCTAAAACTCAGGAGAATCGTTTCCTTGAAACTGGTCTGCTGTGCGTTCATTCACCTGAGAGAGTTGAGTCTATGTTGAGATTCAGGGAGTCAGAAACACGTTTCTCTAGGAGCTGCGTTGGGATATTCCCGAGTGAATGGGACTATAGGCTGTACAGAGAAATATCTGCTTCTAAAACCAAAACGGAGCTATCTAACTGAATGGTTGTCAATATGTAGGTTCAACTGACGGAGTTAAACTCACGTGTGGATTCAGCGGTTTGGAAACCCTTTCTGTGCAGAATCCCAAAACCGGCATTTCCAGCCCAATGCCGGCATACGTACGAAACAGCAGTAAACTTCGTCTAAAACCCAGGTGAAACGTTTCCTTGAAACTGCTCTGCTGTGCGCTCGTTCACCTAAGAGAGTTGAATCTATGTTGAGATTCAGCGAGTCAGAAACACGTTTCTTCTAGGAGCTGCGTTGTGATATTCCCGAGTGAATGGGACAATAGGCTGTACAGAGAAATATCTGCTTCTAAAACCAAAACGGAGCTATCTAACTGAATGGTTGTCAATGTGTGCATTCAACTGACGAGGTTTAATTCACGTGTGGATTCAGCGGTTTGCAAACCCTTTCTGTGCAGAATCCCAAAACCGGCATTTCCAGCCCAATGCCATCATACGTACGAAACAGCAATAAACTTCGTCTAAAACTCCAGAGAAACGTTTCCTTGAAACTGCTCTGCTGTGCGTTCGTTCACCTGAGAGAGTTGAAACTATGTTGAGATTCAGCGAGTCAGAAACACGTTTCTCTAGGAGCTGCGTTGGGATATTCCCGAGTGAATGGGACTATAGGCTGTACAGAGAAATATCTGCTTCTAAAACCAAAACGGAGCTATCTAACTGAATGGTTGTCAATGGGTGAATTCAACTGAGGGAGTTAAACTCACGTGTGGATTCAGCGGTTTGCAAACCCTTTCTGTGCAGAATCCCAAAACTGGCATTTAAAGTCCAATGCTGGCGTACGTACGAAACAGCAGTAAACTTCGTCTAAAACTCAGGAGAAACGTTTCCTTGAAACTGCTCGGCTGTGCGTTCATTCACCTAAGAGAGTTGAATGTATGTTGAGATTCAGCGAGTCAGAAACACGTTTCTTCTAGGAGCTGCGTTGGGATATTCCCGAGTGAATGGACCATAGGCTGTACAGAGAAATATCTGCTTCTAAAACCAAAACGGAGCTATCTAACTGAATGATTGTCAATGTGTGCATTCAACTGACGGAATTAAACTCACTTGTGGATTCAGACGTTTGCAAACCCTTTCTGTGCAGAATCCCAAAACCCGCATTTCCAGCCCAATGCCGTCATACGTACGAAACAGCAGTAAACTTCGTCTAAAACTCAGGAGAAACGATTCCTTGAAACTGCTCGGCTCTGCGTTCGTTCACCTAAGAGTGTTGAATCTATGTTGAGATTCATCGAGTCAGAAACACGTTTCTTCTAGGAGCTGCGTTGGGATATTCCCGAGTGAATGGGATCATAGGCTGTACAGAGAAATATCTGCTTCTAAAACCAAAACGGAGCTATCTAACTGAATGGTTGTCAATGTGTGCATTCAACTGACGGAGTTAAACTCACGTGTGGATTCAGCGGTTTGCAAACCCTTTCTGTGCAGAATCCCAAAATCGGCATTTCCAGCCCAATGCCGGCATACGTACGAAACAGCAGTAAACTTCGTCTAAAACTCAGGAGAAACATTTCCTTGAAACTACTCTGCTGTGCGTTCATTCATCTGAGAGAGTTGAATCCATGTTGAGATTCAGCGAGTCAGAAACACGTTTCTCTAGGAGCTGCGCTGGGATATTCCCGAGTGAATGGGACTATAGGCTGTAGAGAGAAATATCTGCTTCTAAAAGCAAAATGGAGCTATCTAACTGAATGGTTGTCAATATGTGCGTTCAACTGACGGAGTTAAACTCACGTGTGGATTCAGCGGTTTGCAAACCCTTTCTGTGCAGAATCCCAAAAGCGGAATTTGCAGCTCAATGACGGCATACGTACGAAACAGCAGTAAACTTCGTCTAAAACCCAGGTGAAACGTTTCCTTGAAACTGCTCTGCTGTGCGCTCGTTCACCTAAGAGAGTTGAATCTATGTTGAGATTCAGCGAGTCAGAAACACGTTTCTTCTAGGAGCTGCGTTGTGATATTCCCGAGTGAATGGGACAATAGGCTGTATAGAGAAATATCTGCTTCTAAAACCAAAACGGAGCTATCTAACTGAATGGTTGTCAATGTGTCATTCAACTGACGGAGTGACAGTCAGGTGTGGATACAGCGGTTTGCAAACCCTTTCTGTGCAGAATCCCAGAACCGGCATTTCCAGCCCAATGCCGGCATACGTACGAAACAGCAGTAAACTTCGTCTAAAACTCAGGAGAATTGTTTCCCTGAAACTGCTCTGCTGTGCCTTCATTCACCTAAGAGAGTTGAATCTATGTTGAGATTCAACGAGTCAGAAACACGTTTCTTCTAGGAGCTGCGTTGGGATATTCCCGAGTGAATGGGACCATAGGCTGCACAGAGAAATATCTGCTTCTAAAACCAAAACGGAGCTATCTAACTGAATGGTTGTCAATGTGTGCATTCAACTGACGGAGTTAAACTCACGTATGGATGCAGCGGTTTTCAAACCCTTTCTGAGCAGAATCCCTAAACCGGCATTTCCAGCCCAATGCCGTCATACGTACGAAACAGCAGTAAACTTCGTCTAAAACTCAGGAGAAAAGTTTCCTTGAAACTGCTCGGCTGTGTGTTCGTTCACCTAAGAGAGTTGAATCTATGTTGAGATTCAGCGAGTCAGAAACACGTTTCTTCTAGGGGCTGCGTTGGGATATTCACGAGTGATTGGGACCATATGCTGTATAGAGAAATATCTGCTTCCAAAACCAAAACGGAGCTACCTAACTGAATGGTTGTCAATGTGTGCATTCAACTGACGGAGTTAAACTCACGTGTGGATTCAGCGGTTTGCAAACCCTTTCTGTGCAGAATCCCAAAACCGGCATTTCCAGCCCAATGCCGTCATACGTACGAAACAGCAGTAAACTTCGTATAAAACTCAGGAGAAACGTTTCCTTGAAACTGCTCGGCTGTACGTTCGTTCACCCAAGAGAGTTGAATCTATGTTGAGATTCAGCGAGTCAGAAACACGTTTCTTCTAAGAGCTGCGTTGGGATATTAACGAGTGATTGGGACCATATGCTGTATAGAGAAATATCTGCTTCTAAAACCAAAACGGAGCTACCTAACTGAATGGTTGTCAATGTGTGCATTCAACTGACGGAGTTAAACTCACGTATCGATTCAGCGGTTTGTAAACCCTTTCTGTGCAGAATCCCAAAACCGGCATTTCCAGCCCAATGCCGGCATACGTACGAAACAGCAGTAAACTTCGTCTAAAACTCAGGAGAAACGTTTCCTTGAAACTGCTCTGCTGTGCATTCGTTCACCTGAGAGAGTTGAATCTATGTTGAGATTCAGCGAGTCAGAAACATGTTTCTCTAGGAGCTGCGTTGGGATATTCCCGAGTGAATGGAACCATAGGCTGTATAGAGAAATATCTGCATCTAAAATCAAAACGGAGCTATCTAACTGAATGGTTGTCAATGTGTGCATTCAACTGACGGAGTTAAACTCACGTGTGGATTCAGCGATTTGCAAACCCTTTCTGTGCAGAATGCCAAAACTGGCATTTCCAGTCCAATGCTGGCATACGTACGAAACAGCAGTAAACTTCGTCTAAATCTCAGGAGAAACGTTTCCTTGAAACTGCTCTGCTGTGCGTTCATTCACCTAAGAGAGTTGAATGTATGTTGAGATTCAGCGAGTCAGAAACACGTTTCTTCTAGGAGCTGCGTTGGGATATTCCCGAGTGAATGGACCATAGGCTGTACAGAGAAATATCTGCTTCTAAAACCAAAACGGAGCTATCTAACTGAATGGTTGTCAATCGGTGCATTCAACTGACGGAGATAAACTCACGTGTTGATTCAGCGGTTTGCAAACCTTTTCTGTGCAGAATGCCAAAACCGGCATTTCCAGCCCAATGCCGTCATACGTACGAAACAGCAGTAAACTTCGTCTAAAACTCAGGAGAAACGTTTCCTTGAAACTGCTCGGCTGTGCGTTCGTTCACCTAAGAGAGTTGAATCTATGTTGAGATTCAGCGAGTCAGAAACACGTTTCTTCTAAGAGCTGCGTTGGGATATTCACGAGTGATTGGGACCATATGCTGTATAGAGAAATATCTGCTTCTAAAACCAAAACGGAGCTACCTAACTGAATGGTTGTCAATGTGTGCATTCAACTGACGGAGTTAAACTCACGTGTGGATTCAGCGGTTTGCAAAACCTTTCTGTGCAGAATCCCAAAACCGGCATTTCCAGCCCAATGCCGGCATACGTACGAAACAGCAGTAAACTTCGTCTAAAACTCAGGAAAAACGTTTCCTTGAAACTACTCTGCTGTGCGTTCATTCATCTGAGAGAGTTGAATCCATGTTGAGATTCAGCGAGTCAGAAACACGTTTCTCTAGGAGCTGCGTTGGGATATTCCCGAGTGAATGGGACTATAGGCTGTACAGAGAAATATCTGCTTCTAAAACCAAAACGGAGCTATCTAACTGAATGGTTGTCAATGGGTGCATTCAACTGAGGGAGTTAAACTCACGTGTGGATTCAGCGGTTTGCAAACCCTTTCTGTGCAGAATCCCAAAACTGGCATTTAAAGTCCAATGCTGGCGTTCGTACGAAACAGCAGTAAACTTCGTCTAAAACTCAGGAGAAACGTTTCCTTGAAACTGCTCGGCTGTGCGTTCATTCACCTAAGAGAGTTGAATGTATGTTGAGATTCAGCGAGTCAGAAACACGTTTCTTCTAGGAGCTGCGTTGGGATATTCCCGAGTGAATGGACCATAGGCTGTACAGAGAAATATCTGCTTCTAAAACCAAAACGGAGCTATCTAACTGAATGATTGTCAATGTGTGCATTCAACTGACGGAATTAAACTCACTTGTGGATTCAGACGTTTGCAAACCCTTTCTGTGCAGAATCCCAAAACCCGCATTTCCAGCCCAATGCCGTCATACGTACGAAACAGCAGTAAACTTCGTCTAAAACTCAGGAGAAACGATTCCTTGAAACTGCTCGGCTCTGCGTTCGTTCACCTAAGAGTGTTGAATCTATGTTGAGATTCATCGAGTCAGAAACACGTTTCTTCTAGGAGCTGCGTTGGGATATTCCCGAGTGAATGGGATCATAGGCTGTACAGAGAAATATCTGCTTCTAAAACCAAAACGGAGCTATCTAACTGAATGGTTGTCAATGTGTGCATTCAACTGACGGAGTTAAACTCACGTGTGGATTCAGCGGTTTGCAAACCCTTTCTGTGCAGAATCCCAAAATCGGCATTTCCAGCCCAATGCCGGCATACGTACGAAACAGCAGTAAACTTCGTCTAAAACTCAGGAGAAACATTTCCTTGAAACTACTCTGCTGTGCGTTCATTCATCTGAGAGAGTTGAATCCATGTTGAGATTCAGCGAGTCAGAAACACGTTTCTCTAGGAGCTGCGCTGGGATATTCCCGAGTGAATGGGACTATAGGCTGTAGAGAGAAATATCTGCTTCTAAAAGCAAAATGGAGCTATCTAACTGAATGGTTGTCAATATGTGCGTTCAACTGACGGAGTTAAACTCACGTGTGGATTCAGCGGTTTGCAAACCCTTTCTGTGCAGAATCCCAAAAGCGGAATTTGCAGCTCAATGACGGCATACGTACGAAACAGCAGTAAACTTCGTCTAAAACCCAGGTGAAACGTTTCCTTGAAACTGCTCTGCTGTGCGCTCGTTCACCTAAGAGAGTTGAATCTATGTTGAGATTCAGCGAGTCAGAAACACGTTTCTTCTAGGAGCTGCGTTGTGATATTCCCGAGTGAATGGGACAATAGGCTGTATAGAGAAATATCTGCTTCTAAAACCAAAACGGAGCTATCTAACTGAATGGTTGTCAATGTGTCATTCAACTGACGGAGTGACAGTCAGGTGTGGATACAGCGGTTTGCAAACCCTTTCTGTGCAGAATCCCAGAACCGGCATTTCCAGCCCAATGCCGGCATACGTACGAAACAGCAGTAAACTTCGTCTAAAACTCAGGAGAATTGTTTCCCTGAAACTGCTCTGCTGTGCCTTCATTCACCTAAGAGAGTTGAATCTATGTTGAGATTCAACGAGTCAGAAACACGTTTCTTCTAGGAGCTGCGTTGGGATATTCCCGAGTGAATGGGACCATAGGCTGCACAGAGAAATATCTGCTTCTAAAACCAAAACGGAGCTATCTAACTGAATGGTTGTCAATGTGTGCATTCAACTGACGGAGTTAAACTCACGTATGGATGCAGCGGTTTTCAAACCCTTTCTGAGCAGAATCCCTAAACCGGCATTTCCAGCCCAATGCCGTCATACGTACGAAACAGCAGTAAACTTCGTCTAAAACTCAGGAGAAAAGTTTCCTTGAAACTGCTCGGCTGTGTGTTCGTTCACCTAAGAGAGTTGAATCTATGTTGAGATTCAGCGAGTCAGAAACACGTTTCTTCTAGGGGCTGCGTTGGGATATTCACGAGTGATTGGGACCATATGCTGTATAGAGAAATATCTGCTTCCAAAACCAAAACGGAGCTACCTAACTGAATGGTTGTCAATGTGTGCATTCAACTGACGGAGTTAAACTCACGTGTGGATTCAGCGGTTTGCAAACCCTTTCTGTGCAGAATCCCAAAACCGGCATTTCCAGCCCAATGCCGTCATACGTACGAAACAGCAGTAAACTTCGTATAAAACTCAGGAGAAACGTTTCCTTGAAACTGCTCGGCTGTACGTTCGTTCACCCAAGAGAGTTGAATCTATGTTGAGATTCAGCGAGTCAGAAACACGTTTCTTCTAAGAGCTGCGTTGGGATATTAACGAGTGATTGGGACCATATGCTGTATAGAGAAATATCTGCTTCTAAAACCAAAACGGAGCTACCTAACTGAATGGTTGTCAATGTGTGCATTCAACTGACGGAGTTAAACTCACGTATCGATTCAGCGGTTTGTAAACCCTTTCTGTGCAGAATCCCAAAACCGGCATTTCCAGCCCAATGCCGGCATACGTACGAAACAGCAGTAAACTTCGTCTAAAACTCAGGAGAAACGTTTCCTTGAAACTGCTCTGCTGTGCATTCGTTCACCTGAGAGAGTTGAATCTATGTTGAGATTCAGCGAGTCAGAAACATGTTTCTCTAGGAGCTGCGTTGGGATATTCCCGAGTGAATGGAACCATAGGCTGTATAGAGAAATATCTGCATCTAAAATCAAAACGGAGCTATCTAACTGAATGGTTTTCAATGTGTGCATTCAACTGACGGAGTTAAACTCACGTGTGGATTCAGCGATTTGCAAACCCTTTCTGTGCAGAATGCCAAAACTGGCATTTCCAGTCCAATGCTGGCATACGTACGAAACAGCAGTAAACTTCGTCTAAATCTCAGGAGAAACGTTTCCTTGAAACTGCTCTGCTGTGCGTTCATTCACCTAAGAGAGTTGAATGTATGTTGAGATTCAGCGAGTCAGAAACACGTTTCTTCTAGGAGCTGCGTTGGGATATGCCCGAGTGAATGGACCATAGGCTGTACAGAGAAATATCTGCTTCTAAAACCAAAACGGAGCTATCTAACTGAATGGTTGTCAATCGGTGCATTCAACTGACGGAGATAAACTCACGTGTTGATTCAGCGGTTTGCAAACCTTTTCTGTGCAGAATGCCAAAACCGGCATTTCCAGCCCAATGCCGTCATACGTACGAAACAGCAGTAAACTTCGTCTAAAACTCAGGAGAAACGTTTCCTTGAAACTGCTCGGCTGTGCGTTCGTTCACCTAAGAGAGTTGAATCTATGTTGAGATTCAGCGAGTCAGAAACACGTTTCTTCTAAGAGCTGCGTTGGGATATTCACGAGTGATTGGGACCATATGCTGTATAGAGAAATATCTGCTTCTAAAACCAAAACGGAGCTACCTAACTGAATGGTTGTCAATGTGTGCATTCAACTGACGGAGTTAAACTCACGTGTGGATTCAGCGGTTTGCAAAACCTTTCTGTGCAGAATCCCAAAACCGGCATTTCCAGCCCAATGCCGGCATACGTACGAAACAGCAGTAAACTTCGTCTAAAACTCAGGAAAAACGTTTCCTTGAAACTACTCTGCTGTGCGTTCATTCATCTGAGAGAGTTGAATCCATGTTGAGATTCAGCGAGTCAGAAACACGTTTCTCTAGGAGCTGCGTTGGGATATTCCCGAGTGAATGGGACCATAGGCTGTACAGAGAAATATCTGCTTCTAAAACCAAAACGGAGCTATCTAACTGAATGGTTGTCAATGTGTGCATTCAACTGACGGAGTTAAACTCACGTGTGGATTCAGCGGTTTGCAAACCCTTTCTGTGCAGAATCCCAAAAGCGGAATTTGCAGCTCAATGACGGCATACGTACGAAACAGCAGTAAACTTCGTCTAAAACCCAGGTGAAACGTTTCCTTGAAACTGCTCTGCTGTGCGCTCGTTCACCTAAGAGAGTTGAATCTATGTTGAGATTCAGCGAGTCAGAAACACGGTTCTTCTAGGAGCTGCGTTGTGATATTCCCGAGTGAATGGGACAATAGGCTGTACAGAGAAATATCTGCTTCTAAAACCAAAACGGAGCTATCTAACTGAATGGTTGTCAATGTGTGCATTCAACTGACGGAGTGACAGTCAGGTGTGGATACAGCGGTTTGCAAACCCTTTCTGTGCAGAATCCCAGAACCGGCATTTCCAGCCCAATGCCGGCATACGTACGAAACAGCAGTAAACTTCGTCTAAAACTCAGGAGAATTGTTTCCCTGAAACTGCTCTGCTGTGCCTTCATTCACCTAAGAGAGTTGAATCTATGTTGAGATTCAACGAGTCAGAAACACGTTTCTTCTAGGAGCTGCGTTGGGATATTCCCGAGTGAATGGGACCATAGGCTGCACAGAGAAATATCTGCTTCTAAAACCAAAACGGAGCTATCTAACTGAATGGTTGTCAATGTGTGCATTCAACTGACGGAGTTAAACTCACGTATGGATGCAGCGGTTTTCAAACCCTTTCTGAGCAGAATCCCTAAACCGGCATTTCCAGCCCAATGCCGTCATACGTACGAAACAGCAGTAAACTTCGTCTAAAACTCAGGAGAAACGTTTCCTTGAAACTGCTCGGCTGTGCGTTCGTTCACCTAAGAGAGTTGAATCTATGTTGAGATTCAGCGAGTCAGAAACACGTTTCTTCTAGGGGCTGCGTTGGGATATTCACGAGTGATTGGGACCATATGCTGTATAGAGAAATATCTGCTTCTAAAACCAAAACGGAGCTACCTAACTGAATGGTTGTCAATGTGTGCATTCAACTGACGGAGTTAAACTCACGTGTGGATTCAGCGGTTTGCAAACCCTTTCTGTGCAGAATCCCAAAACCGGCATTTCCAGCCCAATGCCGTCATACGTACGAAACAGCAGTAAACTTCGTATAAAACTCAGGAGAAACGTTTCCTTGAAACTGCTCGGCTGTACGTTCGTTCACCCAAGAGAGTTGAATCTATGTTGAGATTCAGCGAGTCAGAAACACGTTTCTTCTAAGAGCTGCGTTGGGGTATTCACGAGTGATTGGGACCATATGCTGTATAGAGAAATATCTGCTTCTAAAACCAAAACGGAGCTACCTAACTGAATGGTTGTCAATGTGTGCATTCAACTGACGGAGTTAAACTCACGTATGGATTCAGCGGTTTGTAAACCCTTTCTGTGCAGAATCCCAAAACCGGCATTTCCAGCCCAATGCCGGCATACGTACGAAACAGCAGTAAACTTCGTCTAAAACTCAGGAGAAACGTTTCCTTGAAACTGCTCTGCTGTGCATTCGTTCACCTGAGAGAGTTGAATCTATGTTGAGATTCAGCGAGTCAGAAACATGTTTCTCTAGGAGCTGCGTTGGGATATTCCCGAGTGAATGGAACCATAGGCTGTATAGAGAAATATCTGCATCTAAAATCAAAACGGAGCTATCTAACTGAATGGTTGTCAATGTGTGCATTCAACTGACGGAGTTAATCTCACGTGTGGATTCAGCGATTTGCAAACCCTTTCTGTGCAGAATGCCAAAACTGGCATTTCCAGTCCAATGCTGGCAAACGTACGAAACAGCAGTAAACTTCGTCTAAATCTCAGGAGAAACGTTTCCTTGAAACTGCTCTGCTGTGCGTTCATTCACCTAAGAGAGTTGAATGTATGTTGAGATTCAGCGAGTCAGAAACACGTTTCTTCTAGGAGCTGAGTTGGGATATTCCCGAGTGAATGGACCATAGGCTGTACAGAGAAATATCTGCTTCTAAAACCAAAACGGAGCTATCTAACTGAATGGTTGTCAATCGGTGCATTCAACTGACGGAGATAAACTCACGTGTTGATTCAGCGGTTTGCAAACCTTTTCTGTGCAGAATGCCAAAACCGGCATTTCCAGCCCAATGCCGTCATACGTACGAAACAGCAGTAAACTTCGTCTAAAACTCAGGAGAAACGTTTCCTTGAAACTGCTCGGCTGTGCGTTCGTTCACCTAAGAGAGTTGAATCTATGTTGAGATTCAGCGAGTCAGAAACACGTTTCTTCTAAGAGCTGCGTTGGGATATTCACGAGTGATTGGGACCATATGCTCTATAGAGAAATATCTGCTTCTAAAACCAAAACGGAGCTACCTAACTGAATGGTTGTCAATGTGTGCATTCAACTGACGGAGTTAAACTCACGTGTGGATTCAGCGGTTTGCAAAACCTTTCTGTGCAGAATCCCAAAACCGGCATTTCCAGCCCAATGCCGGCATACGTACGAAACAGCAGTAAACTTCGTCTAAAACTCAGGAGAAACGTTTCCTTGAAACTACTCTGCTGTGCGTTCATTCATCTGAGAGAGTTGAATCCATGTTGAGATTCAGCGAGTCAGAAACACGTTTCTCTAGGAGCTGCGTTGGGATATTCCCGAGTGAATGGGACCATAGGCTGTACAGAGAAATATCTGCTTCTAAAACCAAAACGGAGCTATCTAACTGAATGGTTGTCAATGTGTGCATTCAACTGACGGAGTTAAACTCACGTGTGGATTCAGCGGTTTGCAAACCCTTTCTGTGCAGAATCCCAAAAGCGGAATTTGCAGCTCAATGACGGCATACGTACGAAACAGCAGTAAACTTCGTCTAAAACCCAGGTGAAACGTTTCCTTGAAACTGCTCTGCTGTGCGCTCGTTCACCTAAGAGAGTTGAATCTATGTTGAGATTCAGCGAGTCAGAAACACGTTTCTTCTAGGAGCTGCGTTGTGATATTCCCGAGTGAATGGGACAATAGGCTGTACAGAGAAATATCTGCTTCTAAAACCAAAACGGAGCTATCCAACTGAATGGTTGTCAATGTGTGCATTCAACTGACGGAGTGACAGTCAGGTGTGGATACAGCGGTTTGCAAACCCTTTCTGTGCAGAATCCCAGAACCGGCATTTCCAGCCCAATGCCGGCATACGTACGAAACAGCAGTAAACTTCGTCTAAAACTCAGGAGAATTGTTTCCCTGAAACTGCTCTGCTGTGCGTTCATTCACCTAAGAGAGTTGAATCTATGTTGAGATTCAACGAGTCAGAAACACGTTTCTTCTAGGAGCTGCGTTGGGATATTCCCGAGTGAATGGGACCATAGGCTGCACAGAGAAATATCTGCTTCTAAAACCAAAACGGAGCTATCTAACTGAATGGTTGTCAATGTGTGCATTCAACTGACGGAGTTAAACTCACGTATGGATGCAGCGGTTTTCAAACCCTTTCTGAGCAGAATCCCTAAACCGGCATTTCCAGCCCAATGCCGTCATACGTACGAAACAGCAGTAAACTTCGTCTAAAACTCAGGAGAAACGTTTCCTTGAAACTGCTCGGCTGTGCGTTCGTTCACCTAAGAGAGTTGAATCTATGTTGAGATTCAGCGAGTCAGAAACACGTTTCTTCTAGGGGCTGCGTTGGGATATTCACGAGTGATTGGGACCATATGCTGTATAGAGAAATATCTGCTTCTAAAACCAAAACGGAGCTACCTAACTGAATGGTTGTCAATGTGTGCATTCAACTGACGGAGTTAAACTCACGTGTGGATTCAGCGGTTTGCAAACCCTTTCTGTGCAGAATCCCAAAACCGGCATTTCCAGCCCAATGCCGTCATACGTACGAAACAGCAGTAAACTTCGTATAAAACTCAGGAGAAACGTTTCCTTGAAACTGCTCGGCCGTACGTTCGTTCACCCAAGAGAGTTGAATCTATGTTGAGATTCAGCGAGTCAGAAACACGTTTCTTCTAAGAGCTGCGTTGGGATATTCACGAGTGATTGGGACCATATGCTGTATAGAGAAATATCTGCTTCTAAAACCAAAACGGAGCTACCTAACTGAATGGTTGTCAATGTGTGCATTCAACTGACGGAGTTAAACTCACGTATGGATTCAGCGGTTTGTAAACCCTTTCTGTGCAGAATCCCAAAACCGGCATTTCCAGCCCAATGCCGGCATACGTACGAAACAGCAGTAAACTTCGTCTAAAACTCAGGAGAAACGTTTCCTTGAAACTGCTCTGCTGTGCATTCGTTCACCTGAGAGAGTTGAATCTATGTTGAGATTCAGCGAGTCAGAAACATGTTTCTCTAGGAGCTGCGTTGGGATATTCCCGAGTGAATGGAACCATAGGCTGTATAGAGAAATATCTGCATCTAAAATCAAAACGGAGCTATCTAACTGAATGGTTGTCAATGTGTGCATTCAACTGACGGAGTTAAAGTCACGTGTGGATTCAGCGATTTGCAAACCCTTTCTGTGCAGAATGCCAAAACTGGCATTTCCAGTCCAATGCTGGCATACGTACGAAACAGCAGTAAACTTCGTCTAAATCTCAGGAGAAACGTTTCCTTGAAACTGCTCTGCTGTCGTTCATTCACCTAAGAGAGTTGAATGTATGTTGAGATTCAGCGAGTCAGAAACACGTTTCTTCTAGGAGCTGCGTTGGGATATTCCCGAGTGAATGGACCATAGGCTGTACAGAGAAATATCTGCTTCTAAAACCAAAACGGAGCTATCTAACTGAATGGTTGTCAATCGGTGCATTCATCTGACGGAGATAAACTCACGTGTTGATTCAGCGGTTTGCAAACCTTTTCTGTGCAGAATGCCAAAACCGGCATTTCCAGCCCAATGCCGTCATACGTACGAAACAGCAGTAAACTTCGTCTAAAACTCAGGAGAAACGTTTCCTTGAAACTGCTCGGCTGTGCGTTCGTTCACCTAAGAGAGTTGAATCTATGTTGAGATTCAGCGAGTCAGAAACACGTTTCTTCTAAGAGCTGCGTTGGGATATTCACGAGTGATTGGGACCATATGCTGTATAGAGAAATATCTGCTTCTAAAACCAAAACGGGGCTACCTAACTGAATGGTTGTCAATGTGTGCATTCAACTGACGGAGTTAAACTCACGTGTGGATTCAGCGGTTTGCAAACCCTTTCTGTGCAGAATCCCAAAACCGGCATTTCCAGCCCAATGCCGGCATACGTACGAAACAGCAGTAAACTTCGTCTAAAACTCAGGAGAAACGTTTCCTTGAAACTACTCTGCTGTGCGTTCATTCATCTGAGAGAGTTGAATCCATGTTGTGATTCAGCGAGTCAGAAACACGTTTCTCTAGGAGCTGCGTTGGGATATTCCCGAGTGAATGGGACCATAGGCTGTACAGAGAAATATCTGATTCTAAAACCAAAACGGAGCTATCTAACTGAATGGTTGTCAATGTGTGCATTCAACTGACGGAGTTAAACTCACGTATGGATTCAGCGGTTTGTAAACCCTTTCTGTGCAGAATCCCAAAACCGGCATGTCCAGCCCAATGCCGGCATACGTACGAAACAGCAGTAAACTTCGTCTAAAACTCAGGAGAAACGTTTCCTTGAAACTGCTCTGCTGTGCATTCGTTCACCTGAGAGAGTTGAATCTATGTTGAGATTCAGCGAGTCAGAAACATGTTTCTCTAGGAGCTGCGTTGGGATATTCCCGAGTGAATGGAACCGTAGGCTGTACAGAGAAATATCTGCATCTAAAATCAAAACGGAGCTATCTAACTGAATGGTTGTCAATGTGTGCATTCAACTGACGGAGTTAAACTCACGTGTGGATTCAGCGGTTTGCAAACCCTTTCTGTGCAGAATCCCAAAACTGGCATTTCCAGTCCAATGCTGGCATACGTACGAAACAGCAGTAAACTTCGTCTAAATCTCAGGAGAAACGTTTCCTTGAAACTGCTCTGCTGTGCGTTCATTCACCTAAGAGAGTTGAATGTATGTTGAGATTCAGCGAGTCAGAAACACGTTTCTTCTAGGAGCTGCGTTGGGATATTCCCGAGTGAATGGACCATAGGCTGTACAGAGAAATATCTGCTTCTAAAACCAAAACGGAGCTATCTAACTGAATGGTTGTCAATCGGTGCATTCAACTGACGGAGATAAACTCACGTGTTGATTCAGCGGTTTGCAAACCTTTTCTGTGCAGAATGCCAAAACCGGCATTTCCAGCCCAATGCCGTCATACGTACGAAACAGCAGTAAACTTCGTCTAAAACTCAGGAGAAACGTTTCCTTGAAACTGCTCGGCTGTGCGTTCGTTCACCTAAGAGAGTTGAATCTATGTTGAGATTCAGCGAGTCAGAAACAGGTTTCTTCTAGGAGCTGCGTTGTGATATTCCCGAGTGAATGGGACCATAGGCTGTACAGAGAAATATCTACTTCTAAAACCAAAACGGAGCCATCTAACTGACTGATTGTCAATGTGTGCATTCATCTGACAGAGGTAAACTCACTTGTGGATTCAGCGGTTTGCAAATCCTTTCTGTGCAGAATCGCAAAACCAGCATTTCCAGCCCAGTGCCATCATACATACGAAACAGCTGTAAACTTCGTCTAAAACTCAGGAGAAACGTTTCCTTGAAACTCCTCGGCTGTGCGTTCGTTCACCTAGGAGAGTTAAATCTATGTTGAGATTCAGCGAGTGAGAAACACGTTTCTCCAGGAGCTGCGTTGGGATATTCACGAGTGATTGGGACCATATGCTGTATAGAGAAATATCTGCTTCCAAAACCAAAACGGAGCTACCTAACTGAATGGTTGTCAATGTGTGCATTCAACTGACGGAGTTAAACTCACGTGTGGATTCAGCGGTTTGCAAACCCTTTCTGTGCAGAATCCCAAAACCGGCATTTCCAGCCCAATGCCGTCATACGTACGAAACAGCAGTAAACTTCGTCTAAAACTCAGGAGAAACGTTTCCTTGAAACTGCTCTGCTGTGCGTTCATTCACCTGAGAGAGTTGAATCTATGTTGAGATTCAGCGAGTCAGAAACACGTTTCTCCAGGAGCTGCGTTGGGATATTCCCGAGTGAATGGGACCATAGGCTGTACAGAGAAATATCTGATTCTAAAACCAAAATGGAGCTATCTAACTGAATGGTTGTCAATATGTGCGTTCAACTGACGGAGTTAAACTCACGTGTGGATTCAGCGGATTGCAAACACTTTCTGTGCAGAATCCCAAAACCGGCATTTCCAGCCCAGTGCCATCATACATACGAAACAGCAGTAAACTTCGTCTAAAACTCAGGAGAAACGTTTCCTTGAAACTCCTCGGCTGTGCGTTCGTTCACCTAAGAGAGGGGAATCTATGTTGAGATTCAGCGAGTCAGAAACACGTTTCTTCTAGGAGCTGCATTGGGATATTCCCGAGTGAATGGGACCACATGCTGTATAGAGATATATCTGCTTCTAAAACCAAAACGGAGCTATCTAACTGAATGGTTGTCAATGTGTGCATTCAACTGACGGAGTGACAGTCAGGTGTGGATACAGCGGTTTGCAAACCCTTTCTGTGCAGAATCCCAGAACCGGCATTTCCAGCCCAATGCCGGCATACGTACGAAACAGCAGTAAACGTCGCCTAAAACTCAGGAGAATCGTTTCCTTGAAACTGCTCTGCTGTGCGTTCATTCACCTGAGAGAGTTGAATCCATGTTGAGATTCAGCGAGTCAGAAACACGTTTCTCTAGGAGCTGCGTTGGGATATTCGCGAGTGAATGGGACCATAGGCTGTACAGAGAAATATCTGCTTCTAAAACCAAAGCGGAGCTATCTAACTGAATGGTTGTCAATGTGTGCATTCAACCGACCGAGTTACAGTCACGGGTGGATACAGCGGTTTGCAAACCCTTTCTGTGCAGAATCCCAGGACCGGTATTTCCAGCCCTATGCCGGCATACGTACGAAACAGCAGTAAACTTCGTCTAATACTCAGGAGAATTGTTTCCTTGAAACTGCTCTGCTGTGCGTTCATTCACCTAAGAGAGTTGAATCTATGTTGAGATTCAACGAGTCAGAAACACGTTTCTTCTAGGAGCTGCGTTGGGATATTCCCGAGTGAATGGGACCATAGGCTGTACAGAGAAATATCTGCTTCTAAAACCAAAACGGAGCTATTTAACTGAATGGTTGTCAATGTGTGCATTCAACTGACGGAGTTAAACTCACGTGTGGATTCAGCGGTTTGCAAACCCTTTCTGTGCAGAATCCCAAAACCGGCATTTCCAGCCCAATGACGGCATACGTATGAAACAGTAGTAATCTTCGTCTAAAACTCAGGAGAAACGTTTCCTTGAAACTGCTCCGCTGTGCGTTCATTCACCTGAGAGAGTTGAATCTATGTTGAGATTCAGCGAGTCAGAAACACGTTTCTCCAGGAGCAGCGTTGGGATATTCCCGAGGGAATGGGACCATAGGCTGTACAGAGAAAAATCTGCTTCTAAAACCAAAACGGAGCTATCTAACTGAATGGTTGTCAATGTGAGCATTCAACTGATGGAGTTAAACTCACGTGTGGATTCAGCGGTTTGCAAAGCCTTTCTGTGCAGAATCCCAAAACCGGCATTTCCAGCCCAATGACGGCATACGTATGAAACAGCAGTAATCTTCGTCTAAAACTCAGGAGAAACGTTTCCTTGAAACTGCTCTGCTGTGCGTTCATTCACCTGAGAGAGTTGAATCTATGTTGAGATTCAGCGAGTCAGAAACACGTTTCTCCAGGAGCTGCATTGGGATATTCCCGTGTGAATGGGACAATAGGCTGTACAGAGAAATACCTGCTTCTAAAACCAAAACGGAGCTATCTAACTGAATGGTTGTCAATATGTGCGTTCAACTGGCGGAGTTAAACTCACGTGTGGATTCAGCGGATTGCAAACACTTTCTGTGCAGAATCCCAAAACCGGCATTTCCAGTCCAGTGCCATCATACATACGAAACAGCAGTAAACTTCGTCTAAAACTCAGGAGAAACGTTTCCTTGAAACTCCTCGGCTGTGCGTTCGTTCACCTAAGAGAGTGGAATCTATGTTGAGATTCAGCGAGTCAGAAACACGTTTCTTCTAGGAGCTGCGTTGGGATATTCCCGAGTGAATGGGACCACATGCTGTATAGAGAAATATCTACTTCTAAAACCAAAACGGAGCTATCTAACTGAATGGTTGTCAATGTGTGCATTCAACTGACGGAGTTAAACTCACGTGTGGATTCAGCGGTTTGCAAAACCTTTCTGTGCAGAATCCCAAAACCGGCATTTCCAGCCCAATGCCGGTGTACGTACGAAACAGCAGGAAACTTCGTCTAATACTCAGGAGAAACGTTTCCTTGAAACTGCTCTGCTGTGCGTTCATTCACCTGAGAGAGTTGAATCTATGTTGAGATTCAGCGAGTCAGAAACACGTTTCTCTAGGAGCTGCGTTGGGATATTCCCGAGTGAATGGGACCATAGGCTGTACAGAGAAATATCTGCTTCTAAAACCAAAACGGAGTTATCTAACTGAATGGTTGTCAATATGTGCGTTCAACTGACGGAGTTAAACTCACGTGTGGATTCAGCGGTTTGCAAACCCTTTCTGTGCAGAATCCCAAAAGCGGCATTTGCAGCCCAATGCCGGCATACGTACGAAACAGCAGTAAACTTCGTCTAAAACCCAGGTGAAACGTTTCCTTGAAACTGCTCGGCTGTGCGCTCGTTCACCTAAGAGAGTTGAATCTATCTTGAGATTCAGCGAGTCAGAAAAACGTTTCTTCTAGGAGCTGCGTTGTGATATTCCCGAGTGAATGGGACCACAGGCTGTACAGAGAAATATCTGCTTCTAAAACCAAATCGGAGCTATCTAACTGAATGGTTGTCAATGTGTGCATTCAACTGACGGAGTGACAGTCAGGTGTTGATACAGCGGTTTGCAAACCCTTTCTGTGCAGAATCCCAGAACCGGCATTTCCAGCCCAATGCCGGCATACGTACGAAACAGCAGTAAACGTCGCCTAAAACTCAGGAGAATCGTTTCCTTGAAACTGCTCTGCTGTGAGTTCATTCACCTGAGAGAGTTGAATCCATGTTGAGATTCAGCGCGTCAGAAACACGGTTCTCTAGGAGCTGCGTTGGGATATTCGCGAGTGAATGGGACCATAGGCTGTACAGAGAAATATCTGCTTCTAAAACCAAAACGGAGCTATCTAACTGAATGGTTGTCAATGTGTGCATTCAACTGACGGAGTTACAGTCACGTGTGGATTCAGCGGTTTGCAAACCCTTTCTGTGCAGAATCCCAGGACCGGCATTTCCAGCCCTATGCCGGCATACGTACGAAACAGCAGTAAACTTCGTCTTAAACTCAGGAGAATTGTTTCCTTGAAACTGCTCTGCTGTGCGTTCATTCACCTAAGAGAGTTGAATCTATGTTGAGATTCAACGAGTCAGAAACACGTTTCTTCTAGGAGCTGCGTTGGGATATTCCCGAGTGAATGGGACCATAGGCTGTACAGAGAAATATCTGCCTCCAAAACCAAAACGGAGCTATCTAACTGAATGGTTGTCAATGTGTGCATTCAACTGACGGAATTAAACTCACGTGTGGATTCAGCGGTTTGCAAACCCTTTCTGTGCAGAATCCCAAAACCGGCATTTCCAGCCCAATGCCATCATACGTACGAAACAGCAGTAAACTTCGTCTAAAACTCAGGAGAAACGTTTCCTTGAAACTGCTCGGCTGTGCGTTCGTTCACCTAAGAGTGTTGAATCTATGTTGAGATTCAGCGAGTCAGAAACACGTTTCTCCAGGAGCAGCGTTGGGATAATCCCGAGTGAATGGGACCATAGGCTGTACAGAGAAATATCTGCTTCTAAAACCAAAACGGAGCTACCTAACTGAATGGTTGTCAATGTGTGCATTCAACTGACGGAGTTAAACTCACGTGTGGATTCAGCGGTTTGCAAACCCTTTCTGTGCAGAATCCCAAAACCGGCATTTCCAGCCCAATGACGGCATACGTATGAAACAGCAGTAATCTTCGTCTAAAACTCAGGAGAAACGTTACCTTGAAACTGCTCTGCTGTTCATTCATTCACCTGAGAGAGTTGAATCTATGTTGAGATTCAGCGAGTCAGAAACACGTTTCTCCAGGAGCTGCGTTGGGATATTCCCGAGTGAATGGGACCATAGGCTGTACAGAGAAATATCTGCTTCTAAAACCAAAACGGAGCTGTCTAACTGAATGGTTGTCAATATGTGCGTTCAACTGACGGAGTTAAACTAACGTGTGGATTCAGCCGATTGCAAACACTTTCTGTGCAGAATCCCAAAACCGGCATTTCCAGCCCAGTGCCATCATACATACGAAACAGCAGTAAACTTCGTCTAAAACTCAGGAGAAACGTTTCCTTGAAACTCCTCGGCTGTGCGTTCGTTCACCTAAGAGAGTGGAATCTATGTTGATATTCAGCGAGTCAGAAACACGTTTCTTCTAGGAGCTGCGTTGGGATATTCCCGAGTGAATGGGACCACATGCTGTATAGAGAAATATCTGCTTCTAAAACCAAAACGGAGCTATCTAACTGAATGGTTGTCAATGTGTGCATTCATCTGACGGAGTGACAGTCAGGTGTGGATACAGCGGTTTGCAAACCCTTTCTGTGCAGAATCCCAGAACCGGCATTTCCAGCCCAATGCCGGCATACGTACGAAACAGCAGTAAACGTCGCCTAAAACTCAGGAGAATCGTTTCCTTGAAACTGCTCTGCTGTGAGTTCATTCACCTGAGAGAGTTGAATCCATGTTGAGATTCAGCGCGTCAGAAACACGGTTCTCTAGGAGCTGCGTTGGGATATTCGCGAGTGAATGGGACCATAGGCTGTACAGAGAAATATCTGCTTCTAAAACCAAAACGGAGCTATCTAACTGAATGGTTGTCAATGTGTGCATTCAACTGACGGAGTTACAGTCACGTGTGGATTCAGCGGTTTGCAAACCCTTTCTGTGCAGAATCCCAGGACCGGCATTTCCAGCCCTATGCCGGCATACGTACGAAACAGCAGTAAACTTCGTCTAAAACTCAGGAGAATTGTTTCCTTGAAACTGCTCTGCTGTGCGTTCATTCACCTAAGAGAGTTGAATCTATGTTGAGATTCAACGAGTCAGAAACACGTTTCTTCTAGGAGCTGCGTTGGGATATTCCCGAGTGAATGGGACCATAGGCTGCACAGAGAAATATCTGCTTCCAAAACCAAAACGGAGCTATCTAACTGAATGGTTGTCAATGTGTGCATTCAACTGACGGAATTAAACTCACGTGTGGATTCAGCGGTTTGCAAACCCTTTCTGTGCAGAATCCCAAAACCGGCATTTCCAGCCCAATGCCATCATACGTACGAAACAGCAGTAAACTTCGTCTAAAACTCAGGAGAAACGTTTCCTTGAAACTGCTCGGCTGTGCATTCGTTCACCTAAGAGTGTTGAATCTATGTTGAGATTCAGCGAGTCAGAAACACGTTTCTCCAGGAGCAGCGTTGGGATATTCCCGAGTGAATGGGACCATAGGCTGTACAGAGAAATATCTGCTTCTAAAACCAAAACGGAGCTACCTAACTGAATGGTTGTCAATGTGTGCATTCAACTGACGGAGTTAAACTCACGTGTGGATTCAGCGGTTTGCAAACCCTTTCTGTGCAGAATCCCAAAACCGGCATTTCCAGCCCAATGACGGCATACGTATGAAACAGCAGTAATCTTCGTCTAAAACTCAGGAGAAACGTTACCTTGAAACTGCTCTGCTGTGCATTCATTCACCTGAGAGAGTTGGATCTATGTTGAGATTCAGCGAGTCAGAAACACGTTTCTCCAGGAGCTGCGTTGGGATATTCCCGAGTGAATGGGACCATAGGCTGTACAGAGAAATATCTGCTTCTAAAACCAAAACGGAGCTATCTAACTGAATGGTTGTCAATATGTGCGTTCAACTGACGGAGTTAAACTAACGTGTGGATTCAGAGGATTGCAAACACTTTCTGTGCAGAATCCCAAAACCGGCATTTCCAGCCCAGTGCCATCATACATACGAAACAGCAGTAAACTTCGTCTAAAACTCAGGAGAAACGTTTCCTTGAAACTCCTCGGCTGTGCGTTCGTTCACCTAAGAGAGTGGAATCTATGTTGATATTCAGCGAGTCAGAAACACGTTTCTTCTAGGAGCTGCGTTGGGATATTCCCGAGTGAATGGGACCACATGCTGTATAGAGAAATATCTGCTTCTAAAACCAAAACGGAGCTATCTAACTGAAAGGTTGTCAATGTGTGCATTCAACTGACGGAGTGACAGTCAGGTGTGGATACAGCGGTTTGCAAACCCTTTCTGTGCAGAATCCCAGAACCGGCATTTCCAGCCCAATGCCGGCATACGTACGAAACAGCAGTAAACGTCGCCTAAAACTCAGGAGAATCGTTTCCTTGAAACTGCTCTGCTGTGCGTTCATTCACCTGAGACAGTTGAATCCATGTTGAGATTCAGCGAGTCAGAAACACGTTTCTCTAGGAGCTGCGTTGGGATATTCGCGAGTGAATGGGACCATAGGCTGTACAGAGAAATATCTGCTTCTAAAACCAAAGCGGAGCTATCTAACTGAATGGTTGTCAATGTGTGCATTCAACCGACCGAGTTACAGTCACGTGTGGATACAGCGGTTTGCAAACCCTTTCTGTGCAGAATCCCAGGACCGGCATTTCCAGCCCTATGCCGGCATACGTACGAAACAGCAGTAAACTTCGTCTAAAACTCAGGAGAATTGTTTCCTTGAAACTGCTCTGCTGTGCGTTCATTCACGTAAGAGAGTTGAATCTATGTTGAGATTCAACGAGTCAGAAACACGTTTCTTCTAGGAGCTGCGTTGGGATATTCCCGAGTGAATGGGACCATAGGCTGTACAGAGAAATATCTGCTTCCAAAACCAAAACGGAGCTACCTAACTGAATGGTTGTCAATGTGTGCATTCAACTGACGGAGTTAAACTCACGTGTGGATTCAGCGGTTTGCAAACCCTTTCTGTGCAGAATCCCAAAACCGGCATTTCCAGCCCAATGACGGCATACGTATGAAACAGCAGTAATCTTCGTCTAAAACTCAGGAGAAACGTTACCTTGAAACTGCTCTGCTGTGCATTCATTCACCTGAGAGAGTTGAATCTATGTTGAGATTCAGCGAGTCAGAAACACGTTTCTCCAGGAGCTGCGTTGGGATATTCCCGAGTGAATGGGACCATAGGCTGTACAGAGAAATATCTGCTTCTAAAACCAAAACGGAGCTATCTAACTTAATGGTTGTCAATATGTGCGTTCAACTGACGGAGGTAAACTCACGTGTGGATTCAGCGGATTGCAAACACTTTCTGTGCAGAATCCCAAAACCGGCATTTCCAGCCCAGTGCCATCATACATACGAAACAGCAGTAAACTTCGTCTAAAACTCAGGAGAAACGTTTCCTTGAAATTCCTCGGCTGTGCGTTCGTTCACCTAAGAGAGTGGAACTATGTTGAGATTCAGCGAGTCAGAAACACGTTTCTTCTAGGAGCTGCGTTGGGATATTCCCGAGTGAATGGGACCACATGCTGTATAGAGATATATCTGCTTCTAAAACCAAAACGGAGCTATCTAACTGAATGTTTGTCAATGTGTGCATTCAACTGACGGAGTGACAGTCAGGTGTGGATACAGCGGTTTGCAAACCCTTTCTGTGCAGAATCCCAGAACCGGCATTTCCAGCCCAATGCCGGCATACGTACGAAACAGCAGTAAACGTCGCCTAAAACTCAGGAGAATCGTTTCCTTGAAACTGCTCTCCTGTGCGTTCATTCACCTGAGAGAGTTGAATCCATGTTGAGATTCAGCGAGTCAGAAACACGTTTCTTCTAGGAGCTGCGTTGGGATATTCCCGAGTGAATGGGACCATAGGCTGTACAGAGAAATATTTGCTTCTAAAACCAAAACGGAGCTATTTAACTGAATGGTTGTCAATGTGTGCATTCAAGTGACGGAGTTAAACTCACGTGTGGATTCAGCGGTTTGCAAACCCTTTCTGTGCAGAATCCCAAAACCGGCATTTCCAGCCCAATGCCGTCATACGTACGAAACAGCAGTAAACTTCGTCTAAAACTCAGGAGAAACGTTTCCTTGAAACTGCTCTGCTGTGAGTTCATTCACCTGAGAGAGTTGAATCTATGTTGAGATTCAGCGAGTCAGAAACACGTTTCTCCAGGAGCAGCGTTGGGATATTCCCGAGGGAATGGGACCATAGGCTGTACAGAGAAATATCTGCTTCTAAAACCAAAACGGAGCTATCTAACTGAATGGTTGTCAATGTGAGCATTCAACTGATGGAGTTAAACTCACGTGTGGATTCAGCGGTTTGCAAAGCCTTTCTGTGCAGAATCCCAAAACCGGCATTTCCAGCCCAATGACGGCATACGTATGAAACAGCAGTAATCTTCGTCTAAAACTCAGGAGAAACGTTTCCTTGAAACTGCTCTGCTGTGCGTTCATTCACCTGAGAGAGTTGAATCTATGTTGAGATTCAGCGAGTCAGAAACACGTTTCTCCAGGAGCTGCGTTGGGATATTCCCGAGTGAATGGGACAATAGGCTGTACAGAGAAATACCTGCTTCTAAAACCAAAACGGAGCTATCTAACTGAATGGTTGTCAATATGTGCGTTCAACTGGCGGAGTTAAACTCACGTGTGGATTCAGCGGATTGCAAACACTTTCTGTGCAGAATCCCAAAACATGCATTTCCAGTCCAGTGCCATCATACATACGAAACAGCAGTAAACTTCGTCTAAAACTCAGGAGAAACGTTTCCTTGAAACTCCTCGGCTGTGCGTTCGTTCACCTAAGAGAGTGGAATCTATGCTGAGATTCAGCGAGTCAGAAACACGTTTCTTCTAGGAGCTGCGTTGGGATTTTCCCGAGTGAATGGGACCACATGCTGTATAGAGAAATATCTGCTTCTAAAACCAAAACGGAGCTATCTAACTGAATGGTTGTCAATGTGTGCATTCAACTGACGGAGTTAAACTCACGTGTGGAATCAGCGGTTTGCAAAACCTTTCTGTGCAGAATCCCAAAAACGGCATTTCCAGCCCAATGCCGGTGTACGTACGAAACAGCAGGAAACTTCGTCTAAAACTCAGGAGAAACGTTTCCTTGAAACTGCTCTGCTGGGCGTTCATTCACCTGAGAGAGTTGAATCTATGTTGAGATTCAGCGATGCAGAAACACGTTTCTCTAGGAGCTGCGTTGGGATATTCCCGAGTGAATGGGACCATAGGCTGTACAGAGAAATATCGGCTTCTAAAACCAAAACGGAGCTATCTAACTGAATGGTTGTCAATATGTGCGTTCAACTGACGGAGTTAAACTCACGTGTGGATTCAGCGGTTTGCAAACCCTTTCTGTGCAGAATCCCAAAACCGGCATTTCCAACCCAATGCCATCATACGTACGAAACAGCAGTAAACTTCGTCTAAAACTCAGGAGAAACGTTTCCTTGAAACTGCTCGGCTGTGCGTTCGTTCACCTAAGAGTGTTGAATCTATGTTGAGATTCAGCGAGTCAGAAACACGTTTCTCCAGGAGCAGCGTTGGGATATTCCCGAGTGAATGGGACCATAGGCTGTACAGAGAAATATCTGCTTCTAAAACCAAAGCGGAGCTATCTAACTGAATGGTTGTCAATGTGTGCATTCAACCGACCGAGTTACAGTCACGTGTGGATACAGCGGTTTGCAAACCCTTTCTGTGCAGAATCCCAGGACCGGCATTTCCAGCCCTATGCCGGCATACGTACGAAACAGCAGTAAACTTCGTCTAAAACTCAGGAGAATTGTTTCCTTGAAACTGCTCTGCTGTGCGTTCATTCACCTAAGAGAGTTGAATCTATGTTGAGATTCAACGAGTCAGAAACACGTTTCTTCTAGGAGCTGCGTTGGGATATTCCCGAGTGAATGGGACCATAGGCTGCACAGAGAAATATCTGCTTCCAAAACCAAAACGGAGCTATCTAACTGAATGGTTGTCAATGTGTGCATTCAACTGACGGAATTAAACTCACGTGTGGATTCAGCGGTTTGCAAACCCTTTCTGTGCAGAATCCCAAAACCGGCATTTCCAGCCCAATGCCATCATACGTACGAAACAGCAGTAAACTTCGTCTAAAACTCAGGAGAAACGTTTCCTTGAAACTGCTCGGCTGTGCGTTCGTTCACCTAAGAGTGTTGAATCTATGTTGAGATTCAGCGAGTCAGAAACACGTTTCTCCAGGAGCAGCCTTGGGATATTCCCGAGTGAATGGGACCATAGGCTGTACAGAGAAATATCTGCTTCTAAAACCAAAACGGAGCTACCTAACTGAATGGTTGTCAATGTGTGAATTCAACTGACGGAGTTAAACTCATGTGTGGATTCAGCGGTTTGCAAACCCTTTCTGTGCAGAATCCCAAAACCGGCATTTCCAGCCCAATGACGGCATACGTATGAAACAGCAGTAATCTTCGTCTAAAACTCAGGAGAAACGTTACCTTGAAACTGCTCTGCTGTGCATTCATTCACCTGAGAGAGTTGGATCTATGTTGAGATTCAGCGAGTCAGAAACACGTTTCTCCAGGAGCTGCGTTGGGATATTCCCGAGTGAATGGGACCATAGGCTGTACAGAGAAATATCTGCTTCTAAAACCAAAACGGAGCTACCTAACTGAATGGTTGTCAATATGTGCGTTCAACTGACGGAGTTAAACTAACGTGTGGATTCAGAGGATTGCAAACACTTTCTGTGCAGAATCCCAAAACCGGCATTTCCAGCCCAGTGCCATCATACATACGAAACAGCAGTAAACTTCGTCTAAAACTCAGGAGAAACGTTTCCTTGAAACTCCTCGGCTGTGCGTTCGTTCACCTAAGAGAGTGGAATCTATGTTGATATTCAGCGAGTCAGAAACACGTTTCTTCTAGGAGCTGCGTTGGGATATTCCCGAGTGAATGGGACCACATGCTGTATAGAGAAATATCTGCTTCTAAAACCAAAACGGAGCTATCTAACTGAATGGTTGTCAATGTGTGCATTCAACTGACGGAGTGACAGTCAGGTGTGGATACAGCGGTTTGCAAACCCTTTCTGTGCAGAATCCCAGAACCGGCATTTCCATCCCAATGCCGGCATACGTACGAAACAGCAGCAAACGTCGCCTAAAATTCAGGAGAATCGTTTCCTTGAAACTGCTCTGCTGTGCGTTCATTCACCTGAGACAGTTGAATCCATGTTGAGATTCAGCGAGTCAGAAACACGTTTCTCTAGGAGCTGCGTTGGGATATTCGCGAGTGAATGGGACCATAGGCTGTACAGAGAAATATCTGCTTCTAAAACCAAAGCGGAGCTATCTAACTGAATGGTTGTCATTGTGTGCATTCAACCGACCGAGTTACAGTCACGTGTGGATACAGCGGTTTGCAAACCCTTTCTGTGCAGAATCCCAGGACCGGCATTTCCAGCCCTATGCCGGCATACGTACGAAACAGCAGTAAACTTCGTCTAAAACTCAGGAGAATTGTTTCCTTGAAACTGCTCTGCTGTGCGTTCATTCACCTAAGAGAGTTGAATCTATGTTGAGATTCAACGAGTCAGAAACACGTTTCTTCTAGGAGCTGCGTTGGGATATTCCCGAGTGAATGGGACCATAGGCTGCACAGAGAAATATCTGTTTCTAAAACCAAAACGGAGCTATCTAACTGAATGGTTGTCAATGTGTGCATTCAACTGACGGAATTAAACTCACGTGTGGATTCAGCGGTTTGCAAACCCTTTCTGTGCAGAATCCCAAAACCGGCATTTCCAGCCCAATGCCATCATACGTACGAAACAGCAGTAAACTTCGTCTAAAACTCAGGAGAAACGTTTCCTTGAAACTGCTCGGCTGTGCGTTCGTTCACCTAAGAGTGTTGAATCTATGTTGAGATTCAGCGAGTCAGAAACACGTTTCTCCAGGAGCAGCGTTGGGATATTCCCGAGTGAATGGGACCATAGGCTGTACAGAGAAATATCTGCTTCTAAAACCAAAACGGAGCTACCTAACTGAATGGTTGTCAATGTGTGAATTCAACTGACGGAGTTAAACTCACGTGTGGATTCAGCGCTTTGCAAACCCTTTCTGTGCAGAATCCCAAAACCGGCATTTCCAGCCCAATGACGGCATACGTATGAAACAGCAGTAATCTTCGTCTAAAACTCAGGAGAAACGTTACCTTGAAACTGCTCTGCTGTTCATTCATTCACCTGAGAGAGGTGAATCTATGTTGAGATTCAGCGAGTCAGAAACACGTTTCTCCAGGAGCTGCGTTGGGATATTCCCGAGTGAATGGGACCATAGGCTGTACAGAGAAATATCTGCTTCTAAAACCAAAACGGAGCTATCTAACTGAATGGTTGTCAATATGTGCGTTCAACTGACGGAGTTAAACTAACGTGTGGATTCAGCCGATTGGAAACACTTTCTGTGCAGAATCCCAAAACCGGCATTTCCAGCCCAGTGCCATCATACATACGAAACAGCAGTAAACTTCGTCTAAAACTCAGGAGAAACGTTTCCTTGAAACTCCTCGGCTGTGCGTTCGTTCACCTAAGAGAGTGGAATCTATGTTGATATTCAGCGAGTCAGAAACACGTTTCTTCTAGGAGCTGCGTTGGGATATTCCCGAGTGAATGGGACCACATGCTGTATAGAGAAATATCTGCTTCTAAAACCAAAACGGAGCTATCTAACTGAATGGTTGTCAATGTGTGCATTCAACTGACGGAGTGACAGTCAGGTGTGGATACAGCGGTTTGCAAACCCTTTCTGTGCAGAATCCCAGAACCGGCATTTCCAGCCCAATGCCGGCATACGTACGAAACAGCAGCAAACGTCGCCTAAAATTCAGGAGAATCGTTTCCTTGAAACTGCTCTGCTGTGCGTTCATTCACCTGAGACAGTTGAATCCATGTTGAGATTCAGCGAGTCAGAAACACGTTTCTCAAGGAGCTGCGTTGGGATATTCGCGAGTGAATGGGACCATAGGCTGTACAGAGAAATATCTGCTTCTAAAACCAAAGCGGAGCTATCTAACTGAATGGTTGTCAATGTGTGCATTCAACCGACCGAGTTACAGTCACGTGTGGATACAGCGGTTTGCAAACCCTTTCTGTGCAGAATCCCAGGACCGGCATTTCCAGCCCTATGCCGGCATACGTACGAAACAGCAGTAAACTTCGTCTAAAACTCAGGAGAATTGTTTCCTTGAAACTGCTCTGCTGTGCGTTCATTCACCTAAGAGAGTTGAATCTATGTTGAGATTCAACGAGTCAGAAACACGTTTCTTCTAGGAGCTGCGTTGGGATATTCCCGAGTGAATGGGACCATAGGCTGCACAGAGAAATATCTGCTTCCAAAACCAAAACGGAGCTATCTAACTGAATGGTTGTCAATGTGTGCATTCAACTGACGGAATTAAACTCACGTGTGGATTCAGCGGTTTGCAAACCCTTTCTGTGCAGAATCCCAAAACCGGCATTTCCAGCCCAATGCCATCATACGTACGAAACAGCAGTAAACTTCGTCTAAAACTCAGGAGAAACGTTTCCTTGAAACTGCTCGGCTGTGCGTTCGTTCACCTAAGAGTGTTGAATCTATGTTGAGATTCAGCGAGTCAGAAACACGTTTCTCCAGGAGCAGCGTTGGGATATTCCCGAGTGAATGGGACCATAGGCTGTACAGAGAAATATCTGCTTCTAAAACCAAAACGGAGCTACCTAACTGAATGGTTGTCAATGTGTGCATTCAACTGACGGAGTTAAACTCACGTGTGGATTCAGCGGTTTGCAAACCCTTTCTGTGCAGAATCCCAAAACCGGCATTTCCAGCCCAATGACGGCATACGTATGAAACAGCAGTAATCTTCGTCTAAAACTCAGGAGAAACGTTACCTTGAAACTGCTCTGCTGTGCATTCATTCACCTGAGAGAGTTGGATCTATGTTGAGATTCAGCGAGTCAGAAACACGTTTCTCCAGGAGCTGCGTTGGGATATTCCCGAGTGAATGGGACCATAGGCTGTACAGAGAAATATCTGCTTCTAAAACCAAAACGGAGCTATCTAACTGAATGGTTGTCAATATGTGCGTTCAACTGACGGAGTTAAACTAACGTGTGGATTCAGAGGATTGCAAACACTTTCTGTGCAGAATCCCAAAACCGGCATTTCCAGCCCAGTGCCATCATACATACGAAACAGCAGTAAACTTCGTCTAAAACTCAGGAGAAACGTTTCCTTGAAACTCCTCGGCTGTGCGTTCGTTCACCTAAGAGAGTGGAATCTATGTTGATATTCAGCGAGTCAGAAACACGTTTCTTCTAGGAGCTGCGTTGGGATATTCCCGAGTGAATGGGACCACATGCTGTATAGAGAAATATCTGCTTCTAAAACCAAAACGGAGCTATCTAACTGAAAGGTTGTCAATGTGTGCATTCAACTGACGGAGTGACAGTCAGGTGTGGATACAGCGGTTTGCAAACCCTTTCTGTGCAGAATCCCAGAACCGGCATTTCCAGCCCAATGCCGGCATACGTACGAAACAGCAGTAAACGTCGCCTAAAACTCAGGAGAATCGTTTCCTTGAAACTGCTCTGCTGTGCGTTCATTCACGTAAGAGAGTTGAATCTATGTTGAGATTCAACGAGTCAGAAACACGTTTCTTCTAGGAGCTGCGTTGGGATATTCCCGAGTGAATGGGACCATAGGCTGTACAGAGAAATATCTGCTTCCAAAACCAAAACGGAGCTACCTAACTGAATGGTTGTCAATGTGTGCATTCAACTGACGGAGTTAAACTCACGTGTGGATTCAGCGGTTTGCAAACCCTTTCTGTGCAGAATCCCAAAACCGGCATTTCCAGCCCAATGACGGCATACGTACGAAACAGCAGTAAACTTCGTCTAAAACTCAGGAGAAACGTTTCCTTGAAACTTCTCGGCTGTGCGTTCGTTCACCTAAGGGAGTTGAATCTATGTTGAGATTCAGCGAGTCAGAAACACGTTTCTTCTAGGAGCTGCGTTGGGTTATTCACGAGTGATTGGGACCATATGCTGTACAGAGAAATATCTGCTTCTAAAACCAAAACGGAGCTACCTAACTGAATGGTTGCCAATGTGTGCATTCAACTGACGGAGTTAAACTCACGTGTGGATTCAGCGGTTTGCAAACCCTTTCTGTGCAGAATCCAAAAACCGGCATTTACAGCCCAATGCCGTCATACGTACGAAACAGCTGTAAACTTCGTCTAAAACTCAGGAGAAACGTTTCCTTGAAACTGCTCGGCTGTGCGTTCGTTCACCTAAGAGAGTTGAATCTATGTTGAGATTCAGCGAGTCAGAAACACGTTTCTTCTAGGAGCTGCGTTGGGATATTCCCGAGTGAATGGGACCACATGCTGTATAGAGAAATATCTGCTTCTAAAACCAAAACGGAGCTATCTAACTGAATGGTTGTCTATGTGTGCATTCAACTGACGGAGTGACAGTCAGGTGTGGATACAGCGGTTTGCAAACCCTTTCTGTGCAGAATCCCTGAACCGGCATTTCCAGCCCAATGCCGGCATACGTACGAAACAGCAGTAAACGTCGCCTAAAACAGAGGAGAATCGTTTCCTTGAAACTGCTCTGCTGTGCGTTCATTCACCTGAGAGAGTTGAATCCATGTTGAGATTCAGCGAGTCAGAAACACGTTTCTCTAGGAGCTGCGTTGGGATATTCGCGAGTGAATGGGACCATAGGCTGTACAGAGAAATATCTGCTTCTAAAACCAAAACGGAGCTATCTAACTGAATGGTTGTCAATGTGTGCATTCAACCGACGGAGTTACAGTCACGTGTGGATACAGCGGTTTGCAAACCCTTTCTGCGCAGAATCCCAGGACCGGCATTTCCAGCCCTATGCCGGCATACGTACGAAACAGCAGTAAACTTCGTCTAAAACTCAGGAGAATTGTTTCCTTGAAACTGCTCTGCTGTGCGTTCATTCACCTAAGAGAGTTGAATCTATGTTGAGATTCAACGAGTCAGAAACACGTTTCTTCTAGGAGCTGCGTTGGGATATTCCCGAGTGAATGGGACCATAGGCTGTACAGAGAAATATCTGCTTCTAAAACCAAAACGGAGCTATGTAACTGAATTGTTGTCAATGTGTGCATTCAACTGACGGAGTTAAACTCACGTGTGGATTCAGCGCTTTGCAAACCCTTTCTGTGTAGAATCCCAAAACCGGCATTTCCAGCTCAATGCCGTCATACGTACGAAACAGCAGTAAACTTCGTCTAAAACTCAGGAGAAACGTTTCCTTGAAACTGCTCGGCTGTGCGTTCGTTCACCTAAGAGAGTTGAATCTATGTTGAGATTCAGCGAGTCAGAAACACGTTTCTTCTAGGAGCTGCGTTGGGATATTCACGAGTGATTGGGACCATATGCTGTACAGAGAAATATCTGCTTCTAAAACCACAACGGAGCTACCTAACTGAATGGTTGTCAATGTGTGCATTCAACTGACGGAGTTAAACTCACGTGTGGATTCAGCGGTTTGCAAACCCTTTCTGTGCAGAATCCCAAAACCGGCATTTCCAGCCCAATGCCGTCATACGTAAGAAACAGCTGTAAACTTCGTCTAAAACTCAGGAGAAACGTTTCCTTGAAACTGCTCGGCTGTGCGTTCGTTCACCTAAGAGTGTTGAATCTATGTTGAGATTCAGCGAGTCAGAAACACGTTTCTCCAGGAGCAGCGTTGGGATATTCCCGAGTGAATGGGACCATAGGCTGTACAGAGAAATATCTGCTTCTAAAACCAAAACGGAGCTACCTAACTGAATGGTTGTCAATGTGTGCATTCAACTGACGGAGTTAAACTCACGTGTGGATTCAGCGGTTTGCAAACCCTTTCTGTGCAGAATCCCAAAACCGGCATTTCCAGCCCAATGATGGCATACGTATGAAACAGCAGTAATCTTCGTCTAAAACTCAGGAGAAACGTTACCTTGAAACTGCTCTGCTGTGCATTCATTCACCTGAGAGAGTTGAATCTATGTTGAGATTCAGCGAGTCAGAAACACGTTTCTCCAGGAGCTGCGTTGGGATATTCCCGAGTGAATGGGTCCATAGGCTGTACAGAGAAATATCTGCTTCTAAAACCAAAACGGAGCTATCTAACTGAATGGTTGTCAATATGTGCGTTCAACTGATGGAGTTAAACTAACGTGTGGATTCAGCCGATTGCAAACACTTTCTGTGCAGAATCCCAAAACCGGCATTTCCAGCCCAGTGCCATCATACATACGAAACAGCAGTAAACTTCGTCTAAAACTCAGGAGAAACGTTTCATTGAAACTCCTCGGCTGTGCGTTCGTTCACCTAAGAGAGTGGAATCTATGTTGATATTCAGCGAGTCAGAAACACGTTTCTTCTAGGAGCTGCGTTGGGATATTCCCGAGTGAATGGGACCACATGCTGTATAGAGAAATATCTGCTTCTAAAACCAAAACGGAGCTATCTAACTGAATGGTTGTCAATGTGTGCATTCAACTGACGGAGTGACAGTCAGGTGTGGATACAGCGGTTTGCAAACCCTTTCTGTGCAGAATCCCAGAACCGGCGTTTCCAGCCCAATGCCGGCATACGTACGAAACAGCAGTAAACGTCGCCTAAAATTCAGGAGAATCGTTTCCTTGAAACTGCTCTGCTGTGCGTTCATTCACCTGAGACAGTTGAATCCATGTTGAGATTCAGCGAGTCAGAAACACGTTTCTCTAGGAGTTGCGTTGGGATATTCGCGAGTGAATGGGACCATAGGCTGTACAGAGAAATATCTGCTTCTAAAACCAAAGCGGAGCTATCTAACTGAATGGTTGTCAATGTGCGCATTCAACCGACCGAGTTACAGTCACGTGTGGATTCAGCGGTTTGCAAACCCTTTCTGTGCAGAATCCCAAAACCGGCATTTCCAGCCCAATGACGGCATACGTATGAAACAGCAGTAATCTTCGTCTAAAACTCAGGAGATACGTTACCTTGAAACTGCTCTGCTGTGCATTCATTCACCTGAGAGAGTTGAATCTATGTTGAGATTCAGCGAGTCAGAAACACGTTTCTCCAGGAGCTGCGTTGGGATATTCCCGAGTGAATGGGACCATAGGCTGTACAGAGAAATATCTGCTTCTAAAACCAAAACGGAGCTATCTAACTGAATGGTTGTCTATGTGTGCATTCAACTGACGGAGTGACAGTCAGGTGTGGATACAGCGGTTTGCAAACCCTTTCTGTGCAGAATCCCTGAACCGGCATTTCCAGCCCAATGCCGGCATACGTACGAAACAGCAGTAAACGTCGCCTAAAACAGAGGAGAATCGTTTCCTTGAAACTGCTCTGCTGTGCGTTCATTCACCTGAGAGAGTTGAATCCATGTTGAGATTCAGCGAGTCAGAAACACGTTTCTCTAGGAGCTGCGTTGGGATATTCGCGAGTGAATGGGACCATAGGCTGTACAGAGAAATATCTGCTTCTAAAACCAAAACGGAGCTATCTAACTGAATGGTTGTCAATGTGTGCATTCAACCGACGGAGTTACAGTCACGTGTGGATACAGCGGTTTGCAAACCCTTTCTGCGCAGAATCCCAGGACCGGCATTTCCAGCCCTATGCCGGCATACGTACGAAACAGCAGTAAACTTCGTCTAAAACTCAGGAGAATTGTTTCCTTGAAACTGCTCTGCTGTGCGTTCATTCACCTAAGAGAGTTGAATCTATGTTGAGATTCAACGAGTCAGAAACACGTTTCTTCTAGGAGCTGCGTTGGGATATTCCCGAGTGAATGGGACCATAGGCTGTACAGAGAAATATCTGCTTCTAAAACCAAAACGGAGCTATGTAACTGAATTGTTGTCAATGTGTGCATTCAACTGACGGAGTTAAACTCACGTGTGGATTCAGCGCTTTGCAAACCCTTTCTGTGTAGAATCCCAAAACCGGCATTTCCAGCTCAATGCCGTCATACGTACGAAACAGCAGTAAACTTCGTCTAAAACTCAGGAGAAACGTTTCCTTGAAACTGCTCGGCTGTGCGTTCGTTCACCTAAGAGAGTTGAATCTATGTTGAGATTCAGCGAGTCAGAAACACGTTTCTTCTAGGAGCTGCGTTGGGATATTCACGAGTGATTGGGACCATATGCTGTACAGAGAAATATCAGCTTCTAAAACCACAACGGAGCTACCTAACTGAATGGTTGTCAATGTGTGCATTCAACTGATGGAGTTAAACTCACGTGTGGATTCAGCGGTTTGCAAACCCTTTCTGTGCAGAATCCCAAAACCGGCATTTCCAGCCCAATGCCGTCATACGTAAGAAACAGCTGTAAACTTCGTCTAAAACTCAGGAGAAACGTTTCCTTGAAACTGCTCGGCTGTGCGTTCGTTCACCTAAGAGAGTTGAATCTATGTTGAGATTCAGCGAGTCAGAAACACGTTTCTTCTAGGAGCTGCGTTGGGATATTCACGAGTGATTGGGACCATATGCTGTATAGAGAAATATCTGCTTCTAAAACCAAAACGGAGCTACCTAACTGAATGGTTTTCAATGTGTGCATTCAACTGACGGAGTTAAACTCACGTGTGGATTCAGCGGTTTGCAAACCCTTTCTGTGCAGAATCCCAAAACCGGCATTTCCAGCCCAATGACGGCATACGTATGAAACAGCAGTAATCTTCGTCTAAAACTCAGGAGAAACGTTTCCTTGAAACTGCTCTGCTGTGCGTTCATTCACCTGAGAGAGTTGAATCTATGTTGAGATTCAGCGAGTCAGAAACAAGTTTCTCCAGGAGCTGCGTTGGGATATTCCCGAGTGAATGGGACCATAGGCTGTACAGAGAAATATCTGCTTCTAAAACCAAAACGGAGCTACCTAACTGAATGGTTGTCAATATGTGCGTTCAACTGACGGAGTTAAACTCACGTGTGGATTCAGCGGATTGCAAACACTTTCTGTGCAGAATCCCAAAGCCGGCATTTCCAGCCCAGTGCCATCATACATACGAAACTGCAGTAAACGTCGCCTAAAACTCAGGAGAATCGTTTCCTTGAAACTGCTCTGCTGTGCGTTCATTCACCTGAGAGAGTTGAATCCATGTTGAGATTAAGCGAGTCAGAAACACGTTTCTCTAGGAGCTGCGTTGGGATATTCGCGAGTGAATGGGACCATAGGCTGTACAGAGAAATATCTGCTTCTAAAACCAAAACGGAGCTATCTAACTGAATGGTTGTCAATGTGTGCATTCAACTGACGGAGTTACAGTCACGTGTGGATACAGCGGTTTGTAAACCCTTTCTGTGCAGAATCCCAGGACCGGCATTTCCAGCCCTATGCCGGCATACATACGAAACAGCAGTAAACTTCGTCTAAAACTCAGGAGAATTGTTTCCTTGAAACTGCTCTGCTGTGCGTTCATTCACCTAAGAGAGTTGAATCTATGTTGAGATTCAACGAGTCAGAAACACGTTTCTTCTAGGAGCTGCTTTGGGATATTCCCGAGTGAATGGGACCATAGGCTGTACAGAGAAATATCTGCTTCTAAAACCAAAACGGAGCTATCTAACTGAATGGTTGTCAATGTGTGCATTCAACTGACGGAGTTAAACTCACGTGTGGATTCAGCGGTTTGCAAACCCTTTCTGTGCAGAATCCCAAAACCGGCATTTCCAGCCCAATGCCGTCATACGTACGAAACAGCAGTAATCTTCGTCTAAATCTCAGGAGAAACGTTTCCTTGAAACTGCTCGGCTGTGTGTTCGTTCACCTAAGAGAGTTGAATCTAGGTTGAGATTCAGTGAGTCAGAAACACGTTTCTTCTAGGAGCTGCGTTGGGATATTCCCGAGTGATTGGGACCATATGCTGTATAGAGAAATATCTGCTTCTAAAACCAAAACGGAGCTACCTAACTGAATGGTTGTCAATGTGTGCATTCAACTGACGGAGTTAAACTCACGTGTGGATTCAGCGGTTTGCAATCCCTTTCTGTGCAGAATCCCAAGACCGGCATTTCCAGCCCAACGCCGTCATACGTACGAAACAGCAGTAAACTTCGTCTAAAACTCAGGAGAAACGTTTCCTTGAAACTGCTCGGCTGTGCGTTCGTTCATCTAAGAGAGTTGAATCTATGTTGAGATTCAGCGAGTCAGAAACACGTTTCTTCTAGGAGCTGCGTTGGGATATTCATGAGTGATTGGGACCATATGCTGTACAGAGAAATATCTGCTTCTAAAACCAAAACGGAGCTACCTAACTGAATGGTTGTCAATGTTTGCATTCAACTGACGGAGTTAAACTCACGTGTGGATTCAGCGGTTTGGAAACCCTTTCTGTGCAGAATCCCAAATCCGGCATTTCCAGCCCAATGATGGCATACGTATGAAACAGCAGTAATCTTCGTCTAAAACTCAGGAGAAACGTTTCCTTGAAACTGCTCTGCTGTGCGTTCATTCACCTGAGAGAGTTGAATCTATGTTGAGATTCAGCGAGTCAGAAACACGTTTCTCCAGGAGCTGCGTTGGGATATTCCCGAGTGAATGGGACCATAGGCTGTACAGAGAAATATCTGCTTCTAAAACCAAAACGGAGCTATCTAACTGAATGGTTGTCAATGTGTGCATTCAACTGACGGAGAGACAGTCAGGTGTGGATACAGCGGTTTGCAAACCCTTTCTGTGCAGAATCCCAAAACCGGCATTTCCAGCCCAATGACGGCATACGTAAGAAACAGCAGTAAACGTCGCCTAAAACTCAGGAGAATCGTGTCTTTGAAACTGCTCTGCTGTGCGTTCATTCACCTGAGAGAGTTAAATCCATGTTGAGATTCAGCGAGTCAGAAACACGTTTCTCTAGGGGCTGCATTGGGATATTCGCGAGTGAATGGGACCATAGGCTGTACAGAGAAATATCTGCTTCTAAAACCAAAACGGAGCTATATAACTGAATGGTTGTCAATGTGTGCATTCAACTGATGGAGTTACAGTCACGTGCGGATACAGCGGTTTGCAAACCCTTTCTGTGCAGAATCCCAGGACCGGCATTTCCAGCCCTATTCCGGCATACGTACGAAACAGCAGTAAACTTCGTCTAAAACTCAGGAGAATTGTTTCCTTGAAACTGCTCTGCAGTGCGTTCATTCACCTAAGAGAGTTGAATCTATGTTGAGATTCAACGAGTCAGAAACACGTTTCTTCTAGGAGCTGCGTTTGGATATTCACGAGTGATTGGGACCATATGCTGTATAGATAAATATCTGCTTCTAAAACCAAAACGGAGCTACCGAACTGAATGGTTGTCAATGTGTGCATTCAACTGACGGAGTTAAACTGACGTTTGGATTCAGCGGTTTGCAAACCCTTTCTGTGCAGAATCCCAAAACCGGCATTTCCAGCCCAATGCCGTCATACGTACGAAACTGCTGTAAACTTCGTCTAAAACTCAGGAGAAACGTTTCCTTGAAACTGCTCGGCTGTGCGTTCGTTCACCTAAGAGAGTTGAATCTATGTTGAGATTCAGCGAGTCAGAAAAACGTTTCTTCTAGGAGCTGCGTTGGGATATTCACTCTATCTGCTTCTAAAACCAAAACGGAGCTACCTAACTGAATGGTTGTCAATGTGTGCATTCAACTGACGGAGTTAAACTCACGTGTGGATTCAGCGGTTTGCAAACCCTTTCTGTGCAGAATCCCAAAACCGGCATTTCCAGCCCAATGACGGCATACGTATGAAACAGCAGTAATCTTCGTCTAAAACTCAGGAGAAACGTTTCCTTGAAACTGCTCTGCTGTGCATTCATTCACCTGAGAGAGTTGAATCTATGTTGAGATTCAGCGAGTCACAAACACGTTTCTCCAGGAGCTGCGTTGGGATATTCCCGAGTGAATGGGACCATAGGCTGTACAGAGAAATATCTGCTTCTAAAACCAAAACGGAGCTATCTAACTGAATGGTTATCAATATGTGCGTTCAACTGACGGAGTTAAACTCACGTGTGGATTCAGCGGATTGCAAACACTTTCTGTGCAGAATCCCAAAACCGGCATTTCCAGCCCAGTGCCATCATACATACGAAACAGCAGTAAACTTCGTCTAAAACTCAGGAGAAACGTTTCCTTGAAACTCCTCGGCTGTGCGTTCGTTCACCTAAGAGAGTGGAATCTATGTTGAGATTCAGCGAGTCAGAAACACGTTTCTTCCAGGAGCTGCGTTGGGATATTCCCGAGTGAATGGGACCACATGCTGTATAGAGAAATATCTGCTTCTAAAACCAAAACGGAGCTATCTAACTGAATGGTTGTCAATGTGTGCATTCAACTGACGGAGTTAAACTCACGGGTGGATTCAGCGTTTTGCAAACCCTTTCTGTGCAGAATCCCAAAACCGGCATTTCCAGCCCAATGCCGGTATACGTACGAAACAGCAGTAAACTTCGTCTAAAACTCAGGAGAATCGTTTCCTTGAAACTGCTCTGCTGTGCGTTCATTCACCTGAGAGAGTTGAATCTATGTTGAGATTCAGCGAGTCAGAAACACGTTTCTTCTAGTAGATGCATAGGGATATTCCCGAGTGAATGGGACCAAAGGATGTACAGAGAAATATCTGCTTCTAAAACCAAAACGGAGCTATGTAACTGAATTGTTGTCAATGTCTGCATTCAACTGACGGAGTTAAACTCACGTGTGGATTCAGCGGTTTGCAAACCCTTTCTGTGCAGAACCCCAAAACCAGCATTTCCAGCCCAGTGCCATCCTACATACGAAACAGCTGTAAACTTCGTCGAAAACTCAGGAGAAACGTTTCCTTGAAACTCCTCGGCTGTGCGTTCGGTCACCTAAGAGAGTGGAATCTATGTTGAGATTCAGCGAGTCAGAAACACGTTTCTTCTAGGAGATGCGTTGGCATATTCCCGAGTGAATGGGACCATAGGCTGTACAGAGAAATATCTGCTTCTAAAACCAAAACGGAGTTATCTAACAGAATGGTTGTCAATGTGTCCGTTCAACTGACGGAGTTAAACTCACATGTGGATTCAGAGGTTTGCAAACCATTTCTGTGCAGAATCCCAAACCCGGCATTTTTAGCCCAGTGCTGTCATACATACGAAACAGCAGTAAACTTCGTCTAAAACTTAGGAGAAAGGTTTCCTTGAAACTGCTCTGCTGTGCGCTCGTTCACCTAAGAGAGTTGAATCTATGTTGAGATTCAGCGAGTCAGAAACATGTTTCTTCTAGGAGCTGCGTTGTGATATTCCCGAGTGAATGGGACCATAGGCTGTACAGAGAAATATCTGCTTCTAAAACCAAAACGGAGCTATCTAACTGAATGGTTGTCAATGTGTGCATTCAACTGACGGAGTTACAGTCACGTGTGGATTCAGCGGTTTGCAAACCCTTTCTGTGCAGAATCCCAGAACCAGCAATTCCAGCCCTATGGCGGCATACGTACGAAACAGCAATAAACGTCGTCTAAAACTCAGGAGAATCGTTTCCTTGAAACTGCTCTGCTGTGCGTTCATTCACCTAAGAGAGTTGAATCTTTGTTGAGATTCAACGAGTGAGAAAAACGTTTCTTCTAGGAGCTGCGTTGGGATATTCCCGAGTGAATGGGACCATAGGCTGTACAGAGAATTATCTGCTTCTAAAACCAAAACGGAGCTATCTAACTGAATGGTTGTCAATGTGTGCATTCAACTGACGGAGTTAAACTCACGTGTGGATTCAGCGGTTTGCAAACCCTTTCTGTGCAGAATCTCAAAACCGGCATTTCCAGCCCAATGCCGTCATACGTACGAAACAGCAGTAAACTTTGTCTAAAACTCAGGAGAAACGTTTCCTTGAAACTGCTCTGCTCTGCGTTCATTCACCTGAGAGAGTTGAATCTATGTTGAGATTCAGCGAGTCAGAAACACGTTTCTCCAGGAGCTGCGTTGGGATATTCCCGAGTGAATGGGACAATAGGCTGTACAGAGAAATACCTGCTTCTAAAACCAAAACGGAGCTATCTAACTGAATGGTTGTCAATATGTGCGTTCAACTGGCGGAGTTAAACTCACGTGTGGATTCAGCGGATTGCAAACACTTTCTGTGCAGAATCCCAAAACCGGCATTTCCAGCCCAGTGCCATCATACATACGAAACAGCAGTAAACTTCGTCTAAAACTCAGGAGAAACGTTTCCTTGAAACTCCTCGGCTGTGCGTTCGTTCACCTAAGAGAGTGGAATCTATGTTGATATTCAGCGAGTCAGAAACACGTTTCTTCTAGGAGCTGCGTTGGGATATTCCCGAGTGAATGGGACCACATGCTGTATAGAGAAATATCTGCTTCTAAAACCAAAACGGAGCTATCTAACTGAATGGTTTTCAACGTGTGCATTCAACTGACGGAGTTAAACTCACGTGTGGATTCAGCGGTTTGCAAACCCTTTCTGTGCAGAATCCCAAAGCCGGCATTTCCAGCCCAATGCCGGTGTACGTACGAAACAGCAGGAAACTTCGTCTAAAACTCAGGAGAAACGTTTCTTTGAAACTGCTCTGCTGTGCGTTCATTCACCTGAGAGAGTTGAATCTATGTTGAGATTCAGCGAGTCAGAAACACGTTTCTCTAGGAGCTGCGTTGGGATATTCCCGAGTGAATGGGACCATAGGCTGTACAGAGAAATATCTGCTTCTAAAACCAAAACGTAGCTATCGAACTGAATGGTTGTCAATATGTGCGTTCAAATGACGGAGTTAAACTCACTTGTGGATTCAGCGGTTTGCAAACCCTTTCTGTGCAGAATCCCAAAAGCGGCATTTGCAGCCCAATGCCGGCATACGTACGAAACAGCAGTAAACTTCGTCTAAAACCCAGGTGAAACGTTTCCTTGAAACTGCTCTGCTGTGCGCTCGTTCACCTAAGAGAGTTGAATCTATCTTGAGATTCAGCGAGTCAGAAAAACCTTTCTTCTAGGAGCTGCGTTGGGTTATTCACGAGTGATTGGGACCATATGCTGTACAGAGAAATATCTGCTTCTAAAACCAAAACGGAGCTACCTAACTGAATGGTTGTCAATGTGTGCATTCAACTGACGGAGTTAAACTCACGTGTGGATTCAGCGGTTTGCAAACCCTTTCTGTGCAGAATCCAAAAACCGGCATTTACAGCCCAATGCCGTCATACGTACGAAACAGCTGTAAACTTCGTCTAAAACTCAGGAGAAACGTTTCCTTGAAACTGCTCGGCTGTGCGTTCGTTCACCTAAGAGAGTTGAATCTATGTTGAGATTCAGCGAGTCAGAAACACGTTTCTTCTAGGAGCTGCGTTGGGATATTCCCGAGTGAATGGGACCACATGCTGTATAGAGAAATATCTGCTTCTAAAACCAAAACGGAGCTATCTAACTGAATGGTTGTCTATGTGTGCATTCAACTGACGGAGTGACAGTCAGGTGTGGATACAGCGGTTTGCAAACCCTTTCTGTGCAGAATCCCTGAACCGGCATTTCCAGCCCAATGCCGGCATACGTACGAAACAGCAGTAAACGTCGCCTAAAACAGAGGAGAATCGTTTCCTTGAAACTGCTCTGCTGTGCGTTCATTCACCTGAGAGAGTTGAATCCATGTTGAGATTCAGCGAGTCAGAAACACGTTTCTCTAGGAGCTGCGTTGGGATATTCGCGAGTGAATGGGACCATAGGCTGTACAGAGAAATATCTGCTTCTAAAACCAAAACGGAGCTATCTAACTGAATGGTTGTCAATGTGTGCATTCAACCGACGGAGTTACAGTCACGTGTGGATACAGCGGTTTGCAAACCCTTTCTGCGCAGAATCCCAGGACCGGCATTTCCAGCCCTATGCCGGCATACGTACGAAACAGCAGTAAACTTCGTCTAAAACTCAGGAGAATTGTTTCCTTGAAACTGCTCTGCTGTGCGTTCATTCACCTAAGAGAGTTGAATCTATGTTGAGATTCAACGAGTCAGAAACACGTTTCTTCTAGGAGCTGCGTTGGGATATTCCCGAGTGAATGGGACCATAGGCTGTACAGAGAAATATCTGCTTCTAAAACCAAAACGGAGCTATGT